>NC_091298.1:40814781-40819781 GCF_038502225.1 Cherax quadricarinatus
GGAAGGGTTGTTGAGGTGGTTCGGACATGTAGAGAGAATGGAGCGAAACAGAATGACTTCAAGAGTGTATCAGTCTGTAGTGGAAGGAAGGCAGGGGTAGGGGTCGGCCTAGGAAGGGAGGTTGGAGGGAGGGGGTAAAGGAGGTTTTGTGTGCAGGGGCTTGGACTTCCAGCAGGCATGCGTGAGCGTGTTTGATAGGAGTGAATGAAGACAAATGGTTTTTAATAATTGACGTGCTGTTGGAGTGTGAGCAAAGTAACATTTATGAAGGGATTCAGGAAACTGCAGGCCGGACTTGAGTCCTGGAGATGGGAAGTACAGTGCCTGCACTCTGAAGGAGGGGTGTTAATGTTGCAGTTTAAAAACTGTAGTGTAAAGCACCCTTCTGGCAAGACAGTGATGGAGTGAATGATGGTGAAAGTTTTTCTTTTTCGGGCCACCCTGCCTTGGTGGGAATCGGCCGGTGTGATAATAAAAAAAAAAAATAAATATATATATATATATATATATATATATATATATATATATATATATATATATATATATATATATATATATATATATATATATATATATATATATATATATATATATATATATATATATATGTCGTGCCGAATATGTAAAACTGGTCAATTAGCAAGAACTCATTTAAAATTAAGTCCTTTCTAAAATTTTCTCTTATACGTTTAAAGATATATTTTTTTCGTTTATGTTAATGTAAAAATTTTTAATTTTCCACCAAAAGAATCTTAGAAAACTTACTTAATCTTATTATAACAAGAACAATTAATTTTAGCCTAACCCAACTAAATACATTTTAAATATGTTTATAATAATTTAGTACTAAACAAACACAATCAAATGTATTTTTTTCGTTAGGTTCAGAATGATTTTGGCGATATTATTGCATACACAAATTTTCACTTGTCCTATATGACAAGATGAGCGTTGCTATTTAAGCCAAGATCGCAAGTTCTGCTTATTCGGCACGATATATATATATATATATATATATATATATATATATATATATATATATATATATATATATATATATATATATATATATATATATATATACATATATATATATATATATATATATATATATATATATATATATATATATATATATATATATATATATATATATATATATATATATGCAAAACAACCACTTTGAAAAAATAGAGAAATTCCAAGCGCTTTCGTGACTACTCACATTATCAAGGAACTATAGTTCCTTGATAAGGTGAGTAGTCACGAATGCGCTTGGAATTTCTCTATTTTTTCAGAGTGGTTGTTTTGCATATTCCGAAATCACCTGTTTACTGTGATCTTATTGCATGTATATATATATATATATATATATATATATATATATATATATATATATATATATATATATATATATATATATATATATATATATATATATATATATATATATATATATATATATATATATATATATATATATATATATATATATATCTTAGGTAGTAGGTTGGTAGACAGCAACCACCCAGGGAGGTACTACCGTCCTGGCAAGTGAGTGTAAAACGAAATCCTGTAATTGTTTTACATGATGGTAGGATTGCTGGTGTCTTTTGTCTGTATCATAAATATGCAAGATTACAGGTACGTCTTGCTACTTCTACTTACACTTAGGTCACCCTACACATACATGTACATGTTTATTTATACACACTCATCTGAGTTTTCTTTGATTTTATCTTAGTTCTTGTTCTTAGTACTTTTCCTTTTATATCCATGGGGAAGTGGAATAAGAATCTTTCCTCCGTAAGCCATGAGTGTTGTAAAAGTCAACTAAAATGCCGGGAACAATTGGCTAGTAACCCCTTTTCATGTAATAAATGCTAAAAAGAATAAGATGCAGAAGATTGTCAAAGTGGGAAGTCTGAATGTGCGTGGATGTTGTGCGAATGTAAAGAAAGAGATGACTGTGGAGGTTATGAATGAGAAGAAGCTGGATCTCCTGGCTTTAAGTGAAACAAAGCTGAAGGGGGTGGGTGAGTTTCAGTGGAGAGGAATAAATGGGATTAATTCAGGGGTTTCTAATAGAGTTAGAGCTAAAGAAGGAGTAGCAATAATGTTGAAGGGTAAGCTATGGCAGGAAAAGAGGGACTATAAATGTATTAATTCAATTATTATGTAAAGTAAAATAAAAGTTGGATGTGAGAAGTGGGTTGTAGTAAGCATATATGCACCTGGGGAAGAGAGAAGTATAGAGGAGAGAGAGAGAGATTTAGGGAAATGTTGAGTGAATGCGTGGGGAGTTTTGAACCAAGTGTGAGAGTACTTGTGGTTGGGGATTTTAATGCTCAAGTAGGTAAAAATGTTGTGGAGGGAGTAATAGGTAAATTTGGGGTGCCAGGGCTAAATGAAAATGGGGAGCCTTTAATTGAGCTATGTGTAGAAAGAGGTTTCGTAATAAGTAATACATATATAAATAAATATACAAGGTATGATGTAGCACGTAATGAAAGTAGTTTGTTAGATTATATACTGGTGGATAAAAGGTTGATGGGTAGGCTCCAGGATGTACACGTTTATAGAGGGGCAACTGATATGTTGGATCATTATCTAGTTGTAGCTACAGTTAGAGTAAGAGGTAGATGGGATAAGATGAAAATGGCAACAACAAGTAAGAGGGAGGTGAAAGTGTATAAACTAAGGGAGGAGGAAGTTCGGGTGTAATATAAGCAACTTTTGGCAGAAAGGTGGGCTGGTGCAGGTATGAGTAGTGAGGGTGTTGAAGAGGGTTGGAATGGTTTTAAAAATGCAGTATTAGAATGTGGGGTAGAAGTTTGTGGTTATAGGAGGGTGGGGGCAGGAGGAAAGAGGAGTGATTGGTGGAATGATGAAGTAATGGGTGTGCTAAAAGAGAAAAAGATAGCTTATTTACAAAACAAGTGTTATAAGAAGAGTAGAATATATGGAGAGTAAAAGAAAGGTGAAGAGAGTGGTGAGAGAGTGCAAAAGGAGAGTGGATGATAGAGTGGGAGAGGTACTGTCAAGAAATTTTAATGAAAATTAGAAAAAAATTTGGGGTGAGTTAAACAAATTAAGAAAGCCTAGGGAGCAAATGGATTTGTCAGTTAAAAACAGAGTAGGGGAGTTAGGAGATGGGGAGATGGAGGTTTTGGGTAGATGGCGAGAATATTTTGAGGAACTTTTAAATATCGACGAAGAAAGGGAGGCGGTAATTTCATGCACTGGCCAGGGAGGTATACCATCTTTTAGGAGTGAAGAAGAGCAGGATGTGAGTGTGGGGGAGGTACGTGAGGCATTACCTAGAATGAAAGGGGGTAAAGCAGCTGGAACTGACGGGATCATGACAGAAATGTTAAAAGCAGGGGAAGATATAGTGTTGGAATGGTTGGTATTTTTGCTTAATAAATGTATGAAAGAGGTGAAGGTACCTAGGGATTGGCAGAGAGCGTGTATAGTCCCTTTATATAAAGGGAAGGGGGACAAAAGAGATTATAAAAATTATACATTAATAAGTTTACTGAGTATACCAGGAAAAGTGTACGGTAGGGTTATTATTGAATGAATTAGAGGTAAGACAGAATGCAGAACTGAGGATGAGCAAGGAGGTTTTAGAGTGGGTAGGGGATGTGTAGATCAAGTGTTTACATTGAAGCATATATGTGAGCGGTATTTAGATATAGGAAGGGAAGTTTTTATTGCATTTATGGATATAGAAAAGGCATGTGATATAGTGGATAGGGAAGCAATGTGGTAGATGTTGGAAGTACATGGAAGAGGTGGTAAGTTACTAAATGCTGTTTAATATATTTATAGATGAGGTTGTAGTAGAAGTAAATGGTAGGGTGTTCGGGAGAGGGGTGGGATTAAAGTGTGGCGAATTAAATACAAAATGGGAAGTGACACAGTTACTTTTTGCTGATGATACTGTGCTTATGGGAGATTCTAAAGAAAAAATGCAAAGGTTAGAGGTCGAATTTGGGAGTGTGTGTAACGGTAGAAAGATGAAAGTGAACATAGAAAAGAGTAAGGTGATGAGAGTAACAAATTATTTAGATAAAGAAAAATTGGATGTCAAATTGGAGAAGAGGAGTATGGAAGAAGTGAATGTTTTCAGATACTTGGGAGTTGACGTGTCAGCAGATGGATTTATGAAGGATGAGGTTAATCATAGAATTGATGAAGGAAAAAAAAGGCGATTGGTGCATTAAGGTATATGTGGGGGCAAAAAATGTTATCTATGGAGGCAAAGAAGGGAATGTAAGAAAGTATAGTAGTACCAACACTCTTATATGGGTGTGAAGCTTGGGTTGTAAATGCTGCAGCGAGGAGGCGGTTGGAGGCAGTGGAGATGTCCTGTCTAAGGGCAATGTGTGGTGTAAATATGCAGAAAATTCGGAGTGTGGAAATTAGGAGAAGTATTAGTCAGAGGGCTGAAGAGGGTTTGTTGAGGTGGTTTGGTCATTTAGAGAGAATGGATCAAAGTAGAATGACATGGAGAGCGAATAAATCTGGAGGGGAAGGAAGGCGGGGTAGGGGTCGTCCTCGTAAAGGTTGGAGGGAAGGGGTAAGGAAGGTTTGTGGTCGAGGGGTTTGGACTTCCAGCAAGTGTGCGTGAGCGTGTTAGATAGGAGTGAATGGAGACAAATGGTATTCTGGGCCTGACGAGCTGTTGGAGTCTGAGCAGGGTAATATTTAGTGAAGGCATTCAGGGGAACCGGTTATTTTATATAACCGGACTTGAGTCCTGGAAATGGGAAGTACAATGCCTGCACTCTAAAGGAGGGGTTTGGGATATTGGGAGTTTGGAGGGATATATTGTGTATTTTTTATACGTATATACTTCTAAACTGTTGTAATCTGGGCACCTCTGCAAAAACAGTGATTATGTGTGAGTGAGGTGAGTGTTGAATGATTATGAAAGTATTTTCTTTTTCTTTTTTGGGGATTTTCTTTCTTTTTGGGTCACCCTGCCTCGGTGG
>NC_091298.1:40822281-40969781 GCF_038502225.1 Cherax quadricarinatus
ATAAATGTTACTTTGCTCACACTCCAACAGCACGTCAAGTATTAAAAACCATTCGTCTCCATTCACTCCTATCAAACACGCTCACGCACGCCTGCTGGAAGTCCAAGCCCCTCGCACACAAAACCTCCTTTACCCCCTCCCTCCAACCTTTCCTAGGCCGACCCCTACCCCGCCTTCCTTCTACTACAGACTGATACACTCTTGAAGTCATTCTGTTTGGCTCCATTCTCTCTACATGTCCGAACCACCTCAACAACCCTTCCTCAGCCCTCTGGACAACAGTTTTGGTAATCCCGCACCTCCTCCTAACTTCCAAACTACGAATTCTCTGCATTATATTCACACCACACATTGCCCTCAGACATGACATCTCCACTGCCTCCAGCCTTCTCCTCGCTGCAACATTCATCACCCATGCTTCACACCCATATAAGAGTGTTGGTAAAACTATACTCTCATACATTCCCCTCTTTGCCTCCAAGGACAAAGTTCTTTTTCTCCACAGACTCCTAAGTGCACCACTCACCCTTTTCCCCTCATCAATTCTATGATTCACCTCATCCTTCATAGACCCATCCGCTGACACGTCCACTTCCAAACATCTGAATACATTCACCTCCTCCATACTCTCTCCCTCCAATCTGATATCCAATCTTTCATCACCTAATCTTTTTGTTATCCTCATAACCTTACTCTTTCCTGTATTCACTTTTAATTTTCTTCTTTTGCACACCCTACCAAATTCATCCACCAATCTCTGCAACTTCAGTTCAGAATCTCCCAAGAGCACAGTGTCATCAGCAAAGAGCAACTGTGACAACTCCCACTTTATGTGTGATTCCTTATCTTTTAACTCCACGCCTCTTGTCAAGACCCTCGCATTTACTTCTCTTACAACCCCATCTATAAATATATTAAACAGCCACGGTGACATCACACATCCCTGTCTAAGGCCTACTTTTACTGGGAAATAATTTCCCTCTTTCCTATGTACTCTAACTTGAGCCTCACTATCCTCGTAAAAACTCTTCACTGCTTTCAGTAACCTACCTCCTACACCATACACTTGCAACATCTGCCACATTGCCCCTTATACACCCTGTCATACGCCTTTTCCAAATCCATAAATGCCACAAAGACCTCTTTAGCCTTATCTGAATACTGTTCACTTATATGTTTCACTGTAAACACCTGGTCCACACACCCCCCTACCTTTCCTAAAGCCTCCTTGTTCATCTGCTATCCTATTCTCAGTCTTACTTTTAATTCTTTCAATAATAACTCTACCATACACTTTACCAGGTATACTCAACAGACTTATCCCCCTATAATTTTTGCACTCTCTTTTGTCCCCTTTGCCTTTATACAAAGGAACTATGCATGCTCTCTGCCAATCCCTAGGTACCTTACCCTCTTCCATACATTTATTAAAAAATGCACCAACCACTCCAAAACTATATCCCCACCTGCTTTTAACATTTCTATCTTTATCCCATCAATCCCGGCTGCCTTACCCCCTTTCATTTTACCTACTGCCTCACGAACTTCCCCCACACTCACAACTGGCTCTTCCTCACTCCTACAAGATGTTATTCCTCCTTGCCCTATACACGAAATCACAACTTCCCTATCTTCATCAACATTTAACAATTCCTCAAAATATTCCCTCCATCTTCCCAATACCTCTAACTCTCCATTTAATTACTCTCCTCTCCTATTTTTAACTGACAAATCCATTTGTTCTCTAGGCTTCCTTAACTTGTTATTCTCACTCCAAAACTTTTTCTTATTTTCAACAAAATTTGTTGATAACATCTCACCCTCTCTCTCATTTGCTCTCTTTTTACATTACTTCACCACACTCTTAACCTCTCTCTTTTTCACCATATACTCTTCCCTCCTTGCATCACTTCTACTTTGTAAAAACTTCTCATATGCTAACTTTTTCTCCCTTACTACTCTCTTTACATCATCATTCCACCAATCGCTCCTCTTCCCTCCCGCACCCACTTTCCTGTAACCACAAACTTCTGCTGAACACTCTAACACTACATTTTTAAACCTACCCCATACCTCTTCGACCCCATTGCCTATGCTCTCATTAGCCCATCTATCCTCCAATAGCTGTTTATATCTTTCCCTAACTGCCTCCTCTTTTAGTTTATAAACCTTCACCTCTCTCTTCCCTGATGTTTCTATTCTCCTTGTATCCCATCTACCTTTTACTCTCAGTGTAGCTACAACTAGATAGTGATCTGATATATCTGTGGCCCCTCTATAAACATGTACATCCTGAAGTCTACTCAACAGTCTTTTATCTACCAATACATAATCCAACAAACTACTGTCATTTCGCCCTACATCATATCTTGTATACTTATTTATCCTCTTTTTCTTAAAATATGTATTACCTATAACTAAACCCCTTTCTATACAAAGTTCAATCAAAGGGCTCCCATTATCATTTACACCTGGCACCCCAAACTTACCTACCACACCCTCTCTAAAAGTTTCTCGTACTTTAGCATTCAGGTCCCCTACCACAATTACTCTCTCACTTGGTTCAAAGGCTCCTATACATTCACTTAATATCTCCCAAAATCTCTCTCTCTCCTCTGCATTCCTCTCTCTCTCTCTATATATATATATATATGTATATATATATATATATATATATATATATATATATATATATATATATATATATATATATATTAAAAATTATTTTCTTTGCAGCTAATATATTTTTTTGGTAAATCTGTTGTTTTAAATGCAGGGTGACTTTTTTTTTTCTTCAAAATGACAGATTCTTATTAAGTTACGTTGACTTTTGTTTGCAGTCCATATATCTGCTACATAATTTCATTATCTTTTCGGGTCACTAAGTTCTCTGTTCCACCCTTTCAAATAATATTGTTTACCACTTTTCCTCCTATATTTACTACGCTCTCCTCCTCTACCAATGTTGCCATCAGTTTCAAATTTGAATTCTACCTAAGTACCCACAATGAGGAATCACGTCGTTCATCATGTCCTGTCGTAATGTCTCCTCCGTAAAGAGATGAGACATAATTTGCAGTGTTGTCACTTATCTATAATACCAACCCAGTGTTTCTGCTCGCCCCCTCGGGGTCTAATCTTATATCCGCTCAGTGATAATGTCACGTAACCTACGTCGTGACAGGAAAATGTAATACGTAGTATTTACCCACGACCATTGGGATTTTTTTTTAAGTTAATGTAACGGTGACGACACTGAAATTCATCATCAATAAAAAGTGTTAGACATTGCCTCTGCTAGGTTACTACCTAACTAAATGTATTCCAGTCGCTGCGTCAGCCGAGGAATGTAGTCCCGTACTCTGGAAGTTCAGCCATCTTCATCTCAGTTACCACAAAAGGAATAATGCAAGGCAGTGATTAAATTATAATGTAGCAAAATATAAAATTTGTATTTATTTATGCATGTGTATATATATATATATATATATATATATATATATATATATAAATATATATATATATATATATATATATATATATATATATATATATATATATATATATATATATACTTATACATGCTTATGCATATGTGTATGTATTTGTGTCTGCATATTGCATATATGAACATATGCATGTGCAGGTTTTGTACGTACTCTAAGTGTATACGTATGTATATGTGGGCATATGCAAGAGTGCATGCACTCTTGTATGAATTTATATATATTTTCTTTCGTGATTGTATTAATGTTCATATGTATGTATGTGCATATGTGAATGCATATGCATTCTGGTATAGTCGTGTGCATATTTATGCAGAGATGGATGAACACTTGTGCATTTGTACACATATAAGTATGTGCATGTGAGCATATGTGAACGTGATGTGCATATCTTTGCCTGTGCCTAAACAAGCGCATGAGTATGTTTGGTTATGAATATCTTGCTACTGGGAGATTTCAACTTGAGACACCTAAAATGGAGGAGTGTAGCAAATAATATCTTAGCAGAGATCACCCCAGGAGGCAACGCAGATAAAAATTCACACACACACGAGCTATTAAAACATAATATAACGGTTTCAAAGCCAATACACTCAGATCAAACCATAGTAGAGGTACAGACATGTATGCACAGGGCTCCTGACCAGCAAAATGTGATCAGTCATGAAGATCTCTTCACAAAACTCAATTTCAATAACAAAAGAATACAATGGGAGCAAGTCAACCATGTCTTAAATGAAACAAGCTGGGAAGATATATAAACAACATGAATCCGAACCTTTGCCTTGAAAAAATAAACACTGTGGTTCTTGACATTTGCTCAAGGCACATTCCATTAAGAAAAAGAGAGAGAAGAAGTAAACTAGATATAGAGAGATGCTCACTATACAAATGAAGGCGATGAGTCACACAGCTGCTGAGAGGGTCCAATATATCTGAAATAAGAAAGAAGACACTTCTCAATGAAACTGCATATATCGAACATAAGCTGAAGGAATCTTACAGGAGACAAGAATATCAGAAAGAATTATAAGGCATAAAGAAATTGAATAACATAAAACAAAATACTTTTTCTCTTGTGCCAAATCTAAGGGAAAAACAGCATCCAATACTGGACCACTGTTTAGGCGAGATGCGACATACACAGATGACAGCCAAGAAATGCGTGAGATACTAAAGTCCCAAAACAACTCAGTGTTCAGTGAGCCACTGCCCTGACTAAGGATCTTTATGAACGAGACCGAAAATCTGGCTATCTCTAATATCTCGGATATTATACTAACACCACAAAACTTTGAAAAGACAATAAATGACATGCCCATGCACTCTGTCCCAAGCTCAGACTCATGGAACTGCGTGTTCATCATGAACTGCAAGAAGCCTCTGTCGCGTGCCTTCAACATTCTATGGAGAGGGAGCATGGACACAGGGGTCATTCCACACTCAATAAAAAACAACAGATATAGTCCCACTCTACAAAGGTGGCAGTAAAGCAATTGCAAAGAACTACTGGCGATAGTGCTAACATCCTATATCATAAAAGTCTTTGAAAGGGTTCTAAGAAGCAAGTTCGCTAACCACCTAGATACCCATCAATTACACAACCCAGGGCAACACGTGTTTAGAGCAGGTCTCTACTTCCTGTCCCAGCTACTGGATCACTATGACAGATTGCCATGACAGTGACCACCATCGAAGACACAGCAAGACTCCAAGCGGATTTCAACCAAATCTTCAAATGGGTCGCTCAAAACGATATGAAGTTCAGTGAAGAGAAATTTCAACTACTTAAATACGGAAAACTTGAGAAAATTAAAACTGTACTATAAGATATCGTTCGGATTTTTAACCCCGGAGGGTTAGCCACTCAGGATAACCCAAGAAAGTCTGTGCGTGATCGAGGGCTGTCTAACTTATTTCCATTGGGGTCCTCATTCCTGTCCCCCAGGATGCGACCCACACCAGTCGACTAACACCCAGGTACCTATTTGCTGCTAGATGAACAGGACAACAGGCGTTTGGAAACGTGTCGGCATGTTTCCACCCGCCGGGAATCGAACCCGGGCCCTCCGTGTGTGTAGCGGGAGCTTTAGCCACCAGGCCACCGGTATCAGCGTATATAACAAATTCTAACCATACAATAGAGCGAGAAAGTAATGTAAAAGACATGGGAGTAATAATGTCAGAGGATCTCACCTTCAAAGACCACAACAATATATCTACCTCATGTATTAGGAAAATGATTGGATGGATAATGAGAACCTTCAAAACTAGGGACGCCAAGCCCATGATGATTCTCTTCAAACCATTCGTTCTCTTTAGGCTGGAATACTGCCCCCCTTCAAGGCAGGCGAAATTGCTGACCTGAAGAGTGTACAAGAAACTCTCATGGCACACTTCAGTACAATTAGGCACCCAAATTACTGGGAACGGTTGAAGGCCCTTGATTTGTATTCCCTGGAACGAAGGCGAGAGAGATACATGATGCACTTGGAAAATCCTAGAGGGATTAGTACCAAACTTGCACATGAAAGCAAAGAACTCGGGAGAAGATGCAACATTCCCTCAGTTAAAAGCGGGGGTTGGGGGCATGAGTAAACTGAGAGACAACACAGTAAGTGTCCGGGGCCCAAGACTGTTCAACTGCCACCCAGCATACATAAGGAGGATTACCAATAGACCCCTGGCTGTCTTCAAGAAGGCACTGGACAGGCACCTAAAGTCAGTACCTGACCAGCCGGACTGTGGTTCGTACGTCAGTTTGCGGGTGGCCAGCAGTAACAGCCCGGTTGATCAGACCCTGATCCACCACGAGGCCTGGTCTCAGACCGAGCCGCTTTTGCGTTGACCCCCGAAACCTTCTACAGGTATACTGCAGGTATGTATGTAAACGTGCGCAGTGTATGTGTGTGAATGAATTTACAATTCAGTTAACGAAGTGAGTAACTGTGAAGTTAAGTTCCCTTCAGCTACCTTAAATATGACAGTATATCAGCCATCACAGGGAATATTGTTTTTACGTATTTTCTCTCATTATGTCACTTAAGAAAATAGACCATAATAAAGACAATATAAAGTCGATCAGAAAAGACATTGTCAAGAAATTATTCTGATTCCCGTAACTGCGATTTTTTTTATAACAATTTCGATAAAATTTCAACTTTGCTCCTACTGAGACTAAATTTATGTGTATCGTCATTCTTATAGAATGTATCATAATTAATATTTTGAAGCCAATCAATAGGAGAATCCTTTAGGTATTGAAAGCAAGTTAATATCTCTTATTATTAAATAAAACTGGTGAACTGAGAGTTATGTCACCCAATAACACCATGAATAATTCCTTCCTGAAGCCGCACCAACAAAACTTAACAGGTATTATCCTGGCTATAAGATGCACTGGCCATTTAATACTGTAAGTTTAGAATAGGTAAACTGAAATTTATTTAACGTAATTTAGTGGGAATAAATTTTTTACACTATTGTACACGAACAATGGATAAATGTGCGCTAATCCTCTTGAATTTTACTCTGCGACATTGACGACACAAGTGGAAAGCTTTTATTTAAATGTTAGAAGCTGTAATGTTGAGTGTTTTGAAGTTTACCAGAGCCAGTCCAGGATGTTGGGAGTGTTTTGAACATGTTCAGCCATAGGGAAGTGCACACGCAACATGTTGTTAGAACCTGGTCCTCGTCTCCCTACATAAACGTTAAAATTTTGACTCCAATCCAATAAATTGTTCTTAACTTATTAACTGGAAAAGTTAGCGGAAGATTAAAAAAAATCAAGATATTCCTTTTGGGAACTAATAATAATGCAAATGCTAATCTTACTGAACAATAAAATGTAAATATAAATATAAATAATAATAATAATAATAATAATAATAATAATAATAATAATAATAATAATAATAATAATAATAATAATAATAATAATAATAATAATAATAAAATAATAATATTAACAATAATAATAATAATAATAATAATAATAATAATAATAACAGTGGTCAGCAAAACTTTCAATTCACATTTTAAAACATATGTTTGAACTAATTTTAGAAAGCTGAATTCAAATCTAAGTTTACTTTCATTCATCACAAACACTTTCTCTCGAAGAGAATGTGTTTGATTTCAGTTGTATGATTGTCTACTGAGTGTTCGGTAATTTCATGAAAGAGGATTTATGAATTTTTTTCCACTTTTGTGGATTTATTAAACCGTTGTATCAGTAGTGTTTTCTTTTTCAGAGTAAGTGACATTTACAATTACCAAGTTATATGCTTACAATGCCACGTAGTTGTTTAAACGATAGTAATGCTTTAGTTATATACGTGGCAACTCTAACCTGACACAGCAGAGAGGAAACATCGCGGCTCTTGTGTAAACATTCCATTTTCTCTACTTTTAGTGTGAGTCAGAGATTAGGACAAACTGTGGGCATCTCGTCGCTGTTGACTTATTTAAACTTCTTAAACAAGTTCATTGTTGGAAAAATGTCATACCTGTCATTTGCAGTCCCTATGGTATGTAGGGAACTAAAGGATCACACAACGAATTGTTATTATTGTATCACAAGTGTCTGAATTTTCATCAGAAAACAGATACAAGATAACATTCCTTAATCTTCCTTCTGCAATCAGACCTGAGAAAGTCAGGTTCCAGAACCAATATCCTAGAAAGATATATTTTCCCTTGGATGATAAAGAAGCTACTCATATTCTGAATTTAAACCGACTTTAGTCAACAATCAAGAGCCACATATAGTGACTCGAAGTTACCTAACCGACCTTTCGTACCATTTTAAGTTATCCAAGGAACAGTCAGAGATACTTGAGTCATAACTGAACCAACGGAATTTACTACACTCAGAAATATGGTCCATTTTGTTTAGAAAACGACAGAATAGCCTGAAAACTTGCTTAAAATTGGAAAAATCAGTATGCTGCTGTTGTGATGTTCAAGAACTTTACGATGTTACAGGAAAACAACACTATCCAGCAATGTCTGCGGCGTTTATTTATTGATTCGAGCAAAAGTTTTCCTTTAGCTCTTGTTAGAGACATGAAAGAAACATGAAACAATGCAAAAATTTGTCACTTTAATCAAATTTGAATAGTGTGAGTGAAAAATCTATAAGTTATAGGATTGGTACTGAAATCTATAAGTCATAGGATTGGTACTGAAAATGTAAGTTGGATTTACAAATTACTGATGTCTCCTGTGTCTGTGGGACACTCAAGTTAAAATGCAGCACTACATTTAGCGGAGGTAGCCGACACCAGAATCAAAGAGGCAGGAGTGAAGAAAGTATAACATAGGCTATAAGTCTATCCAATGATCATACTTCTTCCTCCTTTACATATCAACTTTAGCATCATTAAAAACTTCGTCAAAGCATTGGACAAAAGATCAGGGTTTAGCTATCTGAGGGAGAGACTCCCAAAGTTAGCGACACCAAACTGAAGGAAGGTATCTTCAGAGGACTTCAAATTCGGAAATTACTTAATGATCTTCATTTAGATGAAAATCTTCAAGGTGCTGAGATGAGAATTTGAATGGCATTCAAAAAACACTTGCGCAAATTTCTTGGACAGTCATCAAAGTGATGTTTACTGACATACAATATTCCGGCAAGCATCTTTGTGATGACGTCATAACACTTACCGTGATATCATTCTCCCTCAAGACTCATTTCCTTGATTCTCATCTTAATTTTTTTTCAGGAAAACCTTTACCGTGTTCGACACGGTAAACGATAACACTGGGACACTGTCATCATGGAAAACATATGTCAGTTTGATGTCCCACTACTGGAGGACACTGGTGTGGGACACCGAGACGCAACACAAGCCAAAAATCCTGGAAACTGAAGAAAATATGTTTGCAGGATTGTATGGAAATATCTGTTAGTTTTCTTATGCCAATTTATAAAGCAAATTTATGTTAAAAAAGTTTAGTTTATGCCATTGCAAACACCAAACTTAGTACATGTGTATAACATGTTAGAAAACAAATGCGATTCTTCAAACTTAAATAATTCAAGATATTGAACATAAGTTTTCAAAGAAAACCTAACGTAATAGAAACTTAAGAAATTAAGATTAATGAAGAGCATATCAAAATTATCTTAAAACAATCAATTTGGTATCTGTACCGGGTTGTTAGGTAAGACACATATGCAACAGTTAGGTATCTTTATTGTGAAACGTTTCGCCTACACAGTAGGCTTCTTCAGTCAAGTACAGGAAAGGTTGATAGAAGCAGAAGATACTTGAAGACGATGTAATCAGTCCATCACCCTTAAAGTTTTGAGGTGGTCAGTCCCTCAGTCTGGAGAAGAGCATTGTTCCATAGTATGAAACAATATGGAGAAGAAGTGACAGGATGGAGCTTTTATAGCGCCAAGAGGTGAGACGTAGGAGAGGTAAGAACTCAGATGTTGAGAGGTCCCTCTCAAATCCAGCCCCTCTCACTAGTGGAAGTTGCCGAAGTTGATATATATATATATATATATATATATATATATATATATATATATATATATATATATATATATATATATATATATATATATATATATATATATATATATATATATATATATATATATATATATATATATATATATATATATATATATATATATACTATGTCGTGCCGAATATGTAAAACTGGTCAATTAGCAAGAACTCATTTAAAATTAAGCCCTTTCTGAAATTTTTTCTTATACGTTTAAAGATATATTTTTTTCATTAATTTTAATGTAAAAAATTTTAATTTTGCACCAAAAGAATCTTAGAAAACTTACCTAACCTTATTATAACAAGATCAATTTATTTTAGCCAAACCCAACTAAATATATTTTAGATTTGTTTACAGTAATTTAATACTTAACAAACAAAGTGAAATATATTTTTTTTTCGTTAGGTTCAGAGTGATTTTGGCGAAATTATTGCATACACAAATTTTCGCTTGTCTTATATGGCAAGATGAGCGTTGCTATTTAAGCCAAGATCGCAAGTTCTGCCTATTCGGCACGACATTATCTATCTATATCTATATATATATATATATATATAATTTATATATAATTATATATATTTATATAATTATATATATATAATTATGTATATATATATATATGTCGTGCCGAATAGGCAGAACTTGCGATCTTGGCTTAAATAGCAACGCTCATCTTGCCATCTTGCCATATAGTTCAAGTGAAAATTTGTGTATGTAATAATTTCGCCAAAATCATTCTGAACCTAACGAAAAAAATACATTTCACTGTGTTTGTTTAGTATTAAATTATTGTAAACAAATCTAAAATATATTTAGTTGGGTTAGGCTAAAATAAATTGTTCTTGTTATAATAAGGTTAGGTAAGTTTTCTAAGTTCCTTTTGGTGCAAAATTATAAATTTTTACATCAACATTAATGAAAAAAATATATCTTTAAACGTATAAGAGAAAATTTTAGAAAGGACTTATTTTTAAATGAGTTCTTGCTAATTGACCAGTTTTACATATTCGGCACGACATATATATATATATATATATATATATATATATATATATATATATATATATATATATATATATATATATATATATATATATATATATATATATATATATACACATAACAACACTGCGACTAACCAATGAGTCGAGCCCATGCTGCTTTGGACCGCCTCATGGTGAGCGACAGCACACGACGCTCTCGTGCACGGAACCACACAATCCTCAAGAATGATGCAACCAGCCAAGCTAGGTGTTGTACCCGTCATCCGAGGAAATACGGTGGTGTGGACGCCTCTGAGATAATTTCAATCTACTCCCTGTTTGGTGTTCTAGCCCAACGAGCAGTATTTTATATTATACCAAAGGACGAGAGTTACTGATCACTAATAACGCTGCGACTAGCCAAGGAGTCGAACCCGTGCTGCTTTGGCCCGCCTCATGGCAAGCGAAAAATCATAATCCTCTAATCAACGGAGCTACAAAATCCTCAAGAATGACGCACCAGCAAAGGCTAGTACACCAAACAGAGAGTAGAATGAAATTAGCTCACAAGCACCCACACCTCCGTATGTCCTGGGATGACGGGTACAACACGTAGCTTTTCTGGTTACATCATTCTTGATGATTGAGTGGTTCCCTGGGTTAGAGCGTCAAGAGTTTTCGCTCACCATGAAGTTGGCCAAAGCAGCATGGGTTCGACTCCTTGGCTAGTCGCAGTGTTCTTATTGATCAATACCACTCGTTTGTGGGTACAATAATATTATATATATATATATATATATATATATATATATATATATATATATATATATATATATATATATATATATATATATATAAGTAGTACTGAAGGCGGCTGTATGGCTCATTCTACAGAGTGGCTTCCTCTCTCAGCGGTCTCTTCAACAGAGTGGCTTCCTCCTGAAAGGGCTGCGGCTGATTGGCTCATTCCTGAGCGGACTCCTTTTCACACCTATGTGGTAATGACCTTTTTCACACCTATATGCTAATGCCCTTGACCCCACCCACGACCCCCGCCCACGACCCCCGCCCACGACCCCCCCGCGCCCCCCCGCGCCCCCCGCGCCCCCCGCGCCCCCCGCGCCCCCCGCGCCCCCCGCGCCCCCACCCGCGTCCCCTGCTCGTCGCGCCGACCCACCGGCCCCGCCGCACCCTCGCGCCCCGCCCGCGACCCTCGCGCCCTGCCCCGCGCCTTCTGCTGCGCCTTCTGCAGCGTCGTCCGGATCGCCCCCGCGCCCCAAATTTTTTTCCGATTTTTTTCAAATTTTTTTTTAATTTCTTGTGCTCTCCTCGGATCAAGTTTTTTGGATTGCCCCTCCCACTTTCACCCCCATCCCAATTTTTTTCGAATTTTTTTTTCTCGATAATACAAAGGCTCCATCTCCTCGGATCAAGATTTTCTCGAAATCAAAGACTCCATCTCCTTGGATCAAGTTTTCTCGAAATCAAAGACTCCATCTCCTTGGATCAAGGTTTTCTCCTCCATCTCCTCGGATCGAGTTTTTGCATTCCCCCTCTGGGGGTAAGCATTCAAATGAACTCCTCCTATGGGGCATGGTACTCTCTCTTACTACAGGTCTAAACAAGTGTGACGTCAGTATTCCTCTCATTAAGTTAAATGAACTAAAAGGTGTGTTTACTCGGCGGTCAGTGACGTCACGTGATGACCTCACACATACAGGCTGAATCTTGTCGACTTCCCCCTATGTCAGTGACGTCACGTGATGACCCCGCACACAGGCTGAATCTTGTCGACATCCCCCTACACATTTTTCACTCTTAACCCAGAATAATCCAAAAAATTTCACATTTTTTTCGTTAATACCCACAAAAATCCACAATTTCTTTACAAAATACAACACAAGTCTAGACATTTTTCTCGTTTTAACTATTTCATCTCAGGTCACTCCCCACGAAGTAACCTTCTCTCTCTCCTCCTCCCCACCCTCCCGAACCCTCACACTCCAACCAACACCTCACAATTTTCACTCATAACCCCCAATTTTTTCTCGTTTTAACTATTTCATCAGAAAGTCACCACAACACTTATAACCACTTTTCGATAAATTCACAAGTCACAATTTTACATATTACGAAGTTAATACGCACACACATCTCACTTTACTTTGAACACCTTCAAAACACTCTCATAAATCATTTGAATGCTCACAAAAATACCTTTGAACATTTCCAAACAACACTGAAACACTTCCAAAATATCATTTTGAATACTCCCAAATAAGATTTGACAGCTCTAATTTATCTGCACTTACACATTTCATTAAATTACAACTCATCCCCCCAAACTCCTCCCTCAGTCTCCAGACTTCACAACATTATCACAAAAACTAACTCAAACACTTTACTTTGAACATCACCAAAAAACACCATCAATTACCTTTAAATACTCCAAAAACATCATTCGAACGCCCCCAAAATCACCTCTGAATACTCCCAGAACACCTTCATAAGTACTCTTGCACATCATTTGAACACCTTCAAAAACGCCTTTGAATAACCTCAAAACATCATTTGAGTACTCCCAAATACACCACTGAATACTACTAAAACACTACTGAATACACTCAAAAACACCACCAAAATCACCATAAACTAAGATCAACACCCACATCCCACAACACCCACAACCCACAACACCCACATCCCCCATCACCCACAACCCACATCACACACACCTCACAATTTTTTCTCGTTTTAACTAATTTCATCAGAAAGTCACAACAACCCACAACTTATAATCACTTTTCAACAACTCTAGTTCGACAACAACACCCACAACACACAACACCCACAACCCACAACACCCACACCCCACAATTTTTTTCTCGTTTTAACTAATTTCATCAGAAAAAGTCACAACAACAACCCACTTATAACATCTTTTTCGGTATCTCTAGTTCGACAACAACACCCACAATCCACAACACCCACATCCCACAACACCCACATCCCAACACACACAACCCACATTACCCACACCCCACAATTTTTTTCTTCTTTTAACTAATTTCATCAGAAAGTCACAACAACAACAACCCACAACTCATAATCACACCTTTGAATAACCTCAAAACACCATTTGAGCACTCCCAAATACACCACTGAATACTACTAAAACACCACTGAATACACTCAAAAACACCACCAAAATCACCATAAACTAAGATCAACACCCACATCCCACAACACAGACAACCCACAACACCCACATCCCACATCACCCACAACCCACATCACCAACAACCCACAATTATTTTCTCGTTTTAACTAATTTCATCAGAAAGTCACAACAACCCACAACTTATAATCACTTTTCAACAACTCTAGTTCGACAACAACACCCACAACACACAACACCCACAACACCCACAACCCACAACACCCACACCCCACAATTTTTTTCTCGTTTTAACTAATTTCATCAGAAAGTCACAACAACAACAACCCACACCTTATAATCACACCTTTGAATAACCTCAAAACACCATTTGAGTACTCCCAAATACACCACTGAATACTACTAAAACACCACTGAATACACTCAAAAACACCACCAAAATCACCATAAACTAAGATCAACACCCACATCCCACAACACCCACAACCCACAACACCCACATCCCACATCACCCACAACCCACATCACCAACAACCCACAATTTTTTCTCGTTTTAACTAATTTCATCAGAAAGTCACAACAACCCACAACTTATAATCACTTTTCAACAACACTAGTTCGAAAACAACACCCACAACACACAACACCCACAGCACCCACAACCCACAACACCCACAACACCCACAACCCACAACCCACAATTTTTTTCTCGTTTTAACTAATTTCATCAGAAAAAGTCACATCAACAACCCACAACTTATAACCACTTTTTCGACATCACTAGTTCGACAACAACACGCACAACCACCAACACACCACAACCCACAATTTTTTCTCGTTTTAACTAATTTCATCAGAAAAGTCACAAAAACAACCCACTTATATCATCTTTTTTGGTATCTCTAGTTTGACTACATAACCCACAACCCTCATCAATTACGAATTTATTCACAATTTTTTTCCCCTTCTTTTTACTGAATCTTAAATGTAATACACATTCCTCTTTACATTACTAAAATTCTAATAAAATCCTCTCCATGCCCATCTCCTTATATCCACATAAATTGATATTATACTCGCATCAACTAATCTCACTACCCAACTATTGCGACATGTTTCAACACCCTCCATTCTTTTCCAATATATCATAACTTTTCAATACTATAATTTCTTTTTAAAATATTCACACATTACCTTTATTTTCAGTAAAATCTCCCCATATTTCATTAAATTTCTAATACAACCCTCCCCATACCCCTCTCCATCTCACATCCACTCACCCATCTCCCAACACACCTCTTCTGAACAGTACTTAACCTAACCTAACCTAACCTAACCTAACTTAACCTAACCTAACCTAACTTAACCTAACCTATCCTAACCTAACCTAGCCTAACCTAACCTAACCTAACCTACCCTAACCGAACCTATCCTAACCTAGCCTAACCTAACCGAACCTAACCTAACCGAACCTATCCTAACCCAACCTAACCTAACCTAACCTAACCGAACCTAACCTAACCTAGCCTAACCTAACCAAACCTAACCTAACCTAACTCAAATACACTAAAATCACTGTAACCATGATATTCACAAAACTCTATGACCACCTAACACACACACACACACACACACACACACACACACACACACACAACATTAACACAAAAACTAACTCAGACACTTATGACATGAGACATTACCATATCTAACACACTGATTAACTTTGAACCAACTCTGAACACAACTGATCTTCTTCAAAAAATACTCTGCACATCATTTGAACACCTTCAAAAAACATCATCAAACACCTCCGAATACTCCCAAAACACTACTGATTACTACCAAATCACCGTCAAAATCACCAGAAACTAAATTTAACATCACCATCCAACATCTTTTTTATAGAAATCCCCTCAAATCACTATAACCAAGAACTCCCTCCCCATTTGGCGCATAAAAAAAAGCATGAACACAAACCTAATACGCAAACACTTAGTACATGATCACCATCAACTGAAAACATATCTTGTACACACACACATAATCTAAGACAACCACCAACTACAATCACCCATATTCACTTACCTCAAAAATCACTAATATCACAGAAAACACTCATTTTTATAAACATTTCACACACACAAAAAAAATCATATTTGACAATATCTAAGTGCACTCACCTCACTACCACCAACACACGATGTCACACCTCACAGGACCGACGAGCTCACCTCCAGTGACGTCACACTCCCATTGTGTTACTTGGTGGTTGGTAACATCACACCCAACCCACCTTGTTTCAACCTGTTGTACCCTACCTAACTTAACCTAACCTATCCTAACCTAACCTAACCTAACCTAACCTAACCGAACCTATCCTAACCTAGCCTAACCTAACCTAACCTAACCTAACCGAACCTATCCTAACCCAACCTAACCTAACCTAACCTAACCTAACCTAACCTAACCTAACTCAAATACACTAAAATCACTGTAACCATGATGTTCACAAAACTCTATGACCACCTAACACACACACACACACACACACACGCACACACACGCACACACACACATACACACACACACACACACACACACCTCACTTTACTTTGAACACCTTCAAAACACTCTCATACATCACTTAAGAAATCGTAATGACACGATTGCAAATAAACCATACCCCCGGCCGGGATTGAACCCGCGGTCATAGAGTCTCAAAACTCCAGCCCGTCGCGCTAACCACTAGACCAGCTAGCCACAATAAGATTCATCCAACTAGGTATATTTCTACACCATAGGAAGGTTAGCACAGGCACCTCTGTGACCACAAATGCAAGTTTTTACAGACGAATCTCCAGCTAGCGTGGCCGTGACGAACTCTAGCTCAAGTCCCTTCACTGCCGTCAACATGACTTAAGAAATCGTAATGACACGATTGCAAATAAACCATACCCCCGGCCGGGATTGAACCCGCGGTCATAGAGTCTCAAAACTCCAGCCCGTCGCGCTAACCACTAGACCAGCTAGCCACAATAAGATTCATCCAACTAGGTATATTTCTACACCATAGGAAGGTTAGCACAGGCACCTCTGTGACCACAAATGCAAGTTTTTACAGACGAATCTCCAGCTAGCGTGGCCGTGACGAACTCTAGCTCAAGTCCCTTCACTGCCGTCAACATGACTTAAGAAATCGTAATGACACGATTGCAAATAAACCATACCCCCGGCCGGGATTGAACCCGCGGTCATAGAGTCTCAAAACTCCAGCCCGTCGCGCTAACCACTAGACCAGCTAGCCACAATAAGATTCATCCAACTAGGTATATTTCTACACCATAGGAAGGTTAGCACAGGCACCTCTGTGACCACAAATGCATTTGTGGTCGAGGTGCCTGTGCTAACCTTCCTATGGTGTAGAAATATACCTAGTTGGATGAATCTTATTGTGGCTAGCTGGTCTAGTGGTTAGCGCGACGGGATGGAGTTTTGAGACTCTATGACCGCGGGTTCAATCCCGGCCGGGGGTATGGTTTATTTGCAATCGTGTCATTACGATTTCTTAAGTCATGTTGACGGCAGTGAAGGGACTTGAGCTAGAGTTCGTCACGGCCACGCTAGCTGGAGATTCGTCTGTAAAAACTTGCATTTGTGGTCACAGAGGTGCCTGTGCTAACCTTCCTATGGTGTAGAAATATACCTAGTTGGATGAATCTTATTGTGGCTAGCTGGTCTAGTGGTTAGCGCGACGGGCTGGAGTTTTGAGACTCTATGACCGCGGGTTCAATCCCGGCCGGGGGTATGGTTTATTTGCAATCGTGTCATTACGATTTCTTAAGTCATGTTGACGGCAGTGAAGGGACTTGAGCTAGAGTTCGTCACGGCCACGCTAGCTGGAGATTCGTCTGTAAAAACTTGCATTTGTGGTCACAGAGGTGCCTGTGCTAACCTTCCTATGGTGTAGAAATATACCTAGTTGGATGAATATTATTGTGGCTAGCTGGTCTAGTGGTTAGCGCGACGGGCTGGAGTTTTGAGACTCTATGACCCCGGGTTCAATCCCGGCCGGGGGTATGGTTTATTTGCAATCGTGTCATTACGATTTCTTAAGTCATGTTGACGGCAGTGAAGGGACTTGAGCTAGAGTTCGTCACGGCCACGCTAGCTGGAGATTCGTCTGTAAAAACTTGCATTTGTGGTCACAGAGGTGCCTGTGCTAACCTTCCTATGGTGTAGAAATATACCTAGTTGGATGAATCTTATTGTGGCTAGCTGGTCTAGTGGTTAGCGCGACGGGCTGGAGTTTTGAGACTCTATGACCGCGGGTTCAATCCCGGCCGGGGGTATGGTTTATTTGCAATCGTGTCATTACGATTTCTTAAGTCATGTTGACGGCAGTGAAGGGACTTGAGCTAGAGTTCGTCACGGCCACGCTAGCTGGAGATTCGTCTGTAAAAACTTGCATTTGTGGTCACAGAGGTGCCTGTGCTAACCTTCCTATGGTGTAGAAATATACCTAGTTGGATGAATCTTATTGTGGCTAGCTGGTCTAGTGGTTAGCGCGACGGGCTGGAGTTTTGAGACTCTATGACCGCGGGTTCAATCCCGGCCGGGGGTATGGTTTATTTGCAATCGTGTCATTACGATTTCTTAAGTCATGTTGACGGCAGTGAAGGGACTTGAGCTAGAGTTCGTCACGGCCACGCTAGCTGGAGATTCGTCTGTAAAAACTTGCATTTGTGGTCACAGAGGTGCCTGTGCTAACCTTCCTATGGTGTAGAAATATACCTAGTTGGATGAATCTTATTGTGGCTAGCTGGTCTAGTGGTTAGCGCGACGGGGTGGAGTTTTGAGACTCTATGACCGCGGGTTCAATCCCGGCCGGGGGTATGGTTTACTCTCATACATCATTTGAGACCACCTTTTCTCAATATCTCTCATCCACAACCTTTATCATCTCACTACAGAACAACCCCAAGATTACATCGAACACTCTCATAAATCATTTGAATACTCACATAAACACCTTTGAACATTTCCAAACAACACTGAAGCACTTCCAAAATATCATTTTGATTACTCCCAAATAAGATTTATCATCTCTAATTTATCTACACTTACACATTTCATTAACTAAAATTACAAGACATCCACCATACTACTCCCTCACTCTCCAGACTTTACAACATTAACACAAAAACTAACTCAGACACTTATGACATGAGACATTACCATATCTAACACACTGACTAACTTTGAACCAACTCTGAACACCACTGATCTTCAAAAAATACTCTGCACATCATTTGAACACCTTCAAAAAACACCATCAAACACCTCCGAATACTCCCAAAACACTACTGATTACTACCAAATCACCGTCAAAATCACCAGAAACTAAGTTTAACATCACCATCCAACATTTTTTTTATAGAAATCCCCTCAAATCACTATAACCAAGAACTCCCTCCCCATTTGGCGCATAAAAAAAAGCATGAACACAAACCTAATACGCAAACACTTAGTACATGATCACCATCAACTGAAAACATATCTTTTACACACACATAATCTAAGACAACCACCAACTACAATCACCCATGTTCACTTACCTCAAAAATCACTAATATCACAGAAAACACTCATTTTTATAAACATTTCACACACAAAAAAATCATATTTGACAATATCTAAGCGCACTCACCTCACTACCACCAACACACGATGTCACACCTCACAGGACCGACGAGCTCACCTCCAGTGACGTCACACTTCCATTGTGTTACTTGGTGGTTGGTAACATCACACCCAACCCACCTTGTTTCAACCTGTTGTACCCTACATTATCTAAGAACACTATATCCAAGACGATTACCAGATTGTATGGCCCCACCACCAAGATCACAGAAAACACACATTTTTTATAATTATTCACACAAAAATCACGATCACCAATTCCATATCACCCACATCTTATACATTTCAATCACAAATTTAAGACATGAGACAAACACACCAAATCTAAGACATTCACCTCCAACTAAGACATACACATCTTAATTAAGACATACACCAAAAACCTATACTTGACATATTGCGGTATGAATATTCATACCACATTTATGTTGCATGTCACATTTCCTCATCCACATCATCCCTAAAACATCCTTCCTTATTCATTCCGTATATCTCCTAGAGTTGTTTTATCCCCGACGGGCACATCATGACATTAGGAGCCAGAGTGTAGTAGGTGGTGTTGGAGTGGTGATGGTTGCTCTGGCTCCTACGTCGTGATGGGCCCGTCGGGGTTAAAACAACTCTAGGAGATATACGGAATGAATAAGGAAGGATGTTTTAGGGATGATGTGGATGAGGAAATGTGATATGCAACATAAATGCGGTATGAATATTCATACCGCAATATGTCAAGTATAGGTTTTTGGTGTATGTCTTAGTTAAGATGTGTATGTCTTACTTGGAGGTGAATGTCTTAGATTTGGTGTGTATGTCTCATGTCTTAAATTTGTGATTGAAATGTACAAGATGTGGGTGATATTGAATTGGTGATCGTGATTTTTGTGTGAATAATTATAAAAAATGGGTGTTTTCTGTGATCTTGGTGGTGGGGTCATAAAATCTGGTAATCGTCTTGGATATAGTGTTCTTAGATAATGTAGGGTACAACAGGTTGAAACAAGGTGGGTTGGGTGTGATGTTACCAACCACCAAGTAACACAATGGGAGTGTGACGTCACTGGAGGTGAGCTCGTCGGTCCTGTGAGGTGTGACATCGTGTGTTGGTGGTAGTGAGGTGAGTGCGCTTAGATATTGTCAAATATGATTTTTTTTTTGGTGAAATGTTTATAAAAATGAGTGTTTTCTGTGATATTAGTGATTTTTGAGGTAAGTGAACATGGGTGATTGTAGTTGGTGGTTGTCTTAGAGTATGTGTGTGTACAAGATATGTTTTCAGTTGATGGTGATCATGTACTAAGTGTTTGCGTATTAGGTTTGTGTTCATGCTTTTTTTTTATGCGCCAAATGGGGAGGGAGTTCTTGGTTATAGTGATTTGAGGGGATTTCTATAAAAAAGATGTTGGATGGTGATGTTAAACTTAGTTTCTGGTGATTTTGACGGAGATTTGGTAGTAATCAGTAGTGTTTTGGGAGTATTCGGAGGTGTTTGATGGTGTTTTTTGAAGGTGTTCAAATGATGTGCAGAGTATTTTTTGAAGATCAGTGGTGTTCAGAGTTGGTTCAAAGTTAGTCAGTGTGTTAGATATGGTAATGTCTCATGTCATAAGTGTCTGAGTTAGTTTTTGTGTTAATGTTGTGTGTGTGTGTGTGTGTGTGTGTGTGTGTGTGTGTGTGTGTGTGTTAGGTGATCATAGAGTTTTGTGAATATCATGGTTACAGTGATTTTAGTGTATTTGAGTTAGGTTAGGTTAGGTTAGGTTCGGTTAGGTTAGGTTAAGTTAGGTTAGGTTAGGTTAGGTTATGTTGGGTTGGGTTTGGTTGGGTTGGGTTGGGATAGGTTCGGTTAGGTTAGGTTAGGTTAGGCTAGGTTAGGATAGGTTCGGTTAGGTTAGGTTAGGTTAGGTTAGGTTAGGTTAGGCTAGGTTAGGTTAGGTTAGGTTAGGTTAGGTCATGATCCCGTCAGTTCCAGCTGCTTTACCCCCTTTCATTATACGTAATGCCTCACGCACCTCCCCCACACTCACATCCTGTTCTTCTTCACTCCTAAAAGATGGTATACCTCCCTGATCAGAGCATGAAATTACCGCTTCCCTTTCTTCATCGACATTTAAAAGTTCCTCAAAATATTCTCCCCATCTACCAACCACTCCAACACTATATCCCCCCTGCTTTTAACATTTCTGTCATGATCCCGTCAGTTCCAGCTGCTTTACCCCCTTTCATTATACGTAATGCCTCACGCACCTCCCCCACACTCACATCCTGTTCTTCTTCACTCCTAAAAGATGGTATACCTCCCTGGTCAGAGCATGAAATTACCGCTTCCCTTTCTTCATCGACATTTAAAAGTTCCTCAAAATATTCTCCCCATCTACCCAAAACCTCTATCTCCCCATCTACTAATTCCCCTACTCTGTATTTATCTGACAAATCCATACGTTCCCTAGGCTTTCTTAACTTGTTTAACTCACTCCAATTTTTTTTCTTATTTTCATTAAATTTTCTTGACAGTGCCTCTCCTACTTTATCATCTGCTCTCCTTTTGCACTCTCTCACCACTCTCTTTACCTTTCTTTTACTCTCCATATACTCTACTCTTCTTATAACACTTCTGCTTTGTAAAAGCCTCTCATAAGCTAACTTTTTCTCTTTTATCACACCCTTTACTTCATCATTCCACCAATCACTCCTCTTTCCTCCTGACCCCACTCTCCTATAACCACAAACTTCTGCCCCACATTCTAATACTGCATTTTTAAAACCATTCCAACCCTCTTCAACCCCCCCCACTACTCATACCTGCACCAGCCCACCTTTCTGCCAATAGTTGCTTATATCTCACTTGAACTTCCTCCTCCCTTAGTTTATACACTTTCACCTCCCTCTTACTTGTTGTTGCCATTTTCCTCTTTTCCCACCTACCTCTTACTCTAACTGTAGCTACAACTAAATAATGATCCGATATATCAGTTACCCCTCTATAAACGTGTACATCCTGGAGCCTACCCATCAACTTTTTATCCACCAATACATAATCTAACAAACTACTTTCATTACTTGCTATGTCATACCTTGTATATTTATTTATCTTCTTCTTCATAAAATATGTATTACTTATTACCAAACCTCTCTCTACACATAGCTCAATTAAAAGCTCTCCATTTTCATTTACCCCTGGCACCCCAAATTTACCTACTACTCCCTACACAACATTTTTGCCCACTTTAGCATTGAAATCCCCAACCACCATTACTCTCACACTTGGTTCAAAACTACCCACGCATTCACTCAACATTTCCCAAAATCTCTCTCTCTCCTCTACACTTCTCTCTTCTCCAGGTGCATATACGCTTACTGTAACAAACTTTTCACATCCAACCTTTATTTTACTCTATATAATCCTTGAAATAATACATTTATAGTCCCTCTTTTCCTGCCATAAGTTATCCTTCAACATTATCGCTACTCCTTCTTTAGCTCTAACTCTATTTGAAACCCATGACCTAATCCCATTTATTCCTCTCCACTGAAACTCTCCCACCCCCTTCAGCTTTGTTTCACTTAAAGCCAGGACATCCAGCTTCTTCTCATTCATAACATCCACAATCATCTCTTTCTTATTATTCGCACAACATCCACGCATATTCGGACTTCCCACTTTTACAATTTTCTTCTACTTATTCTTTTTAGTAATCTTTACAGGAAAAGGGGTTACTAGCCCATTTTTCCCGGCATTTTAGTTGACTTTTACAACAAACATGGCTTACGGAGGAAAGATTCTTATTCCACTTCCCCATGGATATAAAAGGAAAAGTAATAAGACCAAGAACTATTAAGATAAAATCAAAGAAAACTCAGATGAGTGTGTATAAATAAACGTGTACATGTATGTTTAGTGTGACCTAAGTGTAAGTAGAAGTAGCAAGACATACCTGTAATCTTGCATATTTATGATACAGACAAAAGACACCAGCAATCCTACCATCATGTAAAACAATTACAGGCTTTCGTTTCACACTCACTTGGCAGGACGGTAGTACCTCCCTGGGTGGTTGCTGTCTACCAACCTACTACCTAGAATTATTATTATTATCACCAGTATTATTGGTTTTTTCATCATCATCATCATCATCATCTTCTTCTTCTTCTTCTTCTTCTTCTTCTTCTTCTTCTTCTTCTTCTTCTTCTTCTTCTTCTTCTTCTTATTCTTATTCATCTTTTTCTTATTATTATTATAATTATTATTATTAATATTATTATTATTACTATTATTATTATTATTATTATTATTATTATTATTATTATTATTATTATTATTGCTATTAATACGACATTCATGGGTTAACATTGAACTTGTAGGGTCAAATAGAGCCTGGGGGGAATATGACGCACTCAGGTTCGATCAAAGGAAGGAGAGGACAGGTCGAAATCCTTGGATCAAGGAACCTTCCCTTATTGGAGGCCAACCTCGTAGATAACGAAATGTTAGGAGGCTTTGACCATGTTTGTAGAGAACAAGATGGAAGCTCATCACTTACACTGTGTCAACACAAGTGTGTGCTCACCACTGACACTGTGTCAACACAAGTGTGTGCTCACCACTGGCACTGTGTCAACACAAGTGTGTGCTCACCACTGACACTGTGTCAACACAAGTGTGTGCTCACCACTGACACTGTGTCAACACAAGTGTGTGCTCACCACTGACACTGTGTCAACACAAGTGTGTGCTCACAACTGGCACTGTGTCAACACAAGTGTGTGCTCACCACTGACACTGTCAACACAAGTGTGTGCTCACCACTAACATTGTGTCAATACAAGTGTGTGCTCACCACTGACACTGTGTCAACACAAGTGTGTGCTCACCACTGACACTGTGTCAACACAAGTGTGTGCTCACCACTGACACTGTGTCAACACAAGTGTGTGCTCACCACTGACACTGTGTCAACACAAGTGTGTGCTCACCACTGACACTGTGTCAACACAAGTGTGTGCTCAGCACTAACATTGTGTCAACACAAGTGTGTGCTAACCACTGACACTGTGTCAACACAAGTGTGTGCTCACAACTGACACTGTGTCAACACAAGTGTGTGCTAACCACTGACACTGTGTCAACACAAGTGTGTGCTCACAACTGACATTGTGTCAACACAAGTGTGTGCTCACCACTGACACTGTGTCAACACAAGTGTGTGCTCACCACTAACACTGTGTCAACACAAGTGTGTGCTCACAACTAACACTGTGTCAACACAAGTGTGTGCTCACCACTAACACTGTGTCAACACAAGTGTGTGCTCACAACTGACACTGTGTCAACACAAGTGTGTGCTTACCACTGACACTGTGTCAACACAAGTGTGTGCTCACCACTGACACTGTGTCAACACAAGTGTGTGCTCACAACTGACACTGTGTCAACACAAGTGTGTACTCACAACTGACACTGTGTCAACACAAGTGTGTGCTCACAACTGACACTGTGTCAACACAAGTGTGTGCTTACCACTGACACTGTGTCAACACAAGTGTGTGCTCACCAGTGACACTGTGTCAACACAAGTGTGTGCTCACCACTGACACTGTGTCAACACAAGTGTGTGCTCACCACTAACACTGTGTCAACACAAGTGTGTGCTCACCACTGACACTGTGTCAACACAAGTGTGTGCTCACCACTAACACTGTGTCAAGACAAGTGTGTGCTCACCACTGACACTGTGTCAAGAAAAGTGTGTGCTCACCACTAACACTGTGTCAAGACAAGTGTGTGCTCACCACTGACACTGTGTCAACACAAGTGTGTGCTCACCACTGACACTGTGTCAAGACAAGTGTGTGCTCACCACTGACACTGTGTCAAGACAAGTGTGTGTTCACCACTGACACTGTGTCAAGACAAGTGTGTGCTCACCACTAACACTGTGTCAAGACAAGTGTGTGCTCACCACTGACACTGTGTCAAGACAAGTGTGTGCTCACCACTAACACTGTGTCAACACAAGTGTGTGCTCACCACTGACACTGTGTCAAGACAAGTGTGTGCTCACCATTGACACTGTGTCAAGACAAGTGTGTGCTCACCACTGACACTGTGTCAAGACAAGTGTGTGCTCACCACTAACACTGTGTCAAGACAAGTGTGTGCTCACCACTGACACTGTGTCAACACAAGTGTGTGCTCACCACTGACACTGTGTCAACACAAGTGTGTGCTCACCACTAACACTGTGTCAAGACAAGTGTGTGCTCACCACTGACACTGTGTCAAGAAAAGTGTGTGCTCACCACTAACACTGTGTCAAGACAAGTGCGTGCTCACCACTGACACTGTGTCAAGACAAGTGTGTGCTCTCCACTGACACTGTGTCAAGACAAGTGTGTGCTCACCACTGACACTGTGTCAAGACAAGTGTGTGCTCACCGCTGACACTGTGTCAAGACAAGTGTGTGCTCACCACTGACACTGTGTCAAGACAAGTGTGTGCTCACAACTGACACTGTGTCAAGACAAGTGTGTGCTCACCACTGACACTGTGTCAAGACAAGTGTGTGCTCACCACTGACACTGTGTCAAGACAAGTGTGTGCTCACCACTGACACTGTGTCAAGACAAGTGTGTGCTCACCACTGACACTGTGTCAAGACAAGTGTGTGCTCACCACTGACACTGTGTCAAGACAAGTGTGTGCTCACCACTGACACTGTGTCAAGACAAGTGTGTGCTCACCGCTAACACTGTGTCAACACAAGTGTGTGCTCACCACTGACACTGTGTCAACACAAGTGTGTGCTCACCACTGACACTGTGTCAACACAAGTGTGTGCTCACCACTGACACTGTGTCAACACAAGTGTGTGCTCACCACTGACACTGTGTCAACACAAGTGTGTGCTTACCACTGACACTGTGTCAAGACAAGTGTGTGCTCACCGCTAACACTGTGTCAACACAAGTGTGTGCTCACCACTGACACTGTGTCAACACAAGTGTGTGCTTACCACTGACACTGTGTCAAGACAAGTGTGTGCTCACCACTGACACTGTGTCAAGAAAAGTGTGTGCTCACCACTAACACTGTGTCAAGACAAGTGTGTGCTCACCACTGACACTGTGTCAAGACAAGTGTGTGCTCTCCACTGAAACTGTGTCAAGACAAGTGTGTGCTCACCACTGACACTGTGTCAAGACAAGTGTGTGCTCACCGCTGACACTGTGTCAAGACAAGTGTGTGCTCACCACTGACACTGTGTCAAGACAAGTGTGTGCTCACCACTGACACTGTGTCAAGACAAGTGTGTGCTCACCACTGACACTGTGTCAAGACAAGTGTGTGCTCACCACTGACACTGTGTCAAGACAAGTGTGTGCTCACCACTGACACTGTGTCAAGACAAGTGTGTGCTCACCACTGACACTGTGTCAAGACAAGTGTGTGCTCACCACTGACACTGTGTCAAGACAAGTGTGTGCTCACCACTGACACTGTGTCAAGACAAGTGTGTGCTCACCGCTAACACTGTGTCAACACAAGTGTGTGCTCACCACTGACACTGTGTCAACACAAGTGTGTGCTCACCACTGACACTGTGTCAACACAAGTGTGTGCTCACCACTGACACTGTGTCAACACAAGTGTGTGCTCACCACTGACACTGTGTCAACACAAGTGTGTGCTTACCACTGACACTGTGTCAAGACAAGTGTGTGCTCACCGCTAACACTGTGTCAACACAAGTGTGTGCTCACCACTGACACTGTGTCAACACAAGTGTGTGCTTACCACTGACACTGTGTCAAGACAAGTGTGTGCTCACCACTGACACTGTGTCAACACAAGTGTGTGCTCACCACTGACACTGTGTCAAGACAAGTGTGTGCTCAACCAACATTCTCTTCCAGACTCCAAGAATTATTGAGTAGTTGCTCAGTGAGTAGTTGCTCAGCGAGTAGTTGCTCAGCGAGTAGTTGCTCAGTGAGTACTTGCTCAGCGAGTAGTTGCTCAGTGAGTAGTTGCTCAGCGAGTAGTTGCTCAGTGAGTAGTTGCTCAGTGAGTAGTTGCTCAGTGAGTAGTTGCTCAGGGAGTAGTTGCTCAGTGAGTAGTTGCTCAGCGAGTAGTTGCTCAGTGAGTAGTTGCTCAGCGAGTAGTTGCTCAGTGAGTAGTTGCTCAGTGAGTAGTTGCTCAGTGAGTAGTTGCTCAGCGAGTAGTTGTTCAGTGAGTAGCTGCTCAGTGACTAGTTGCTCAGTGAGTAGTTGCTGAGCGAGTAGTTGCTAAGCGAGTAGTTGCTCAATGAGTAGTTGCTCAGTGAGTAGTTGCTCAGTGAGTAGTTGCTCAGTGAGTAGTTGCTCAGCAAGTAGTTGCTCAGTGAGTAGTTGCTCAGTGAGTAGTTGCTCAGTGAGTAGTTGCTCAGTGAGTAGTTGCTCAGCGCGTAGTTGCTCAGTGAGTAGTTGCTCAGTGAGTAGTTGCTCAGTGAGTAGTTGCTCAGTGAGTAGTTGCTCAGTGAGTAGTTGCTCAGTGAGTAGTTGCTCAGCGAGTAGCTGCTCAGTGAGTAGTTGCTCAGCGAGTAGTTGCTCAGTGAGTAGTTGCTCAGTGAGTAGTTGCTCAGCGAGTAGTTGCTCAGTGAGTAGTTGCTCAGTGAGTAGTTGCTCAGCGAGTAATTGCTCAGTGAGTAGTTGCTCAGTGAGTAGTTGCTCAGCGAGTAGTTGCTCAGTGAGTAGTTGCTCAGTGAGTAGTTGCTCAGCGAGTAGTTGCTCAGTGAGTAGTTGCTCAGCGAGTAGTTGCTCAGTGAGTAGTTGCTCAGTGAGTAGTTGCTCAGTGAGTAGTTGCTCAGTGAGTAGTTGCTCAGTGAGTAGTTGCTCAGTGAGTAGTTGCTCAGCGAGTAGCTGCTCAGTGAGTAGTTGCTCAGTGAGTAGTTGCTCAGCGAGTAGTTGCTCAGTGAGTAGTTGCTCAACGAGTAGTTGCTCAGCGAGTAGTTGCTCAGTGAGTAGTTGCTCAGTGAGTAGTTGCTCAGCGAGTAATTGCTCAGTGAGTAGTTGCTCAGTGAGTAGTTGCTCAGCGAGTAGTTGCTCAGTGAGTAGTTGCTCAGTGAGTAGTTGCTCAGCGAGTAGTTGCTCAGTGAGTAGTTGCTTAGCGAGTAGTTGCTCAGTGAGTAGTTGCTCAGTGAGTAGTTGCTCAACGAGTAGTTGCTCAGTGAGTAGTTGCTCAGTGAGTAGTTGCTCAGTGAGTAGTTGCTCAGCAAGTAGTTGCTCAGTGAGTAGTTGCTCAGTGAGTAGTTGCTCAGCGAGTAGTTGCTCAGCGAGTAGTTGCTCAGCGAGTAGTTGCTCAGTGAGTAGTTGCTCAGCAAGTAGTTTCTCAGTGAGTAGTTGCTCAACGAGTAGTTGCTCAGTGAGTAGTTGCTCAGTGAGTAGTTGCTCAGTGAGTAGTTGCTCAGCGAGTAGTTGCTCAGCGAGTAGTTGCTCAGTGAGTAGTTGCTCAACGAGTAGTTGCTCAGTGAGTGGTTGCTCAGTGAGTAGTTGCTCAGTGAGTAGTTGCTCAGTGAGTTGTTGCTCAGCGAGTAGTTGCTCAGCGAGCAGTTGCTCAGTGAGTAGTTGCTCAGTGAGTAGTTGCTCAGTGAGTAGTTGCTCAGTGAGTAGTTGCTCAGTGAGTAGTTGCTCAGCGAGTAGTTGCTCAGTGAGTAGTTGCTCAGTGAGTAGTTGCTCAGTGAGTAGTTGCTCAGTGAGTAGTTGCTCAGTGAGTAGTTGCTCAGTGAGTAGTTATTCAGCTAGTAGTTGCCCCGCGAGTAGTTGCTCAGTGAGTAGTTGCTCAGTGAGTAGTTGCTCAGCGAGTAGTTGCTCAGTGAGTAGTTGCTCAGTGAGTAGTTGCTCAGTGAGTAGTTGCTCAGCGAGTAGTTGCTCAGTGAGTAGTTGCTCAGTGAGTAGTTGCTCAGTGAGTAGTTACTCAGCGAGTAGTTACTCAGTGAGTAGTTGCTCAGTGAGTAGTTGCTCAGTGAGTAGTTGCTCAGTGAGTAGTTGCTCAGCGAGTAGTTGCTCAGTGAGTAGTTGCTCAGTGAGTAGTTGCTCAGTGAGTAGTTGCTCAGTGAGTAGTTGCTCAGTGAGTAGTTGCTCAGTGAGTAGTTGCTCAGCGAGTAGCTGCTCAGTGAGTAGTTGCTCAGTGAGTAGTTGCCCAGCGAGTAGTTGCTCAGTGAGTAGTTGCTCAGTGAGTAGTTGCTCAACGAGTAGTTGCTCAGTGAGTAGTTGCTCAGTGAGTAGTTGCTCAGTGAGTAGTTGCTCAGCGAGTAATTGCTCAGTGAGTAGTTGCTCAGTGAGTAGTTGCTCAGCGAGTATTTGCTCAGTGAGTAGTTGCTCAGTGAGTAGTTGCTCAGCGAGTAGTTGCTCAGTGATTAGTTGCTCAGTGAGTAGTTGCTCAGCGAGTAGTTGTTCAGTGAGTAGTTGCTCAGTGAGTAGTTGCTCAGTGAGTAGTTGCTCAGTGAGTAGTTGCTCAGCGAATAGTTGCTCAGTGAGTAGTTGCTCAGTGAGTAGTTGCTCAGCGAGTAGTTGCTCAGCGAGTAGTTGCTCAGTGAGTAGTTGCTCAGTGATTAGTTGCTCAGTGAGTAGTTGCTCAGTGAGTAGTTGCTCAGTGAGTAGTTGCTCAGTGAGTAGTTGCTCAGCGAGTAGTTGCTCAGCGAGTAGTTGCTCAGTGAGTAGTTGCTCAGTGAGTAGTTGCTCAGCGAGTAGTTGCTCAGTGAGTAGTTGCTCAGCGAGTAGTTGCTCAGTGAGTAGTTGCTCAGCGAGTAGTTGCTCAGCGAGTAGTTGCTCAGCGAGTAGTTGCTCAGCGAGTAGTTGCTCAGCGAGTAGTTGCTCAGTGAGTAGTTGCTCAGCGAGTAGTTGCTCCGCGAGTTGCTCAATGAGTAGTTGCTCAGCGAGTAGTTGCTCAGCGAGTAGTTGCTCAGCGAGTAGTTGCTCAGCGAGTAGTTGCTCAGCGAGTAGTTGCTCAGTGAGTAGTTGCTCAGTGAGTAGTTGCTCAGCGAGTAGTTGCTCAGCGAGTAGTTGCTCAGCGAGTAGTTGCTCAGCGAGTAGTTGCTCAGTGAGTAGTTGCTCAGCGAGTAGTTGCTCAGTGAGTAGTTGCTCAGCGAGTAGTTGCTCAGTGAGTAGTTGCTCAGTGAGTAGTTGCTCAGCGAGTAGTTGCTCAGTGAGTAGTTGCTCAGTGAGTAGTTGCTCAGTGAGTAGTTGCTCAGTGAGTAGTTGCTCAGTGAGTAGTTGCTCAGCGAGTAGTTGCTCAGCGAGTAGTTGCTCAGCGAGTAGTTGCTCAGTGAGTAGTTGCTCAGCGAGTAGTTGCTCAGCGAGTAGTTGCTCAAGATAAACTGCTCCATACCATCAATACTTCACCTTTAAGACAACAAAGTATAATAAATAAACTATTATAATGAAACGTAAGTATTTAACTTAATAATGTAGTTAATTTTTTTAAAAATAAAAATAATAATAATAATAATAATAATAATAATAATAATAATAATAATAATAATAATAATAACAACGATAATAATAATAATAATAATAATAATAATAATAATAATAACAACAATAATAATAATAATAATAATAATAACAATAATAATAATAATAATAAAAACACATATTAAGAGATTATTTGGCTATTCTTGCAGTGCAGGCTTCAATGATAAGGCTTCGGTGGCTTCTTACTCTATTTGCGGTATCTGGGGTACACATGCAGTGTGTTAAGTGCCAATGGCCCGGGTGGGCCATGCCCAGCGAGGGACAGAGGAGTAGGACCTGTTGTCTGAGTCTAGGCCACGGATTGAGTGAGACAGATGCAGGGATGGGCATACTGAAGTGATAGGCCTATAGGTGGCAACACCAGCATGGCGAGAAATATGAACTCAGCTGGCAGACATCATAGGCTGTCTGTGCAGAGAGTACAGGCTGTCTGCATTCGCTCGGCCAGACCTACCACATGGTCGACTCGACCATGTCTGGCGGTAAAAAAAACTCTCTTTCGTAGGAACAGGGCACAGACCACAAAATAAAAAAAAAAGTATATATATATATATATATATATATATATATATATATATATATATATATATATATATATATATATATATATATATATATATATATATATATATATATATATCAATACTCGTCAATACTCAGCAACTGGACAGGACTTCTTCTGGCAAGCGACTCAGGAGGACACTTCTCGACTGGTACTGTCGCTGGGGCTGTCACTGCCGGCGAGCGTGGAGTGAGTCGTGGCAGTGAGTCGTGGTAGAGACGACTCGGCGAAACATCTGAGAGTCGTAACATCATACACTGTACTGCAGTGAGCGGGCTAGCAGTCAAAGTGACATCATCTTTGTGCAGGCTGCTCACTGAAGCTTGTGACACGAGGCTGACACAGCGCCTGCCGACAGGGCTTAACTGTGGCTTGACGAGTGTCATTCTCTCGGCAGTTGGAGTTATAGCGGAGGTTAGTCTAAGTGTCCCCAGATTTGTTTCTCTACATATAACTGCAATCTGAAGGTCTGAAGGTGAAGTGAAACAAATCTCGATGAGAATCGTAGCAGGTACGATTCTGCAGGGCATCACAAGCGGTGAACAATAAGAGCTTTCTGTACAAGTGGCTCAGACGCTCGGGGCTGACTAATATCAGCTGTCAAGCACGTTGGTCACACCTGGTGACAGGCAACAAAGTGGTCTGGGTGCAGATCTGTGGTCCACACAGCTGGACTCAAGACCACACAGGACACACGGAAAACTGCACACCCACACTGCACATGCGGTACTATATGGCTTGCACTAGCAGATGATGCTTTTCTGTGCACAAAACTGACACTAAGCTATACACGAACATGTGAGAACACTGACTGAGAGGAATTAATTAACACACGACATGTAACTTCTCTCAGTCTTCTCAACAATACTGAAATAATTACTAGAACACTAAATGTGACATCGTGTGATGTCAGGCGTGACGTCGCAAGGTGACGTCAGCACACATCTCGAGGTGACGTCAGACAGACATCGTGACTTCATGAAGTCGGGCAACATCGTGGGTGACGTCGTGAAGTCGGGCAGCATTGTGGGTGACATCATAGGAGTGATGTGGGCAGCAGACCACAGCACATGGCCTGGGACATCTGGCTTGGTAACCCATGTGGCTCGTAGGTCCACGTGACATCGCCGACACCCACGTGGCTTGCTGATCCACATGGCATGGTGATCCACGTAGCTTCGAGTGGCCTCAGGCACTCGGATACACAGCTCTGGCAATGAATTCACACGGAAAACAGCAGAAAACACAGCAGAGGGAGTGAGTACATAGTGGAGTGTGGTGGTAGGTATGTGAGGTGTGAGTGTACAGCAGGGCGAGCGTGGGCGAGGCAAGGAACAGTGGAGCCAGGACTGTGGGGCTACCTTTCTCACCCATACAGACTGGGACGCCACTTACAATTCTCGAAGAAATTCGGCAAATTTCGGCCTGGATCTTGCTTGTACATGTGTCTGGATGCTGAAACCTGCAGACACGACATCAGGATAACTGGCTGAGAGACGGATGCTTCTTGTGTAGGGTGATGAACTGACAACTTCCTTCCCCTTCCTTTCAGGGCAAACACAGCTACTGCAACCACCGCTGCTACCATTTATTACGGGTTATTTGGTAGAACTTGCAGAGCGGGATTCAATGATAAACGTCTTCGGAGGCTTTTTACTTTATTTGCTGTATCTGGGGTACACAGGCAGTGTGCTAAGTGCCAATGGCCCGGGTGGGCCATGCCAAGCGAGGGAGAGAGGAGTAGGACCTGTTGTCTGAGTCTAGGCCACAGATTGAGTGAGACAAATGCAGGGGTGGGCATACTGAAGTGATAGGCCTAGAGGTGGCAACACCAGCATGGCGTGAAATATGAACTCAGCTGGCAGACAGCATAGGCTGTCTGTTCAGACAGCACAGGCTCTCTACGTAATAATAATAATAATAATAATAATAATAATAATAATAATAATAATAATAATAATAATAATAAATAACAAAAATATCAACTGCAAGCTTTATAGCAATTGTAATGAAATTACAAATTTGCAGCTATGTGGACTAGCACTTGGGGTTTCATTTATTTTACAGAATACATCGTCAGTAATGTTTTGTAGCCAGTGAGGAGAAGCATTCTATAGTTATTGACTAAAAATGAGTATGACAATTTATTTAAGAAAAATCTCCAAATAGTAATTACCGTAATTTCCAGCATATAAGACGCACGGTCATATGAGACATATAAGACAATGTTTCAAGCAGTTGTAATGTAACATTAGTAAACAACTGCTAAAACGTAACCCAAAGCCTGCCCTTGACCCTGACCTTGATCATATAAGGCACATGGTGGTTTTCCAAGACTTTTTGTGGAAAAAAGGTGCACCTAATATGCCGGAAAATACGATACTATTACTCATTAGTATTGTGTGTCTTGTGCTCATGAAACCACAACATTTCTGAAAATTTCAAGGCTATCAGATGAGTAATCCTTAGATATGACACTATTCTAAAGATTGTATTTTTTTTCTCTTTACGCACATCAACAAATTTACCTCCACACAACCAAAACTTAATAGGTATTATTTTGGCACTAAAATATAGCAGCCATAAAATATCGAAGATGTTCAGCAGCAACAAACTGAAACTGATGTAAAATGATTTAACGGAAATAAACATTTCACACTATTTTACACGTAAATTGTTCATATATGATACTGCACATTTGAATTTCACTTCCCCATAGTCGTGGAATTTTTAAGCCCCATTTTCGAGAGTTTGAGGTTATTCTCTGTGACTACCATTGTTGAACTATTCACATCTTCCTGGAATGGCTCTGATAACCTACAAAACATTCAGTGGCATAACCTCAAAATCTCGACAATGGTGCTTAAGAATTCCACGACGATGGTGAAGTTGAGACAGCAGATACACCATCATTGACTACTACTTAATATGACCGACCAGAAAAATATAATTTCAGAAGAGACATTGTGCGGGATATCTGTGTAAAATTAATAATAAAATGCTTGTATATTTAGCAAAATATTTCTGATAATAAATGGAAGATAATGACAAAGAACAAATCGAAAACTGGATATCTATCTTAATTAACTCAACAGCTGAATAATGTTAAGAGAGGTAGTTAACTACAGCTTATCAGGTTTCAACAATATTGTATTCTCTTGTTATCAGTAATGTAGGAAAATTTTGTTTAGTGTATTGTCTATAGTGGCGAGAAAATTATACACTTGACAGAACAAAACTTTTAATGAGATCTGAGTTGATCTTTCTGATATCTTGACTTTGTCAATGTTGACATTCTTTGACTGTGTGTTATAATGTGTTCCTCACTCTCACTCACACTCTCATGACAATGTTATAATGTGTTCCTCACTCTCACTCACACTCTCATGACAATGTTATAATGTGTTCCTCACTCTCACTCACACTCTCATGACAATGTTATAATGTGTTCCTCACTCTCACTCACACTCTCATGACAATGTTATAATGTGTTCCTCACTCTCACTCACACTCTCATGACAATGTTATAATGTGTTCTTCACTCTCACTCACACTCTCATGACAATGTTATAATGTGTTCCTCACTCTCACTCACACTCTCATGACAATGTTATAATGTGTTCCTCACTCTCACTCACACTCTCATGACAATGTTATAATGTGTTCCTCACTCTCACTCACACTCTCATGACAATGTTATAATGTGTTCCTCACTCTCACTCACACTCTCATGACAATGTTATAATGCGTTCCTCACTCTCACTCACACTCTCATGACAATGTTATAATGTGTTCTTCACTCTCACTCACACTCTCATGACAATGTTATAATGTGTTCTTCACTCTCACTCACACTCTCATGACAATGTTATAATGTGTTCCTCACTCTCACTCACACTCTCATGACAATGTTATAATGTGTTCCTCACTCTCACTCACACTCTCATGACAATGTTGTAATGTGTTCCTCACTCTCGCTCACACTCTCATGACAATGTTGTAATGTGTTCCTCACTCTCACTCACACTCTCATGACAATGTTATAATGTATTCTTCACTCTCACTCACACTCTCACTCACACTCTCACTCACACTCTCACTCACACTCTCATGACAATGTTATAATGTATTCTTCACTCTCACTCACACTCTCACTCACACTCTCACTCACACTCTCACTCACACTCTCACTCACTCTCACTCACACTCTTACTCTCACTCACACTCTCACTCACACTCTCACTCACACTCTCACTCACTCTCACTCACACTCTCACTCTCACTCACACTCTCACTCACACTCTGCAGGCAAATTGTCTAATATACAAAAATATAAAATCTCGGAGTTCCTAACACAGTATTTCTTCAGAGAAGAAGTTAACTTTAAGAGTGACCTCCCTCCCCACTAAGAGTGACCTCCCTCCCCACCAAGAGTGGCCTCCCTCCCCAACAAGAGTGACCTCCCTCCCCACCAAGAGTGGCTTCCCTCCCCAACAAGAGTGGCCTCCCTCCCCACCAAGAGTGACCTCCCTCCCCACCAAGAGTGGCCTCCCTCCCCAACAAGAGTGGCCTCCCTCCCCACCAAGAGTGACCTCCCTCCCCACCAAGAGTGGCCTCCCTCTCCACCAAGAGTGGCCTCCCTCCCCAAGAGTGGCCTTCCTCCACACCAAGAGTGGCCTCCCTCCCCACCAAGAGTGGCCTCCCTCACCAACAAGAGTGGCCTCCCTCCCCACCAAGAGTGGCCTCCCTCCCCACCAAGAGTGGCCTCCCTCCCCACAAAGAATGGTCTCCCTCCCCACCAAGAGTGGCCTCCCTCCCCACCAAGAGTGGCCTCCCTCCGCACCAAGAGTGGCCTCCCTCCCCACCAAGAGTGGCCTCCCTCCCCAGCAAAAGTGGCCTCCCTCCCCAGTGGCCTCCCTCCCCAGCAAGAGTGGCCTCCCTCCCCAGCAAGAGTGGCCTCCCTCCCCAGCAAGAGTGGCCTCCCTCCCCAACAAGAGTGGCCTCCCTCCCCACCAAGAGTGGCCTCCCTCCCCAGCAAGAGTGGCCTCCCTCCCCAGCAAGAGTGGCCTCCCTCCCCACCAAGAGTGGCCCCCTCCACAACAAGAGTGGCCTACCTCCCTACCTAGAGTGGCCTCCCTCCCCACCAAGAGTGGCCCCCTCCCCAGCAAGTGTGGCCTCCCTCCCCAACAAGAGTGGCCTCCCTCCCCACCTAGAGTGGCCTCCCTCCCCACCAAGAGTGGCCTCCCTCCCCAGCAAGAGTGGCCTCCCTCCCCAGCAAGAGTGGCCTCCCTCCCCACCAAGAGTGACCTCCGTCCCCACCAAGAGTGGCCTCCCTCCCCACCAAGAGTGGCCTCCCTCCCGACCAAGAGTGGCCTCCCTCCCCACCAAGAGTGGCCTCCCTCCCCACCAAGAGTGGCCTCCCTCCACACCAAGAGTGGCCTCCCTCCACACCAAGAGTGGCCTCCCTCACCACCAAGAGTGGCCTCCCTCCCCACCAAGAGTGGCCTCCCTCCCCAGCAACAGTGGCCTCCCTCCCCACCAAGAGTGACCTCCCTCCCCACCAAGAGTAGCCTCCCTCCCCACCAAGAGTGGCCTCCCTCCCTACCAAGAGTGGCCTCCCTCCCCACCAAGAGTGGCCTCCCTCCCCACCAAGAGTGGCCTCCCTCCACACCAAGAGTGGCCTCCCTCCCCACCAAGAGTGGCCTCCCTCCCCACCAAGAGTGGCCTCCCTCCGCACCAAGAGTGGCCCCCCTCCCCACCAAGAGTGGCCTCCCTCCCCAGCAAAAGTGGCCTCCCTCCCCAACAAGAGTGGCCTCCCTCCCCAGCAAGAGTGGCCTCCCTCCCCAGCAAGAGTGGCCTCCCTCCCCAGCAAGAGTGGCCTCCTTTCCCAGCAAGAGTGGCCTCCCTCCCCAACAAGAGTGGCCTCCCTCCCCAACAAGAGTGGCCTCCCTCCCCAGCAAGAGTGGCCTCCCTCCCCAGCAAGAGTGGCCTCCCTCCCCACCAAGAGTGGCCCCCTCACCAGCAAGAGTGGCCACCTCCCCAACAAGAGTGGCCTCCCTCCCCAGCAAGAGTGGCCTCCCTCCCCAGCAAGAGTGGCCTCCCTCCCCACCAAGAGTGGCCTCCCTCCCCACAAAGAGTGGCCCCCTCCCCAACAAGAGTGACCTCCCTCCCCACCTAGAGTGGCCTCCCTCCCCACCAAGAGTGGCTCCCTCCCTAGCAAGAGTGGCCTCCCTCCCCACCAAGAGTGGCCTCCCTCCCCACCAAGAGTGGCCTCCCTCCCCACCAGGAGTGGCCTCCCTCAGCACCAAGAGTGGCCTCCCTCCCCACCAAGAGTGGCCTTCCTCCCCAGCAAAAGTGGCCTCCCTCCCCAACAAAAGTGGCCTCCCTCATCAGCAAGAGTGGCCTCCCTCCCCAACAAGAGTGGCCTCCCTCCCAACAAGAGTGGCCTCCCTCCCCAGCAAGAGTGGCCTCCCTCCCCAGCAAGAGTGACCTCCCTCCCAACCAAGAGTGGCCTCCCTCCCAACCAAGAGTGGCCTCCCTCCCCAACAAGAGTGGCCTCCCTCCCCAGCAAGAGTGGCCTCCCTCCCCAGCAAGAGTGGCCTCCCTCCCCACCTAGAGTGGCCTCCCTACCCACAAAGAGTGGCCCCCTCCCCAACAAGAGTGGCCTCCTTTCGCACCTAGAGTGGCCTCCCTCCCCACCAAGAGTGGCCCCCTCCCCAGCAAGAGTGGCCTCCCTCCCCAACAAGAGTGGCCTCCCTCCTCAATTAGAGTGGCCTCCCTCCCCACCAAGAGTGACCCCCTCCCCCGCAAGAGTGGCCTCAATCCCCAACAAGAGTGGCCTCCCTCCCCACCTAGAGTGGCCTCCCTCCCCACCAAGAGTGGCCGCCTCCCCAGCAAGAGTGGCCTCCCTCCCCAACAAGAGTGGCCTCCCTCCCCAGCAAGAGTGGCCTCCCTCCCCAACAAGAGTGACCTCCCTCCCCACCAAGAGTGGCCCCCTCCCCAACAAGAGTGGCCCCCTCCCAAACAAGAGTGGCCTCCCTCCGCAGCAAGAGTGGCCTCCCTCCCCACCAAGAGTGGCCCCCTCCCCAACAAGAGTGGCCTCCCTCCCGAACAAGAGTGGCCTCCCTCCCCAACAAGAGTGGCCTCCCTCCCCACCAAGAGTGGCCCCCTCCCCAACAAGAGTGGCCTCCCTCCCCACCAAGAGTGGCCTCCTTCCCCAACAAGAGTGGCCTCCCTCCCCACCAAGAGTGGCCTCCCTCCCCAGCAAGAGTGGCCTCCCTCCCCAGCAAGAGTGGCCTCCCTCCCCAGCAAAAGTGGCCTCCCTCCCCAGCAAGAGTGGCCTCCTTCCCCAGCAAGAGTGGCCTCCCCAACAAGAGTGGCCTCCCTCCCCAGCAAGAGTGGCCTCTCTCCCCACCAAGAGTGGCCTCCCTCCCCACCAAGAGTGGCCTCCCTCCCCAGCAAGAGTGGCCTCCCTCCCCACCTAGAGTGGCCTCCCTCCCCAAAAAATTGGCCCCCTCCCCAACAATAGTGGCCTCCCTCCCCACTTAGAGTGGCCTCCCTCCCCACCAAGGAGTGGCCTCCCCCCAACAAGAGTGGCCTCCCTCCCCACCTAGAGATGGCCTCCCTCCCCACCAAGAGTGGCCTCCCTCCCCAGGCCTCCCTCCCCACCAAGAGTGGCCTCCCTCCCCACCAAGAGTGGCCTCCCTCCCCAGAGAGTGGCCTCCCCCCAGCAAAAGTGGCCTCCCTCCCCAACAAGAATTGGCCCCCTCCCCAACAAGAGTGGCCTCCCTCCCCACTTAGAGTGGCCTCCCTCCCCACCAAGGGTGGCCCCCTCCCCAGCAAGAGTGGCCTCCCTCCCCAACAAGAGTGGCCTCCCTCCCCACCTAGAGATGCCTCCCTCCCCACCAAGAGTGGCCTCCCTCCTCACCAAAAGTGGCCTCCCTCCCCACCAAGAGTGGCCTCCCTCCCCACCAAGAGTGGCCTCCCTCCCCACCCAGAGGGGCCTCCTCCCCAGCAAAAGTGGCCTCCCTCCCCAAGTGGCCTCCCTCCCCAGCGAGAGTGGCCTCCCTCCCCAACAAGAGTGGCCTCCCTCCCCAACAAGAGTGGCCTCCCTCCCCAGCAAGAGTGGCCTCCCTCCCCAGCACTTGTGGCCTCCCTCCCCCCAAGAGTGGCCTCCCTCCCCAACAAGAGTGGCCTCCCTCCCCAGCAAGAGTGGCCTCCCTCCCCAGCAAGAGTGGCCTCCCTCCCCAGCAAGAGTGGCCTCCTTTCCCAGCAAGAGTGGCCTCCCTCCCCAACAAGAGTGGCCTCCCTCCCCAACAAGAGTGGCCTCACTCCCCAGCAAGAGTGGCCTCCCTCCCCAGCAAGAGTGGCCTCCCTCCCCACCAAGAGTGGCCCCCTCACCAGCAAGAGTGGCCACCTCCCCAACAAGAGTGGCCTCCCTCCCCAGCAAGAGTGGCCTCCCTCCCCAGCAAGAGTGGCCTCCCTCCCCACCTAGAGTGGCCTCCCTCCCCACAAAGAGTGGCCACCTCCCCAACAAGAGTGGCCTCCCTCCCCAGCAAGAGTAGCCTCCCTCCCCACCTAGAGTGGCTCCCTCCCTAGCAAGAGTGGCCTCCCTCCCCAACAAGAGTGGCCTCCCTCCCCACCTAGAGTGGCCTCCCTCCCCACCAAGAGTGGCCTCCCTCCCCACCAAGAGTGGCCTCCCTCCGCACCAAGAGTGGCCTCCCTCCCCACCAAGAGTGGCCTTCCTCCCCAGCAAAAGTGGCCTCCCTCCCCAACAAGAGTGGCCTCCCTCCCCAGCAAGAGTGGCCTCCCTCCCCAACAAGAGTGGCCTCCCTCCCCAACAAGAGTGGCCTCCCTCCCCAGCAAGAGTGACCTCCCTCCCCACAAAGAGTGGCCTCCCTCCCCACCAAGAGTGGCCTCCCTCCCCAACAAGAGTGGCCTCCCTCCCCAGCAAGAGTGGCCTCCCTCCCCAGCAAGAGTGGCCTCCCTCCCCACCTAGAGTGGCCTCCCTACCCACCAAGAGTGGCCCCCTCCCCAACAAGAGTGGCCTCCCTCCCCACCTAGAGTGGCCTCCCTCCACACCAAGAGTGGCCTCCCTCCCCAGCAAGAGTGGCCTCCCTCCCCAGCAAGAGTGGCCTCCCTCCCCAGCAAGAGTGGCCTCCCTCCCCAGCAAGAGTGGCCTCCCTCCCCAGCAAGAGTGGCCTCCTTTCCCACCTAGAGTGGCCTCCCTCCCCACCAAGAGTGGCCCCCTCCCCAGCAAGAGTGGCCTCCCTCCCCAACAAGAGTGGCCTCCCTCCCCACCTAGAGTGGCCTCCCTCCCAACCAAGAGTGACCCCCTCCCCAGCAAGAGTGGCCTCCCTCCCCAACAAGAGTGGCCTCCCTCCCCACCTAGAGTGGCCTCCCTCCCCACCAAGAGTGGCCCCCTAACCAGCAAGAGTGGCCTCCCTCCCCAACTAGAGTGGCCTCCCTCCCCACCTAGAGTGGCCTCCCTCCCCAACAAGAGTGGCCTCCCTCCCCACCGAGAGTGGCCCCCTCCCCAACAAGAGTGGCCCCCTCCCCAACAAGAGTGGCCTCCCTCCGCAGCAAGAGTGGCCTCCCTCCCCACCAAGAGTGGCCCCCTCCCCACCAAGAGTGGCCTCCCTCCGCAGCAAGAGTGGCCTCCCTCCCCAACAAGAGTGGCCTCCCTCCCCACCAAGAGTGGCCCCCTCCCCAACAAGAGTGGCCTCCCTCCCCACCAAGAGTGGCCTCCTTCCCCAACAAGAGTGGCCTCCCTCCCCACCAAGAGTGGCCTCCCTCCCCAGCAAAAGTGGCCTCCCTCCCCAACAAGAGTGGCCTCCCTCCCCAGCAAGAGTGGCCTCCCTCCCCAGCAAGAGTGGCCTCCCTCCCCAGCAAGAGTGGCCTCCTTCCCCAGCAAGAGTGGCCTCCCTCCCCAACAAGAGTGGCCTCCCTCCCCAGCAAGAGTGGCCTCCCTCCCCACCAAGAGTGGCCTCCCTCCCCACAAAGGGTGGCCCCCTCCCCACCAAGAGTGGCCCCCTCCCCAACAAGAGTTGGCCTCCCTCCCCAGAAAAAGTGGCCTCCCTCCCCAGCAAGAGTGGCCTCCCTCCCCACCTAGAGTCGCCTCCCTCCCCCAAAAAAATTGGCCCCCTCCCCAACAAGAGTGGCCTCCCTCCCCACGTAGAGTGACCTCCCTCCCCACCAAGAGTGGCCCCCTCCCCAGCAAGAGTGGCCTCCCTCCCCAACAAGAGTGGCCTCCCTCCCCACCTAGAGTGGCCTCCCTCCCCACCAAGAGTGGCCTCCCTCCCCACCAAGAGTGGCCTCCCTCCCCACCAAGAGTGGCCTCCCTCCCCACCAAGAGTGGCCTCCCTCCCCACCCAGAGTGGCCTTCCTCCCCAGCAAATGTGGCCTCCCTCCCCAACAAGAGTGGCCTCCCTCCCCAGCGAGAGTGACATCCCTCCCCAACAAGAGTGGCCTCCCTCCCCAACAAGAGTGGCCTCCCTCCCCAGCAAGAGTGGCCTCCCTCCCCAGCAAGAGTGGCCTCCCTCCCCACCAAGAGTGGCCTCCCTCCCCAACAAGAGTGGCCTCCCTCCCCAGCAAGAGTGGCCTCCCTCCCTAGCAAGAGTGGCCTCCGTCCCCACCTAGAGTCGCCTCCCTCCCCTCCAAGAGCGGCCCCCTCCCCAACAAGAGTGGCCTCCCTCCCCACCTAGAGTTGCCTCCCTCCCCACCAAGAGTGGCCTCCCTCCCCATCAAGAGTGGCCTCCCTCCCCAGCAAGAGTGGCCTCCCTCCCCAGCAAGAGTGGCCACCCACCCCAGCAAGTGTGGCCTCCCTCCCCAGCAAGAGTGGCCTCCCTCCCCAGCAAGAGTGGCCTCCCTCCCCACCAAGAGTGGCCCCCAACCCAACAAGAGTGGCCTCCCTCCTCACCTAGAGTGGCCTCCTTCCCCACCAAGAGTGGCCCCCTCCCCAGCAAGAGTGGCCTCCCTCCCCAACAAGAGTGGCCTCCCTCCCCACCTAGAGTGGCCTTCCTCCCCACCAAGAGTGGCCCCCTCCCCAGCAAGAGTGGTCTCCCTCCAAAACAAGAGTGGCCTCCCTCCCCACCTAGAGTGGCCTCCCTCCCCACCAAGAGTGGCCTCCCTACCCACCAAGAGTGGCCTCCCTCCCCAACAAGAGTGGCTCCCCCCCAACCAGAGTGGCCTCCCTCCCCACCTAGAGTGGCCTCCCTCCCCACCAAGAGTGGCCCCTCCCCAGCAAGAGTGGCCTCCCTCCCCAACAAGAGTGACCTCCGTCCCCAGCAAGAGTGGCCCCCTCCCCAACAAGAGTGGCCTCCCTCCCGAACAAGAGTGACCTCCGTACCCAGCAAGAGTGGCCCCCTCCCCAACAAGAGTGGCCCCCTCCCCAGCCAGAGTGGCCTCCCTTTCCAACAAGAGTGGCCTCCCTCCCCAACAAGAGTGACCTCCGTCCCCAGCAAGAGTGGCCTCCCTCCCCAACAAGAGTGGCCTCCCTCCCGAACAAGAGTGACCTCCGTCCCCAGCAAGAGTGGCCCCCTCCCCAACAAGAGTGGCCCCCTCCCCAGCAAGAGTGGCCTCCCTTTCCAACAAGAGTGACCTCCGTCCCCAGCAAGAGTGGCCCCCTCCCTAGCAAGAGTGGCCTCCCTCCCCAACAAGAGTGACCTCCGTTCCCAGAAAGAGTGGCCCCCTCCCCAGCAAGAGTGGCCTCCCTCCCCAACAAGAGTGGCCTCCCTCACCACCAAGTGTGGCCCCCTCCCCAACAAGAGTGGCCTCCCTCCCCAACAAGAGTGGCCTCCCTCCCCAACAAGATTGGCGTCCCTCCCCACCAAGAATGGCCCCCTCCCCAATAAGAGTGGCCTCCCTCCCGAACAAGAGTGGCCTCCCTCTCCAACAAGAGTGGCCTCCCTCCCCAACAAGAGTGGCCTCCCTCTCCACCAAGAGTGGCCCCCTCCCCAACAAGAGTTGCCTCCCTCCCCACCAAGAGTGACCTCCCTCCCCAACAAGAGTGGCGTCCCTCCCCACCAAGAGTGGCCCCCTCCCCAACAAGAGTGGCCCCCTCCCCAACAAGAGTGGCCTCCCTCCCCAGCAAGAGTGGCCTCCCTCCCCACCAAGAGTGGCCCCCACCCCCACAAGTGTGGCCTCCCTCCCGAACAAGAGTGGCCTCCCTCCCCAACAAGAGTGGCCTCCCTCCCCACCAAGAGTGGCCCCCACCCCAACCAGAGTGGCCTCCCTCCCCAAGAGTGGCCTCCCTCCTCAACAAGAGTGGCCTCCCTCCCCACCAAGGGTGGCCCCCTCCCCAACAAGAGTTGCCCCCTCCCCAACAAGAGTGGCCTCCCTCCTCAGCAAGAGTGGCCTCCCTCCCCACCAAGAGTGGCCCCCTCCCCAACAAGAGTGGCCTCCCTCCCGAACAAGAGTGGCCCCCTCCCCTAAAAGAGTGGCCTCCCTCCCCAACAAGAGTGGCCTCCCTCCCCAGCAAGAGTGGCCTCCCTCCCGAACAAGAGTGGCCTCCCTCCCCAACAAGAGTGGCCTCCCTCCCCAACAAGAGTGGCCTCCCTCCCCTCCAAGAGTGGCCCCCTCCCCAACAAGAGTGGCCTCCCTCCCCACCAAGAGTGGCCTCCCTCCCCAACAAGAGTGGCCTCCCTCCCCACCAAGAGTGGCCCCCTCCCCAACAAGAGTGGCCTCCCTCCCGAACAAGAGTGGCCTCCCTCCCCAACAAGAGTGGCTCCCTCCCCACCAAGAGTGGCTCCCTCCCCAACAAGAGTGGCCTCCCTCCCCAAGAGTGGTCTCCGTCCCCAACAAGAGTGGCCTCCCTCCCCACCAAGAGTGGCCCCCTCCCCAACAAGAGTGGCCCCCTCCCCAACAAGAGTGGCCTCCCTCCCCAGCAAGAGTGGCCTCCCTCCCCACCAAGAGTGGCCCCCTCCCCAACAAGAGTGGCCTCCCTCCCGAACAAGAGTGGCCCCCTCCCCAACAAGAGTGGCCTCCCTCCCCAACAAGAGTGGCCTCCCTCCCCAGCAAGAGTGGCCTCCCTCCCCAACAAGAGTGGCCTCCCTCCCCAACAAGAGTGGCCTCCCTCCCCAACAAGAGTGGCCTCCCTCCCCACCAAGAGTGGCCTCCCTCGCCAACAAGAGTGGCCTCCCTCCCCAACAAGAGTGGCTTCCCTCCCCAACAAGAGTGGCCTCCCTCCCCAGCAAGAGTGGCCTCCCTCCCAACCAAGAGTGGCCTCCCTCCCCAGCAAGAGTGGCCTACCTCCCCAACAAGAGTGGCCTCCCTCCCCACCAAGAGTGGCCTCCCTCCCCAACAAGAGTGGCCTCCCTCCCCAACAAGAGTGGCCTCCCTCCCCAGCAAGAGTGGCCTCCCTCCCCACCAAGAGTGGCCTCCCTTCCCACCAAGAGTGGCCTCCCTCCCCAACAAGAATGGCCTCCCTCCCCAACAAGAGTGGCCTCCTTCCCCACCAAGAGTGGCCTCCCTCCCCAACAAGAGTGGCCTCCCTCCCCAACAAGAGTGGCCTCCCTTCCGAACAAGAGTTGTCATGTAGGGGGGGTGATCATTAAATAGGATATAAGTGGGGAATATGGGAGTAAGGGATTATGTAGGCAGGGGAGAGGCAGGCGAGGTGGTAGGACGAGATGATTAGCGGAGGTAGGTAGGTAATGACAGGTCAGTGGTGACCACCACGACACTCTCATTAACTCTACACTACTCACTAACATATGCCTCGCCCACTCTCCACTCATATAAACATAATAAAATATGAGAAATAGGAATAGCTAATAACGGGGACAGTGAATATTATTCTACTCAAACACAGTTTATTATTAAGTCCTTGTACAATAATATATTTGGGAACAGGAATACATCATTGGTTTAGATAAATGGGGTGGTACACATAAGCAGTGAGACAGGGAAATACAATCAACTTGACGAAAATGAATATAACTTACAATATAGCACAGAGGACAGTTCACTACAGGAACTAAGCCACAGGTCCCAAGACCTACACAGCACGAGTACGGCGCCAAGCCAGTACTCTGCCCAGTGCCTCCAACAGTCTCCTCCAGAGACTTCAGCAGCCTTCTCCCGAGCCCTGCACCCCAGCAGCAGCTCCGCTCGAATCTCTGCTCAGGAGCTCTGCATCCCAGCAGCAGCTCCGCTCGAATCTCCTGATCATGCTCTTCCTTGGGCTTTTATGGTGGTCCAAGCACCCTCCACAACCACGTGTACGACCTGACGCCTAGGTCTGAGGCGTCAAGAACAAAAGACCTCAGACGTGGGCGTGGCTACAGACGTTTGCCAAGGCAAGGTGTGACCATATAATTGGTTAAATTAGGTCTCCCCAGAGACCTCACAAGCCCAGCTGGACTACATCACATCCCCCTTTCTCCCCCAATTTAAAATATCTGAGAACTAGGACAATTTGTCCTAGTTATTAGACTATTTTAATCCTAACCCCTTAAATCGATTACAATACAAAGACAAAATTATACATAATGCTAAATTATTCCACTACATATATTTCCCTCAACCTCCTCATCTACCACAAGGCAGCATAATCAGTACACCTGGCAGTTGACCAGCATAACAGTTGGTCTCTGGTGCAAAGCCTCCTTACCCGTCATTTCTCCTTAAATCTAAATATCGGGTTCCAGTGCCTTCCCTACTTCTACTAGAAATGCACTAGCCAATGCTAGTCACCCTCGCACGTTAACCATTGGGCAAAACCTCTCTAGGCTTCTATGGCGTGGAAAACTGCTCCAACGGGTTGCATTCTTTAAAGTAACTGCAACTGGACCACTTCACGACCACCAAGGTCGCATTTTCGGCACACTTCACATGCACACTACAACATCTGAAAATCGAGACAGGGCAGGCATCGCAGCGAAGACCCTCCATTATCCTATGCCACTACTAGGATTCACTGGCCTCATAAAACAAGGCGGCCATAATCACTGGACCGTATTCAAGGTCACCTTATTTCACACAGGTAACACTAACACTTCTGGCAAGTCAAAGTAGGCTGGGGACATCTCTCACTCTCAATTGTCTCTCATGGCTGGCAGGGCATCCCCGCATACCGGTCGTACAAGTCGACCAGCAAGGCAGGATACGCCTCCATACCGCCCTTGAAAGCAGGCTGGTCCCAACAGCTGGAGTCCATCTCCGCGGCTCACTTCCTTCCACATCTCCGAGGATGGCAACTCCTTCATAGTAGATTCTCCTGTCCTGGCACACCAGCCAGAATCCCTCACACACCACTGCAGCATCACCGCCATCTCCTCCTCTTGAGCTAGGCAGCATCGCAGCATCACAGCACGGCTGTATCACAGCAGCACACAGCACGGCCACAGCATCGCAGCACGGTCCCAGCATCACAGCACGGCTGCAGCATCTCAACATCATCGCACGACCGCAGCATCTCAACATCACAGCACGGCCGCATCACAGCAGCACACAGCACGGCCACAGCATCGCAGCACGGTCCCAGCATCACAGCACGGCCGCAGCATCTCAACATCACCGCACGACCGCAGCATCTCAACATCACAGCACGGCCGCATCACAGCAGCACACAGCACGGCCAAAGCATCGCAGCACGGTCCCAGCATCACAGCACGGCCGTAGCATCTCAACATCACAGCAGGCCGTATCACAGCAGCACACAGCACGGCCACAGCATAGCAGACAGCATCACAGCACGGCCACAGCATAGCAGACAGCATCACTGCACGGCCACAGCATAGCAGACAGCATCACAGCAGCCGACATCAGCAGTAGCAGGCAATGGTCAGTTGCTCGGGGTGAGGTGAGGTCACTTCAGGTCATCAACAGCAGGTGCGGTCACCCATCCCTGGCAACTGCAGGTAACTGGCGGTCCGCAGGTAATGGTCACAGAGGCTGGGTGACGCAGACAGACACCCACTACACTGGATGACAGACCAGGGCAGCAATACATCTACTGGGGCACATCAGCTGGGTGACTGGGCACATCAGGTGGACAGCAATCATAGGCAACTCTTCAATGGGTGACAGTTGTGGGTAAGTCTTCCAAGGCGGGCTGGGTGACTTCTCATTCCTCTGTAAATATTCAATTTCGGCCAGTAATTGCTTCCCCCAAAAGTCTCACCCAAATACTGATATTCTCCACCATTTATCTCAAACCAACAACCAACTCCACCAAATATAATAATACAACCAAGCAATTATTCAGACCCACTGTCAAGAAAAGGTCAGTTAAGGTCACTAGGATTATAATATTATAATAACACACAAAATCAAATGGTAGCAAAACAAGTATAACCGGGCAGTCAAAAATAAGGCACATGGGACTGGTTCCTACTACAAAAATAATAAGAACCACCACCGCTTAGACACCATGTCATGTAGGGGGGTGATCATTAAATAGGATATAAGTGGGGAATATGGGAGTAAGGGATTATGTAGGCAGGGGAGAGGCAGGCGAGGTGGTAGGAGTGAGATGATTAGCGGAGGTAGGTAGGTAATGACAGGTCAGTGGTGACCACTACGACACTCTCATTAACTCTACACTACTCACTAACATATGCCTCGCCCACTCTCCACTCATATAAACATAATAAAATATGAGAAATAGGAATAGCTAATAACGGGGACAGTGAATATTACTATTCTACTCAAACACAGTTTATTATTAAGTCCTTGTACAATAATATATTTGGGAACAGGAATACATCATTGGTTTAGATAAATGGGGTGGTACACATAAGCAGTGAGACAGGGAAATACAATCAACTTGACGAAAATGAATATAACTTACAATATAGCACAGAGGACAGTTCACTACAGGAACTAAGCCACAGGTCCCAAGACCTACACAACACGAGTACGGCGCCAAGCCAGTACTCTGCCCAGTGCCTCCAACAGTCTCCTCCAGAGACTTCAGCAGCCTTCTCCCGAGCCCTGCACCCCAGCAGCAGCTCCGCTCGAATCTCTGCTCAGGAGCTCTGCATCCCAGCGGCAGCTCCGCTCGAATCTCCTGATCATGCTCTTCCTTGGGCTTTTATGGTGGTCCAAGCACCCTCCACAACCACGTGTACGACCTGACGCCTAGGTCTGAGGCGTCAAGAACAAAAGACCTCAGACGTGGGCGTGGCTACAAACGTTTGCCAAGGCAAGGTGGGACCATATAATTGGTTAAATTACGTCTCCCCAGAGACCTCACAAGCCCAGCTGGACTACATCACAGAGTGGCCCCCTCCCCAACAAGAGTGGCCTCCCTCCCGAACAAGAGTGGCCCCCTCCCCAACAAGAGTGGCCTCCCTCCCGAACAAGAATGGCCCCCTCCCCAACAAGAGGGGCCTCCCTCCCCAACAAGAGTGGCCTCCCTCCCCAGAAAGAGTGGCCTCCCTCCCCAACAAGAGTGGCCTCCCTCCCCAAAAAGAGTGGCCTCCCTCCCCAACAAGAGTGGCCTCCCTCCCCTCCAAGAATGGCCTCCCTCCCCAACAAGAGTGGCCTCCCTCCCCAACAAGAGTGGCCTCCCTCCCCACCAAGAGTGGCCTCCCTCCCCAACAAGAGTGGCCTCCCTCCCCAACAAGAGTGGCCTCCCTCCCCAGCAAGAGTGGCCTCCCTCCCCAACAAGAGTGGCCTCCCTCACCAGCAAGAGTGGCCTCCCTCCCCAACAAGAGTGGCCTCCCTCCCCAACAAGAGTGGCCTCCCTCCCCACCAAGAGTGGCCTCCCTCCCCACCAAGAGTGGCCTCCCTCCCCACCAAGAGTGGCCTCCCTCCCCACAAAGAGTGGCCTCCCTCCCCACCAAGAGTGGCCTCCCTCCCCAAAAAGAGTGGCCTCCCTCCCCAACAAGAGTGGCCTCCCTCCCCACCAAGAGTGGCCTCCCTCCCCAACAAGAGTGGCCTCCCTCCCCCACAAGAGTGGCCTCCCTCCCCAGCAAGAGTGGCCTCCCTCCCCAACAAGAGTGGCCTCCCTACTTACCAAGAGTGGCCTCCCTCCCCAACAAGAGTGGCCCCCTCCCAAACAAGAGTGGCCCCCTCCCCAGCAAGAGTGGCCCCCTCCCCAACAAGAGTGGCCCCCTCCCCACCAAGAGTGGCCTCCCTCCCCACCAAGAGTGGCCTCCCTCCCCACCAAGAGTGGCCTCCCTCCCCACCAAGAGTGGCCCCCTCCCCACCAAGAGTGGCCCCCTCCCCACCAAGAGTGGCCTCCCTCCCCAACAAGAGTGGCCTCCCTCACCAACAAGAGTGGCCCCCTCCCCACCAAGAGTGGCCTCCCTCCCCACCAAGAGTGGCCCCCTCCCCTCCAAGAGTGGCCTCCCTCCCCACCAAGAGTGGCCTCCCTCCCCACCAAGAGTGGCCTCCATCCCCACCAAGAGTGGCCTCCCTCCCCACCAGGAGTGGTCTCCCTCCCCACCAAGAGTGGCCTCCCTCACCACCAAGAGTGGCCTCCCTCCCCACCAAGAGTGGCCTCCCTCCACACCAAGAGTGGCCTCCCTCCCCACCAAGAGTGGCCTCCCTACCCAACAAGAGTGGCCTCCCTCCCCATCAAGAGTGGCCCCCTCCACACAAAGAGTGGCCTCCCTCCCCACCAAGAGTGGCCTCCCTCCCCAACAAGAGTGGCCTCCCTCCCCAACAAGAGTGGCCTCCCTCCCCACCAAGAGTGGCCTCCCTCCCCAACAAGAGTGGCCCCCTCCCCACCAAGAGTGGCCTCCCTCCCCAGCAAGAGTGGCCTCCCTCCCCAGCAAGAGTGGCCCCCTCCCCAGCAAGAGTGGCCACCCTCCCCAACAAGAGTGGCCTCCCTTCCCACCAAGAGTGGCCACCTCCCCACCAAGAGTGGCCTCCCTCCCCACCAAGAGTGGCCCCCTCCCCAGCAAGAGTGGCCCCCTCCCCAACAAGAGTGGCCCCTCCCCACCAAGAGTGGCCTCCCTCCCCACCAAGAGTGGCCTCCCTTCCCACCAAGAGTGGCCTCCCTCCCCACCAAGAGTGGCCCCCTCCCCACCAAGAGTGGCCCCCTCCCCACCAAGAGTGGCCTCCCTCCTCAACAAGAGTGGCCTCCCGCCCACACACGAGTGGCCCCGTCCCCACCAAGAGTGGCCTCCCTCCCCACCAAGATTGGCCGCCCACCCCACCAAGGGTGGCCTCCCTCCCCACCAAGAGTGGCCTCCCTCCCCACCAAGAGTGGCCTCCCTCCCCACCAAGAGTGGCCTCCCTCCCCACCAAGAGTGGTCTCCCTCCCCACCAAGAGTGGCCTCCCTCACCACCAAGAGTGGCCTCCCTCCCCACCAAGAGTGGCCTCCCTCCCCACCAAGAGTGGCCTCCCTCCCCAACAAGAGTGGCCCCCACCCCACCAATAGTGGCCTCCCTCCCCAGCAAGAGTGGCCTCCCTCCCCAGCAAGAGTGGCCCCCTCCCCAGCAAGAGTGGCCTCCCTCCCCAACAAGAGTGGCCTCCCTCCCCACCAAGAGTGGCCTCCCTCCCCACCAAGAGTGGCCTCCCTCCCCACCAAGAGTGGCCCCCACCCCAGCAAGAGTGGCCCCCACCCCAACAAGAGTGGCCCCTCCCCACCAAGAGTGGCCTCCCACCCCACCAAGAGTGGCCTCCCTTCCCACCAAGAGTGGCCTCCCTCCCCACCAAGAGTGGCCCCCTCCCCAACAAGAGTGGCCCCCTCCCCACCAAGAGTGGCCTCCCTCCTCAACAAGAGTGGCCTCCCTCCCCAACAAGAGTGGCCCCGTCCCCACGAAGAGTGGCCTCCCTCCCCAACAAGAGTGGCCCCCTCCCCACCAAGAGTGGCCTCCCTCCCCACCAAGAGTGGCCTCCCTCCCCACCAAGAGTGGCCTCCCTCCCCAGCAAGAGTGGCCTCCCTCCCCAGCAAGAGTGGCCTCCCTCCCCACCAAGAGTGGCCTCCCTCCCCACCAAGAGTGGCCTCCCTCCCCAACAAGAGTGGCCTCCCTCCCCAACAAGAGTGGCCCCCTCCCCACCAAGAGTGGCCTCCCTCCCCACCAAGAGTGGCCTCCCTCCCCAACAAGAGTGGCCTCCCTCCCCAACAAGAGTGGCCTCCCTCCCCACCAAGAGTGGCCTCCCTCCCCACCAAGAGTGGCCTCCCTCCCCAACAAGAGTGGCCTCCCTCCCCAACAAGAGTGGCCTCCCTCCCCACCAGGAGTGGCCTCCCTCCCCAACAAGAGTGGCCCCCTCCCCACCAAGAGTGGCCTCCCTCCCCAGCAAGAGTGGCCTCCCTCCCCAGTAAGAGTGGCCCCCTCCCCACCAAGAGTGGCCTCCCTCCCCACCAAGAGTGGCCTCCCTCCCCAACAAGAGTGGCCTCCCTCCCCACCAACAACACTAGCAACACAAAGATCACAATGTTTTACATGGCATCAACACTGATAATAATGTTACACATAACAACATAAAGGTCACACTTTTACATTAGTGAAAAATAAGAGCATAAGAAACTATGACATTTAAATTGATGCTTAAAATAAACAATAATTTGCTTCCCCATGATGGTCCAGGTGGAGGAGTTCTTCTCTTCTGGCTGGACTATGTTTCCAGCCTACCCTGTCGGGTGTTTCCAGCCTACCCTGGCGGGTGTTTCCAGCCTACTCTGTCGGGTGTTTCCAGCCTACCCTGGCGGGTGTTTCCAGCCTACCCTGGCGGGTGTTTCCAGCCTACCCTGGCGGGTGTTTCCAGCCTACCCTGGCGGGTGTTTCCAGCCTACCCGGACGGGTGTTTCCAGCCTAACAGGACGGGTGTTTCCAGCCTACCCGGTCGGGTGTTTCCAGCCTACCAGGTCGGGTGTTTCCAGCCTACCCGGGCGGGTGTTTCCAGCCTACCCGGGCGGGTGTTTCCAGCCTACACGGGCGGGTGTTTCCAGCCTACCCGGGCGGGTGTTTCCAGCCTACCCGGACGGGTGTTTCCAGCCTACCCGGGCGGGTGTTTCCAGCCTACACGGGCGGGTGTTTCCAGCCTACCCGGGCGGGTGTTTCCAGCCTACCCGGGCGGGTGTTTCCAGCCTACCCGGGCGGGTGTTTCCAGCCTACCCGGACGGGTGTTTCCAGCCTACCCGGGCGGGTGTTTCCAGCCTACCCGGGCGGGTGTTTCCAGCCTACCCGGGCGGGTGTTTCCAGCCTACCCGGGCGGGTGTTTCCAGCCTACCCGGGCGGGTGTTTCCAGCCATCCCGGGCGGGTGTTTCCAGCCTACCCGGACGGGTGTTTCCAGCCTACCAGGACGGGTGTTTCCAGCCTACCCGGGCGGGTGTTTCCAGCCTACCCGGGCGGGTGTTTCCAGCCTACCCTGGCGGGTGTTTCCAGCCTACCCTGGCGGGTGTTTCCAGCCTACCCTGCCGGGTGTTTCCAGCCTACCCTGGCGGGTGTTTCCAGCCTACCCTGGCGGGTGTTTCCAGCCTACCCTGGCGGGTGTTTCCAGCCTACCCTGGCGGGTGTTTCCAGCCTACCCTGGCGGGTGTTTCCAGCCTACCCTGGCGGGTGTTTCCAGCCTACCCTGGCGGGTGTTTCCAGCCTACCCAGGCGGGTGTTTCCAGCCTACCCTGGCGGGTGTTTCCAGCCTACCCTGGCGGGTGTTTCCAGCCTACCCTGGCGGGTGTTTCCAGCCTACCCTGGCGGGTGTTTCCAGCCTACCCTGGCGGGTGTTTCCAGCCTACCCGGGCGGGTGTTTCCAGCCTACCCTGGCGGGTGTTTCCAGCCTACCCGGGCGGGTGTTTCCAGCCTACCCTGGCGGGTGTTTCCAGCCTACCCGGGCGGGTGTTTCCAGCCTACCCTGGCGGGTGTTTTCAGCCTACCCTGGCGGGTGTTTCCAGCCTACCCGGGCGGGTGTTTCCAGCCTACCCGGGCGGGTGTTTTCAGCCTACCCTGGCGGGTGTTTCCAGCCTACCCTGGCGGGTGTTTCCAGCCTACCCGGGCGGGTGTTTCCAGCCTACCCTGGCGGGTGTTTCCAGCCTACCCTGGCGGGTGTTTCCAGCCTACCCTGGCGGGTGCTTCCAGCCTACCCGGACGGGTTTTTCCAGCCTACCCTGGCGGGTGTTTCCAGCCTACCCTGGCGGGTGTTTCCAGCCTACCCTGGCGGGTGTTTCCAGCCAACCCTGACGGGTGTTTCCAGCCTGCCCTGGCGGGTGTTTCCAGCCTACCCTGGCGGGTGTTTCCAGCCTACCCGGACGGGTGCTTCCAGCCTACCCGGGCGGGTGTTTCCAGCCTACCCGGGCGGGTGTTTCCAGCCTACCCGGACGGGTGTTTCCAGCCTAACAGGACGGGTGTTTCCAGCCTACCCGGACGGGTGTTTCCAGCCTACCAGGACGGGTGTTTCCAGCCTACCCGGGCGGGTGTTTCCAGCCTACCCGGGCGGGTGTTTCCAGCCTACACGGGCGGGTGTTTCCAGCCTACCCGGGGGGGTGTTTCCAGCCTACCCGGACGGGTGTTTCCAGCCTACCCGGGCGGGTGTTTCCAGCCTACACGGGCGGGTGTTTCCAGCCTACCCGGGCGGGTGTTTCCAGCCTTCCCGGGCGGGTGTTTCCAGCCTACCCGGGCGGGTGTTTCCAGCCTACCCGGACGGGTGTTTCCAGCCTACCCGGGCGGGTGTTTCCAGCCTACCCGGGCGGGTGTTTCCAGCCTACCCGGGCGGGTGTTTCCAGCCTACACGGGCGGGTGTTTCCAGCCTACCCGGGCGGGTGTTTCCAGCCTTCCCGGGCGGGTGTTTCCAGCCTACCCGGGCGGGTGTTTCCAGCCTACCAGGACGGGTGTTTCCAGCCTACAAGGACGGGTGTTTCCAGCCTACCAAGACGGGTGTTTCCAGCCTACTCGGGCGGGTGTTTCCAGCCTACCCGGGCGGGTGTTTCCAGCCTACACGGGCGGGTGTTTCCATCCTACCCGGGCGGGTGTTTCCAGCCTACCCGGACGGGTGTTTCCATCCTACCCGGGCGGGTGTTTCCAGCCTACCCGGTCGTGTGTTTCCAACCTACCCGGACGGGTGTTTCCAGCCTACCCGGACGGGTGTTTCCAGCCTACGCGGACGGATGTTTCCAGCCTACCCGGACGGGTGTTTCCAGCCTACCATGTCGGGTGTTTCCAGCCTACCCGGACGGGTGTTTCCAGCCTACCCGGACGGGTGTTTCCAGCCTACCCGGGCGGGTGTTTCCCGCCTACCCGGACGGGTGTTTCCAGCCTACCCGGGCGGGTGTTTCCAGCCTACACGGGCGGGTGTTTCCAGCCTACCCCGGCGGGTGTTTCCAGCCTACCAGGACGGGTGTTTCAAGCCTTCCCGGGCGGGTGTTTCCAGCCTACCCGGGCGGGTGTTTCCAGCCTACCCGGGCGGGTGTTTCCAGCCTACACGGGCGGGTGTTTCCAGCCTACCCGGGCGGGTGTTTCCAGCCTACCCGGGCGGGTGTTTCCATCCTACCCGGGCGGGTGTTTCCAGCCTACCTGGGCGGGTGTTTCCAGCCTACCGGGGCGGGTGTTTCCAGCCTACCCGGGCGGGTGCTTCCAGCCTACCCGGACGGGTGTTTCCAGCCTACCCGGGCGGGTGTTTCCAGCCTACCCGGGCGGGTGTTTCCGGCCTTCCCGGACGGGTGTTTCCAGTCTACCCGGACTTGTGTTTCCAGCCTACACGGGCGGGTGTTTCCAGCCTACCCGGGCGGGTGCTTCCAGCCTACCCGGACGGGTTTTTCCAGCCTTCCCGGGCGGGTGTTTCCAGCCTACCCGGGCGGGTGTTTCCAGCCTACCCGGGCGGGTGTTTCCAGCCTACCCGGCAGGTGTTTCCAGCCTACCCGGGCGGGTGTTTCCGGCCTACCCGGACGGATGTTTCCAGTCTACCCGGGCGGGTGTTTCCAGCCTAACCGGACGGGTGTTTCCAGCCTACCCGGGCGGGTGTTTCCAGCCTACCCGGACGAGTGTTTCCAACCTACCCGGACGGGTGTTTCCAGCCTACCCGGACGGGTGTTTCCAGCCTACGCGGACGGATGTTTCCAGCCTACACGGGCGGGTGTTTCCAGCCTACCCGGGCGGGTGTTTCCAGCCTTCCCGGGCGGGTGTTTCCAGCCTACCCGGGCGGGTGTTTCCAGCCTACCAGGACGGGTGTTTCCAGCCTACCCGGGCGGGTGTTTCCAGCCTACCCGGGCGGGTGTTTCCAGCCTACCCGGGCGGGTGTTTCCAGCCTACACGGGCGGGTGTTTCCAGCCTACCCGGGCGGGTGTTTCCAGCCTTCCCGGGCGGGTGTTTCCAGCCTACCCGGGCGGGTGTTTCCAGCCTACCAGGACGGGTGTTTCCAGCCTACCCGGGCGGGTGTTTCCAGCCTACCCGGGCGGGTGTTTCCAGCCTACCAGGACGGGTGTTTCCAGCCTACAAGGCCGGGTGTTTCCAGCCTACCAAGACGGGTGTTTCCAGCCTACCCGGGCGGGTGTTTCCAGCCTACTCGGGCGGGTGTTTCCAGCCTACCCGGGCGGGTGTTTCCAGCCTACACGGGCGGGTGTTTCCATCCTACCCGGGCGGGTGTTTCCAGCCTACCCGGACGGGTGTTTCCATCCTACCCGGGCGGGTGTTTCCAGCCTACCCGGACGAGTGTTTCCAACCTACCCGGACGGGTGTTTCCAGCCTACCCGGACGGGTGTTTCCAGCCTACGCGGACGGATGTTTCCAGCCTACCCGGACGGGTGTTTCCAGCCTACCAGGACGGGTGTTTCCAGCCTACCCGGACGGGTGTTTCCAGCCTACCAGGACGGGTGTTTCCAGCCTACCCGGGCGGGTGTTTCCAGCCTACCCGGACGGGTGTTTCCAGCCTACCCGGGCGGGTGTTTCCAGCCTACACGGGCGGGTGTTTCCAGCCTACCCCGGCGGGTGTTTCCAGCCTACCAGGACGGGTGTTTCAAGCCTTCCCGGGCGGGTGTTTCCAGCCTACCCGGGCGGGTGTTTCCAGCCTACCCGGGCGGGTGTTTCCAGCCTACCCGGGCGGGTGTTTCCAGCCTACCCGGGCGGGTGTTTCCAGCCTACCCGGGCGGGTGTTTCCATCCTACCCGGGCGGGTGTTTCCAGCCTACCTGGGCGGGTGTTTCCAGCCTACCGGGGCGGGTGTTTCCAGCCTACCCGGGCGGGTGCTTCCAGCCTACCCGGACGGGTGTTTCCAGGCTACCCGGGCGGGTGTTTCCAGCCTACCCGGGCGGGTGTTTCCGGCCTTCCCGGACGGGTGTTTCCAGTCTACCCGGACTTGTGTTTCCAGCCTACACGGGCGGGTGTTTCCAGCCTACCCGGGCGGGTGCTTCCAGCCTACCCGGACGGGTTTTTCCAGCCTTCCCGGGCGGGTGTTTCCAGCCTACCCGGGCGGGTGTTTCCAGCCTACCCGGGCGGGTGTTTCCAGCCTACCCGGGCGGGTGTTTCCAGCCTACCCGGGCGGGTGTTTCCGGCCTACCCGGACGGATGTTTCCAGTCTACCCGGGCGGGTGTTTCCAGCCTAACCGGACGGGTGTTTCCAGCCTACCCGGGCGGTAGTTTCCAGCCTACCTGGTGTTTCCAGCCTACCCGGGCGGGTGTTTCCAGCCTACCCGGACGGGTGTTTCCAGCCTACCCGGGCGGGTGTTTCCAGCCTACCCGGACGGGTGTTTCCAGCCTACCCGGACGGGTGTTTCCAGCCTACCCGGGCGGGTGTTTCCAGCCTACCCGGGGGGGTGTTTCGAGCCTACCCGGGCGGGTGTTTCCAGCTTACCCGGGCAGGTGTTTCCAGCCTACCCGGGCGGGTGTTTCCAGCCTACCCGGGCGGGTTTTTTGCAGCCTACCCGGGCGGGTGTTTCCAGCCTACCCGGACTGGTGTTTCCAGCCTACCCTGGCGGGTGTTTCCAGCCTACCCTGGCGGGTGTTTCCAGCCTACCCTGGCGGGTGTTTCCAGCCTACCCTGGCGGGTGTTTCCAGCCTACCCTGGCGGGTGTTTCCAGCCTACCCTGGCGGGTGTTTCCAGCCTACCCTGGCGGGTGTTTCCAGCCTACCCTGGCGGGTGTTTCCAGCCTACCCTGGCGGGTGTTTCCAGCCTACCCTGGCGGGTGTTTCCAGCCTACCCTGCCGGGTGTTTCCAGCCTACCCTGCCGGGTGTTTCCAGCCTACCCTGGCGGGTGTTTCCAGCCTACCCTGGCGGGTGTTTCCAGCCTACCCTGGCGGGTGTTTCCAGCCTACCCTGGCGGGTGTTTCCAGCCTACCCTGGCGGGTGTTTCCAGCCTACCCTGGCGGGTGTTTCCAGCCTACCCTGGCGGGTGTTTCCAGCCTACCCAGGCGGGTGTTTCCAGCCTACCCTGGCGGGTGTTTCCAGCCTACCCTGGCGGGTGTTTCCAGCCTACCCTGGCGGGTGTTTCCAGCCTACCCTGGCGGGTGTTTCCAGCCTACCCTGGCGGGTGTTTCCAGCCTACCCGGGCGGGTGTTTCCAGCCTACCCTGGCGGGTGTTTCCAGCCTACCCGGGCGGGTGTTTCCAGCCTACCCTGGCGGGTGTTTCCAGCCTACCCTGGCGGGTGTTTCCAGCCTACCCGGGCGGGTGTTTCCAGCCTACCCAGGCGGGTGTTTCCAGCCTACCCTGGCGGGTGTTTCCAGCCTACCCTGGCGGGTGTTTCCAGCCTACCCTGGCGGGTGTTTCCAGCCTACCCTGGCGGGTGTTTCCAGCCTACCCTGGCGGGTGTTTCCAGCCTACCCTGGCGGGTGTTTCCAGCCTACCCGGACGGGTGTTTCCAGCCTACCCTGGCGGGTGTTTCCAGCCTACCCTGGCGGGTGTTTCCAGCCTACCCTGGCGGGTGTTTCCAGCCAACCCTGGCGGGTGTTTCCAGCCTACCCTGGCGGGTGTTTCCAGCCTACCCTGGCGGGTGCTTCCAGCCTACCCGGGCGGGTGTTTCCAGCCTACCCGGGCGGGTGTTTCCAGCCTACCCGGACGGGTGTTTCCAGCCTAACAGGACGGGTGTTTCCAGCCTACCCGGACGGGTGTTTCCAGCCTACCAGGACGGGTGTTTCCAGCCTACCCGGGCGGGTGTTTCCAGCCTACCCGGGCGGGTGTTTCCAGCCTACCCGGGCGGGTGTTTCCAGCCTACCCGGGCGGGTGTTTCCAGCCTACCCGGACGGGTGTTTCCAGCCTACCCGGGCGGGTGTTTCCAGCCTACACGGGCGGGTGTTTCCAGCCTACCCGGGCGGGTGTTTCCAGCCTTCCCGGGCGGGTGTTTCCAGCCTACCCGGGCGGGTGTTTCCAGCCTACCAGGACGGGTGTTTCCAGCCTACCCGGGCGGGTGTTTCCAGCCTACCCGGGCGGGTGTTTCCAGCCTACCCGGGCGGGTGTTTCCAGCCTTCACGGGCGGGTGTTTCCAGCCTACCCGGGCGGGTGTTTCCAGCCTTCCCGGGCGGGTGTTTCCAGCCTACCCGGGCGGGTGTTTCCAGCCTACCAGGACGGGTGTTTCCAGCCTACCCGGGCGGGTGTTTCCAGCCTACCCGGGCGGGTGTTTCCAGCCTACCAGGACGGGTGTTTCCAGCCTACCCTGGCGGGTGTTTCCAGCCTACCCGGACGGGTGTTTCCAGCCTACCCTGGCGGGTGTTTCCAGCCTACCCTGGCGGGTGTTTCCAGCCTACCCTGGCGGGTGTTTCCAGCCAACCCTGGCGGGTGTTTCCAGCCTACCCTGGCGGGTGTTTCCAGCCTACCCTGGCGGGTGTTTCCAGCCTACCCGGACGGGTGCTTCCAGCCTACCCGGGCGGGTGTTTCCAGCCTACCCGGGCGGGTGTTTCCAGCCTACCCGGACGGGTGTTTCCAGCCTAACAGGACGGGTGTTTCCAGCCTACCCGGACGGGTGTTTCCAGCCTACCAGGACGGGTGTTTCCAGCCTACCCGGGCGGGTGTTTCCAGCCTACCCGGGCGGGTGTTTCCAGCCTACCGGGTGTTTCCAGCCTACCCGGGCGGGTGTTTCCAGCCTACCCGGACGGGTGTTTCCAGCCTACCCGGGCGGGTGTTTCCAGCCTACCCGGGCGGGTGTTTCCAGCCTACCCGGGCGGGTGTTTCCAGCCTTCCCGGGCGGGTGTTTCCAGCCTACCCGGGCGGGTGTTTCCAGCCTACCAGGACGGGTGTTTCCAGCCTACCCGGGCGGGTGTTTCCAGCCTACCCGGGCGGGTGTTTCCAGCCTACCCGGGCGGGTGTTTCCAGCCTTCACGGGCGGGTGTTTCCAGCCTACCCGGGCGGGTGTTTCCAGCCTACCCGGGCGGGTGTTTCCAGCCTACCCGGGCGGGTGTTTCCAGCCTACCAGGACGGGTGTTTCCAGCCTACCCGGGCGGGTGTTTCCAGCCTACCCGGGCGGGTGTTTCCAGCCTACCAGGACGGGTGTTTCCAGCCTACCCGGACGGGTGTTTCCAGCCTACCAAGACGGGTGTTTCCAGCCTACCCGGGCGGGTGTTTCCAGCCTACTCGGGCGGGTGTTTCCAGCCTACCCGGGCGGGTGCTTCCAGCCTACACGGGCGGGTGTTTCCATCCTACCCGGGCGGGTGTTTCCAGCCTACCCGGACGGGTGTTTCCAGCCTTCCCGGGCGGGTGTTTCCAGCCTACCCGGACGAGTGTTTCCAACCTACCCGGACGGGTGTTTCCAGCCTACCCGGACGGGTGTTTCCAGCCTACGCGGACGGATGTTTCCAGCCTACCCGGACGGGTGTTTCCAGCCTACCAGGACGGGTGTTTCCAGCCTACCCGGACGGGTGTTTCCAGCCTACCAGGACGGGTGTTTCCAGCCTACCCGGGCGGGTGTTTCCAGCCTACCCGGACGGGTGTTTCCAGCCTACCCGGGCGGGTGTTTCCAGCCTACACGGGCGGGTGTTTCCAGCCTACCCCGGCGGGTGTTTCCAGCCTACCAGGACGGGTGTTTCAAGCCTTCCCGGTCGGGTGTTTCCAGCCTACCCGGGCGGGTGTTTCCAGCCTACCCGGGCGGGTGTTTCCAGCCTACACGGGCGGGTGTTTCCAGCCTACCCGGGCGGGTGTTTCCAGCCTACCCGGGCGGGTGTTTCCAGCCTAACCGGACGGGTGTTTCCAGCCTACCTGGGCGGGTGTTTCCAGCCTACCGGGGCGGGTGTTTCCAGCCTACCCGGGCGGTGTCAGCATAGTTGCTGATCCCTGTATTCCCAGTATTATATAGCATAGCATAGTAGTACCATCCATGTGCTTTAGATACGAGACCCCTTGTAGGCCTGTGGCTTTGTGTGACGTCACGGGATACACATGTGCAGGCTCATCCCTCTGTCCCGGTCTCACTCGGCGGCAGACCATCCAGGCGTAGACAGGCAAGGCAGCTGGGCTCCATCCCTCATCTCAGTCTGACAATATAGTTACCATCCTACAAGTGTGTCTACTTTCAACCTGCGATATCTCCATTTAAGAACCCTTACGATAAATGGTGCCAGCGGAGGGCCTGTAATTCTGACGATTACAGCGATTTCTGGAGATAAATTTTCGACCAGCAAGACGGCCATTTCGTGTCACCAGTAGGCCTACCGAGATTCACCCAGCCAGCTACCTCAAGCCAGCTACCTCAAGCCAGCTACTCTACCAGCTTCTACATTATTCACTGGTCAGTCTCTTTGTATTAGTGTTTATCTGCTTATTTGCATCACTCCCGAGGGGTTGACCCGAGTTTGCAAAATAAGCCAGCTTCCAGTCTGTGGTGGGGGAGTCAGAACAACCGAGTCCAGTCCAGCCTAGTCTACTCCATCCAATTATTTTGCCTGCCAAGCCAGCTTCCACCCCTGCTGTGCTCATCGTGTGAAGTTATCAAGCCATTCTGTGTGAAGGGTTAAGATAAGCCAGCTAGCAACTAACCCAGGTGTCTTACCCCAGTACTCAAGCAAGCCACGTGAGTAGTCTTCATCGCTTGTGATTCAAGCTCCAAGCATTCTGAGTGCTCTTTTTCATCCTTGTGGTGTTGTAGTATTTCGTGGGTTTATTTTAAGCCAGCCGGCTTAGAATTATCTTCGCGGCAGTGTGGGTGTTCTCAGTGAGGCTTACGACGTTCAACCCATAAGCCCAGCCACTCACGATCACGTGTGTCGCACCATTGCCGGTCTCAGACGCCTCGCTCAGCCATTAACCCACAAACCCAACTACAGTCGGCCATTACAACTCACCTACCTCATCAGTGTTTTGGTGCACTGCTAAGGGTTGTAGCACCATATTTTAAGGACCACATAGGGGGTCAAGAGCTAGAGTGTGTCGCGCCATCTTTAAAAGCCTCCTGTGTGTTGTCTTCGCCGATTTAAGCGCAATTCTACGATCATCTGTGCAGAGGACAGCAGCAAGACGATATAAACAATCCATCAATCTCATTCTTCAAGTGTTACAGCGATAATATTTTTTTTTTAGAGACATTTGCGAGTGTTGAGACATTTCTTTTGTGTTCCCAGTGAATTTTTCTCTTAGTGACATTCAGTGACTCTTGATCAGACTCAGTGTTTATCATGTACTGATTGCATTAATTTCTTTTAATCTCCTTAATTCAGTGTTAATTTTCGTGCATTATTTTATATCTGTTGTGTTGTGTATCTTTTTATACACTTGAAGTAAGTACTTAGTGTTTCCTTTGTTGTGTGTGCAACATATGAGCAATATAGAACTTGTGTTTAAACTTCAGAATCACCTAGAGTTCTCAGTATTCCAGTGAATTAATTCAGTAATTTTTCACCTCATATTCTGCATCACAACTCAGTGTTGTCTGTTATTTTTTTTTCTTCCCAGCATTTGTGTATTTTTTTTTGTTCCCTGTGTGTTGAACATTCTTGTGTTCATATTCTTTTATTCAGCCAGTGTTTAATTTGTCTTATTTCCACAGACAATAGTGCCATTTTTAAAGTCCCAGCAAGAAATCACTTTTACAAAATTTTTCACACATCAAGTTTCATTGCAAGAAAATTCTAGTACTGTGTTTATGTTGATGTTTTGTGTTCTGCATCACTGTAAGTGTTCAACCCTTTTTTTTATGTGTTTTTTGCACCTATTATTTTTCATGTTTTATTGAACAAATTCACTCTTAGTGCAATTTTTAAGTTCTCCTTTTAAAGTAAATTGTTCTTTTGCTTGTTAAGTGTTGTTTAAGTGCAGTTAAGAGTTAAAGTGTTCATTCCTTGATATATTTCTTTTCTTGTGTGTTATAATTTTTATTATTGCACATTGACTCATTTTGCAATAATTCTTGTGCAAATATTGTGTTGCTATTAAAGTTTTTCTTGCAGAAAATTTTATGCAGTGTTGTGCAATACTTTTTTGATTAGCAATTATTTGATATATTGCTACAGTTTATTACAGTGCAGTTTCTTATGCTCTGTTCTGTGCATAGTCTTTTATTCTGTCTGTGTCATTTTATTTTTTTTTATTTCAGTGAATTGTGTGTTTGTTTTAATTTTTGCACAAGTTTATTGAGTCCATTTTATCATTTTATTGTGTATTTCCTTGTTGCATTGAAAGTAAAGACAACTCACTGTGCCATTTATTCAATTTAAAGTAAAAGTTGAGCATATTAGATTTGAGCAAAGTACAAGTTCTCTTGATTTTCAGTGTTTGTTAAGTTGCATATTTTTCTTGTGTGAGTTCTTTGCTTACTGTGTAACTTGTCAATTTTTAATTACTTATGCAGAATAGTTAAGCATTTTCTTCCATTTAAGCTTATTGTGTCATTCTCTCCATTTTTCTTGTCTTTATGTCCTTCAGTAAGTTCACTGAGATGTCCCAGTCACTTTTGAACGTTCACTTAGTGTATCATTCCAGTCAAAGTCAATATGAATCAGTCCACAGTACCAACATTCCCTTACTGACTGAAAGACAATACCTAGCCCTTGAGCAATGTGTTTGTTCTCACAGCTTGTATCTGAGATTTGTTAAAGTGCTGCGAAATGTGAAGTTCAGATTAAGTTCCTATAGATCCGTGAATTACTTATTAACGTAGCCGAGCGGTCAGGCACTAGTAATTCTGTCATTCCCATCTGTGTTCCACCTATACCTTCAGACTTGCAGGATAGTGTTCCGTTGCCTCAAGTGTCCGGGGACACTCAGACTGCCTTGAGTGCACAGCCTATCCCTGCAATGACTGCTAGTTCGAGTAGTAGTTTCTCCACAGGGGATGCCTTGTCAGAAAACGATTACTTGCAACTAGTAATGCCATCTCTTGTTGATGTGACATGCTGTCTGCAGAAAGACGTCTCTGTTACAGCTAGTGTTCTCACTAGAGTGTCTGTTGTTGTTCCTTGTGTTTCAGATGGTGATCCCATCCTAGTTGACAGTAATCAGTGCATTGTAAGAAGTTATTTCTCGAGTAACTTTCACATGTTAACGTTTGTAAGTGTAGTTTCTTTATAGCTGATACCTCGTGTCACTGTGTGCGACTCAGATTGAATATCAGCATTGTTCACCGTGTTCATTTCTTTTCTCCTGTGCTTGCAGTTTGAGATAGTAGATTCGTTCTCCCTTGCTCATATTGCGTGTTATAGCGTTAATTTTTTCAACCGGGGGGAGTCATCCACTCCACCGAGTTTGTTCTTTCCTCCAGTAAGGAAGAACTGTTACCTTTATTCCAGAACAAACAGCCTACTGGAAGGTTAGCCAGATGGACCTTGACTATCCAAGAGTTCAATCCCACTTTTGAACATTTACCTGGCAAGTCAAATGTAGTCGCAGATGCTTTATCGCGACACGTTAGTGTAGTTACTGCAGATCCTCCATTTACTGTCGAGGATGTCAAAACTGCACAAAGAATAGATCCCATGTGGTCTGGTGTGATTCGATTCCTGCTCCAGGAAGATCTCATTCTTACTGTAAAGCCACCAGCACCCATTAGTGACTTTGTAATGAGTCAAGAATTACTGTATCGAACAGCCGAGTTGGGTACTCCAAGCAGAAGAGTTTACCAGTTAGTAATTCCACAGTCACTAGTGAACGTAGCTCTACAGCTAGTTCATGATGCACCAGGTGTTGCACACCCTGGTATGGATCGTTCTGTGAAACAAGCCAGAATGAAATACTTTTGGCCACGTATGGCAACTGACATTTCCGAGTATGTTAAGAAATGTAGTGTCTGTATGCAGCATAAAGGAAATGTCAATGGTCCTAACCCAATCCAAGTGTACCCAACCACTAGCGAACCGTGGGAAAGAGTTGCCCTTGATTTGTTAACTAATTTTAAATGTTCCCTCCAAGGCAACAAACATCTGTGTGTTATGGTAGACCATTTCACCAGATATTGTGAGTTAGTTCCTATTGCAGATAAGACTGCAGAGACAGTAGCTAGAGCGTTTAAAGAACGCATTATCTGCAGGCATACCACTCCAAAGTCCTTAGTAACAGATAATGGAGGTGAATTCTGTAATGAGATTCTTGAAAATTTGTGTACTTTATACAAGATCTCTAAATCCACCATTGTTCCTCATCATCCTGCCAGCAATGGGTTAGCCGAAAGAACAAATAAGAAAGTACTTGATGTCCTGAGAGCCACTATCAACCCCAATAGTGAAACTTGGGATGAAGTTATACCAGATGTCCAGTGTGCCATAAATTCTGCTTACAATGCTTCCATAGGTGATACTCCACATTATGCATTGTATGGTGTAGACAAGCGTTTACCCTATGAGTTGTTATATTCTACTCCGAAACCTAATTACAACCCTGATGATTTCGTAGCAACTCGTACCAGCTTAGCTCAAAGTGTTTTTAGAAGAATCCGTGAAACACTTCATAAATCAACAGCAGAATTTACAAGAGTCGCAAACACTCGAGCAAAGCCATCCAAAATCAAAGTAGGTTCGAGAGTTATGCTGATTAACTTTAACAAAACGTCTGCAATGCCAAAGCTTGATCAAAAGTTTGTCGGACCTTATCGAGTTGTAGAACATATCTCTGGAAATAAGTATAAGGTTAGAGAAATTAGTACTGGCAAATACAAAGAATCGCATTTAGATCATATGAAATTAGTATGCGATGTTGAGGATATTGCTACCCAGACTAATGTGACAGACTCTGACAATCCTCCTGATCCTGTACTCTCTACCTCAGATACTCAGTCAGATACTCAACCTGAATGTCGTTACTCCTTGCGTACTCGACAAGTAATGAGAAACCCGCAAGTATCTTTTGTAGATATTCCTTCAGATCTCTCTCAGTCAAGGCATGTGTTAGCCATTGCAGAGGAATTCGATCCTCCCAGAGATGATAACCATTCTGCATATGTAAACCTAACCCTCGCAGAATTGGGTTTAAATGTACATAGTCTGTATAATTAGATGTCCGAGATGAATGAAATTGTCAACTGTGTGTTTTGTTATTAGCTGATCAGTTTGTCAGAAATTTTCGTGTTCACGTTCCCTCCGTATTCTGAGAATTAACAGTCTAGATTTGAGTGCACCGAATCTGCCTTTCTGTTAAACACTTCTTTGTATATAATTATTCTTCCTCAGAATCCGTAGAGTGCATGAATACAGATCGATCGATCAATTCCATCCATATTGTATAATGATTTGTTCTTATAGTTTGTAATGATTACGTTAACACCCATTACGTCAAAATCATGTTGTACCATCCATTAGTTCTAAGTTATATATGAATTTGTTATTGTATAGAATCAGCCCAGATCCGCCTGCCTGTTCAGCCTATAGTATAGTAGTGTATGTCGGGACGACATACGTAACATGACCGAGCTGTCAGCATAGTTGCTGATCCCTGTATTCCCTGTATGATATAGCATAGCATAGTAGTATCATCCATGTGCTTAGATACGAGATCCCTTGTAGGCCTGTGGCTTTGTGTGACGTCACGGGATGCACACGTGGAGGCTCATCCCTCTGTCCCGGTCTCACTCGGCGGCAGACCATCCAGGCGTAGACAGGCAAGGCAGCTGGGCTCCATCCCTCATCTCAGTCTGACAATATAGTTACCATCCTACAAGTGTGTCTACTTTCAACCTGCGATATCTCCATTTAAGAACCCCTTACGATATAACACTACAACATCATGGGATTTTGATACAGAGAATTCTTCAACATTTGTCCAAGCTTTGGACGACGATCTACTTACACTAGTGGCAGGTCCTATTGTGATCCCGCCTCCTCATGCTTGGTCTAACGTGACTGCAGTATATAAGCCACCTCTTTGGCTCTATGCTGTACTTCCTACAAGAATGATTGACTGAGCATATCGACTCCAGGCTGAGGGACTGATTACCTCAAACTCATCCTCTCCTTATACCTTCCTGCTTTGTATTGGACTGATGAAGCCACTGTGTGGCGAAACGTTTCTTCACTAAAGATTCCCATACGTTTCATGTCTCAATTCTTCAATTTGTCGGTTTTCAGAACCATTCATTGGAAGATGTCGTTCACACATATCATCACCATCAATCACATCATCATCATCAAATATGCGACTTTCTTATACTACCATCTAAAACCTTTTTGTGAAAGAATGGTATATAATACCGACAAGATGAAATTAAGACACATGTGCAACATCTTTATTGTAGACGTTTCGCCATCCAGTGGTTTTATCAATACAAATTCCGGGATATAACTTGTCCCGTAATTTGTATTGATAAAGCCACTGGATGGCGAAACATCTACAATAAAGATACCCAGATGTTGCACATGTGTCTTAAAACCTTTTCATATATATATTTTATATATCAAGGCTTATCATTTTATCAGTGTATCAGAGGATACATGAAGAATTTTAACTTCATTTCAACTACCTATTCTTCAGTCTGGAGAGTTTAGTCAAGGTTACAATACCAACACTATGGTCAGTCTGGAGAGTTTAGACAAGGTTACAATACCAACACTATGGTCAGTCTGGAGAGTTTAGACAAGGTTACAATACCAACACTATGGTCAGTCTGGAGAGTTTAGACAAGGTTACAATACCAACACTATGGTCAGTCTGGAGAGTTTAGACAAGGTTACAATACCAACACTATGGTCAGTCTGGAGAGTTTAGACAAGGTTACAATACCAACACTATGGTCAGTCTGGAGAGTTTAGACAAGGTTACAATACCAACACTATGGTCAGTCTGGAGAGTTTAGACAAGGTTACAATACCAACACTATGGTCAGTCTGGAGAGTTTAGACAAGGTTACAATACCAACACTATGGTCAGTCTGGAGAGTTTAGACAAGGTTACAATACCAACACTATGGTCAGTCTGGAGAGTTTAGACAAGGTTACAATACCAACACTATGGTCAGTCTGGAGAGTTTAGTCAAGGTTACAATACCAACACTATGGTCAGTCTGGAGAGTTTAGAGAAGGTTACAATACCAACACTATGGTCAGTCTGGAGAGTTTAGACAAGGTTACAATACCAACACTATGGTCAGTCTGGAGAGTTTAGACAAGGTTACAATACCAACACTATGGTCAGTCTGGAGAGTTTAGTCAAGGTTACAATACCAACACTATGGTCAGTCTGGAGAGTTTAGAGAAGGTTACAATACCAACACTATGGTCAGTCTGGAGAGTTTAGACAAGGTTACAATACCAACACTATGGTCAGTCTGGAGAGTTTAGACAAGGTTACAATACCAACACTATGGTCAGTCTGGAGAGTTTAGACAAGGTTACAATACCAACACTATGGTCAGTCTGGAGAGTTTAGACAAGGTTACAATACCAACACTATGGTCAGTCTGGAGAGTTTAGACAAGGTTACAATACCAACACTATGGTCAGTCTGGAGAGTTTAGACAAGGTTACAATACCAATGGTCACTATGGTCGGTCTGGAGAGTTTAGACAAGGTTACAATACCAACACTATGGTCAGTCTGGAGAGTTTAGACAAGGTTACAATACCAACACTATGGTCAGTCTGGAGAGTTTAGACAAGGTTACAATACCAACACTATGGTCAGTCTGGAGAGTTTAGACAAGGTTACAATACCAACACTATGGTCAGTCTGGAGAGTTTAGACAAGGTTACAATACCAACACTATGGTCAGTCTGGAGAGTTTAGACAAGGTTACAATACCAACACTATGGTCAGTCTGGAGAGTTTAGACAAGGTTACAATACCAACACTATGGTCAGTCTGGAGAGTTTAGACAAGGTTACAATACCAACACTATGGTCAGTCTGGAGAGTTTAGACAAGGTTACAATACCAACACTATGGTCAGTCTGGAGAGTTTAGACAAGGTTACAATACCAACACTATGGTCAGTCTGGAGAGTTTAGACAAGGTTACAATACCAACACTATGGTCAGTCTGGAGAGTTTAGACAAGGTTACAATACCAACACTATGGTCAGTCTGGAGAGTTTAGACAAGGTTACAATACCAACACTATGGTCAGTCTGGAGAGTTTAGACAAGGTTACAATACCAACACTATGGTCAGTCTGGAGAGTTTAGACAAGGTTACAATACCAACACTATGGTCAGTCTGGAGAGTTTAGACAAGGTTACAATACCAACACTATGGTCAGTCTGGAGAGTTTAGACAAGGTTACAATACCAACACTATGGTCAGTCTGGAGAGTTTAGACAAGGTTACAATACCAACACTATGGTCAGTCTGGAGAGTTTAGACAAGGTTACAATACCAACACTATGGTCAGTCTGGAGAGTTTACACAAGGTTACAATACCAACACTATGGTCAGTCTGGAGAGTTTAGACAAGGTTACAATACCAACACTATGGTCAGTCTGGAGAGTTTAGACAAGGTTACAATACCAAGTCAGAGTTTAGACTCTGGTCAGTCTGGAGAGTTTAGACAAGGTTACAATACCAACACTATGGTCAGTCTGGAGAGTTTAGACAAGGTTACAATACCAACACTATGGTCAGTCTGGAGAGTTTAGACAAGGTTACAATACCAACACTATGGTCAGTCTGGAGAGTTTAGACAAGGTTACAATACCAACACTATGGTCAGTCTGGAGAGTTTAGACAAGGTTACAATACCAACACTATGGTCAGTCTGGAGAGTTTAGACAAGGTTTAGACAAAGTTTAGACATGGTCAGTCTGGAGAGTTTAGACAAGGTTACAATACCAACACTATGGTCAGTCTAGAGAGTTTAGACAAGGTTACAATACCAACACTATGGTCAGTCTGGAGAGTTTAGACAAGGTTACAATACCAACACTATGGTCAGTCTGGAGAGTTTAGACAAGGTTACAATACCAACACTATGGTCAGTCTGGAGAGTTTAGACAAGGTTACAATACCAACACTATGGTCAGTCTGGAGAGTTTAGACAAGGTTACAATACCAACACTCTGGTCAGTCTGGAGAGTTTAGACAAGGTTACAATACCAACACTATGGTCAGTCTGGAGAGTTTAGACAAGGTTACAATACCAACACTATGGTCAGTCTGGAGAGTTTAGACAAGGTTACAATACCAACACTATGGTCAGTCTGGAGAGTTTAGACAAGGTTACAATACCAACACTATGGTCAGTCTGGAGAGTTTAGACAAGGTTACAATACCAACACTATGGTCAGTCTGGAGAGTTTAGACAAGGTTACAATACCAACACTATGGTCAGTCTGGAGAGTTTAGACAAGGTTACAATACCAACACTATGGTCAGTCTGGAGAGTTTAGACAAGGTTACAATACCAACACTATGGTCAGTCTGGAGAGTTTAGACAAGGTTACAATACCAACACTATGGTCACTCTGGAGAGTTTAGACAAGGTTACAATAACAACACTATGGTCAGTCTGGAGAGTTTAGACAAGGTTACAATACCAACACTATGGTCAGTCTGGAGAGTTTAGACAAGGTTACAATGCCAACACTATGGTCAGTCTGGAGAGTTTAGACAAGGTTACAATACCAACACTATGGTCAGTCTGGAGAGTTTAGACAAGGTTACAATACCAACACTATGGTCAGTCTGGAGAGTTTAGACAAGGTTACAATACCAACACTATGGTCAGTCTGGAGAGTTTAGACAAGGTTACAATACCAACACTATGGTCAGTCTGGAGAGTTTAGACAAGGTTACAATACCAACACTATGGTCAGTCTGGAGAGTTTAGACAAGGTTACAATACCAACACTATGGTCAGTCTGGAGAGTTTAGACAAGGTTACAATACCAACACTATGGTCAGTCTGGAGAGTTTAGACAAGGTTACAATACCAACACTATGGTCAGTCTGGAGAGTTTAGACAAGGTTACAATACCAACACTATGGTCAGTCTGGAGAGTTTAGACAAGGTTACAATACCAACACTATGGTCAGTCTGGAGAGTTTAGACAAGGTTACAATACCAACACTATGGTCAGTCTGGAGAGTTTAGACAAGGTTACAATACCAACACTATGGTCAGTCTGGAGAGTTTAGACAAGGTTACAATACCAACACTATGGTCAGTCTGGAGAGTTTAGACAAGGTTACAATACCAACACTATGGTCAGTCTGGAGAGTTTAGACAAGGTTACAATACCAACACTATGGTCAGTCTGGAGAGTTTAGACAAGGTTACAATACCAACACTATGGTCAGTCTGGAGAGTTTAGACAAGGTTACAATACCAACACTATGGTCAGTCTGGAGAGTTTAGACAAGGTTACAATACCAACACTATGGTCAGTCTGGAGAGTTTAGACAAGGTTACAATACCAACACTATGGTCAGTCTGGAGAGTTTAGACAAGGTTACAATACCAACACTATGGTCAGTCTGGAGAGTTTAGACAAGGTTACAATACCAACACTATGGTCAGTCTGGAGAGTTTAGACAAGGTTACAATACCAACACTATGGTCAGTCTGGAGAGTTTAGACAAGGTTACAATACCAACACTATGGTCAGTCTGGAGAGTTTAGACAAGGTTACAATACCAACACTATGGTCAGTCTGGAGAGTTTAGACAAGGTTACAATACCAACACTATGGTCAGTCTGGAGAGTTTAGACAAGGTTACAATACCAACACTATGGTCAGTCTGGAGAGTTTAGACAAGGTTACAATACCAACACTATGGTCAGTCTGGAGAGTTTAGACAAGGTTACAATACCAACACTATGGTCAGTCTGGAGAGTTTAGACAAGGTTACAATACCAACACTATGGTCAGTCTGGAGAGTTTAGACAAGGTTACAATACCAACACTATGGTCAGTCTGGAGAGTTTAGACAAGGTTACAATACCAACACTATGGTCAGTCTGGAGAGTTTAGACAAGGTTACAATACCAACACTATGGTCAGTCTGGAGAGTTTAGACAAGGTTACAATACCAACACTATGGTCAGTCTGGAGAGTTTAGACAAGGTTACAATACCAACACTATGGTCAGTCTGGAGAGTTTAGACAAGGTTACAATACCAACACTATGGTCAGTCTGGAGAGTTTAGACAAGGTTACAATACCAACACTATGGTCAGTCTGGAGAGTTTAGACAAGGTTACAATACCAACACTATGGTCAGTCTGGAGAGTTTAGACAAGGTTACAATACCAACACTATGGTCAGTCTGGAGAGTTTAGACAAGGTTACAATACCAACACTATGGTCAGTCTGGAGAGTTTAGACAAGGTTACAATACCAACACTATGGTCAGTCTGGAGAGTTTAGACAAGGTTACAATACCAACACTATGGTCAGTCTGGAGAGTTTAGACAAGGTTACAATACCAACACTATGGTCAGTCTGGAGAGTTTAGACAAGGTTACAATACCAACACTATGGTCAGTCTGGAGAGTTTAGACAAGGTTACAATACCAACACTATGGTCAGTCTGGAGAGTTTAGACAAGGTTACAATACCAACACTATGGTCAGTCTGGAGAGTTTAGACAAGGTTACAATACCAACACTATGGTCAGTCTGGAGAGTTTAGACAAGGTTACAATACCAACACTATGGTCAGTCTGGAGAGTTTAGACAAGGTTACAATACCAACACTATGGTCAGTCTGGAGAGTTTAGACAAGGTTACAATACCAACACTATGGTCAGTCTGGAGAGTTTAGACAAGGTTACAATACCAACACTATGGTCAGTCTGGAGAGTTTAGACAAGGTTACAATACCAACACTATGGTCAGTCTGGAGAGTTTAGACAAGGTTACAATACCAACACTATGGTCAGTCTGGAGAGTTTAGACAAGGTTACAATACCAACACTATGGTCAGTCTGGAGAGTTTAGACAAGGTTACAATACCAACACTATGGTCAGTCTGGAGAGTTTAGACAAGGTTACAATACCAACACTATGGTCAGTCTGGAGAGTTTAGACAAGGTTACAATACCAACACTATGGTCAGTCTGGAGAGTTTAGACAAGGTTACAATACCAACACTATGGTCAGTCTGGAGAGTTTAGACAAGGTTACAATACCAACACTATGGTCAGTCTGGAGAGTTTAGACAAGGTTACAATACCAACACTATGGTCAGTCTGGAGAGTTTAGACAAGGTTACAATACCAACACTATGGTCAGTCTGGAGAGTTTAGACAAGGTTACAATACCAACACTATGGTCAGTCTGGAGAGTTTAGACAAGGTTACAATACCAACACTATGGTCAGTCTGGAGAGTTTAGACAAGGTTACAATACCAACACTATGGTCAGTCTGGAGAGTTTAGACAAGGTTACAATACCAACACTATGGTCAGTCTGGAGAGTTTAGACAAGGTTACAATACCAACACTATGGTCAGTCTGGAGAGTTTAGACAAGGTTACAATACCAACACTATGGTCAGTCTGGAGAGTTTAGACAAGGTTACAATACCAACACTATGGTCAGTCTGGAGAGTTTAGACAAGGTTACAATACCAACACTATGGTCAGTCTGGAGAGTTTAGACAAGGTTACAATACCAACACTATGGTCAGTCTGGAGAGTTTAGACAAGGTTACAATACCAACACTATGGTCAGTCTGGAGAGTTTAGACAAGGTTACAATACCAACACTATGGTCAGTCTGGAGAGTTTAGACAAGGTTACAATACCAACACTATGGTCAGTCTGGAGAGTCAGTCTGGAGAGTTTAGACAAGGTTACAATACCAACACTATGGTCAGTCTGGAGAGTTTAGACAAGGTTACAATACAAACACTATGGTCAGTCAGAGGTTACAATACCAACACTATGGTCAGTCTGGAGAGTTTAGACAAGGTTACAATACCAACACTATGGTCAGTCTGGAGAGTTTAGACAAGGTTACAATACCAACACTATGGTCAGTCTGGAGAGTTTAGACAAGGTTACAATACCAACACTATGGTCAGTCTGGAGAGTTTAGACAAGGTTACAATACCAACACTATGGTCAGTCTGGAGAGTTTAGACAAGGTTACAATACCAACACTATGGTCAGTCTGGAGAGTTTAGACAAGGTTACAATACCAACAGTAGGGTCAGTTACAATGGAGAGTTTAGACATGGTTACAATACCAACACTATGGTCAGTCTGGAGAGTTTAGACAAGGTTACAATACCAACACTATGGTCACTCTGGAGAGTTTAGACAAGGTTACAATACCAACACTATGGTCAGTCTGGAGAGTTTAGACAAGGTTACAATACCAACACTATGGTCAGTCTGGAGAGTTTAGACAAGGTTACAATACCAACACTATGGTCAGTCTGGAGAGTTTAGACAAGGTTACAATACCAACACTATGGTCAGTCTGGAGAGTTTAGACAAGGTTACAATACCAACTCTATGGTCAGTCTGGAGAGTTTAGACATGGTGACTACCAACACTATGGTCAGTCTGGAGAGTTTAGACAAGGTTACAATACCAACACTATGGTCAGTCTGGAGAGTTTAGACAAGGTTACAATACCAACACTATGGTCAGTCTGGAGAGTTTAGACAAGGTTACAATACCAACACTATGGTCAGTCTGGAGAGTTTAGACAAGGTTACAATACCAACACTATGGTCAGTCTGGAGAGTTTAGACAAGGTTACAATACCAACACTATGGTCAGTCTGGAGAGTTTAGACAAGGCTACAATACCAACACTATGGTCAGTGTGGAGAGTTTAGACAAGGTTACAATACCAACACTATGGTCAGTCTGGAGAGTTTAGACAAGGTTACAATACCAACACTGGTCAGTCTGGAGAGTTTAGACAAGGTTACAATGCCAACACTATGGTCAGTCTGGAGAGTTTAGACAAGGTTACAATACCAACACTATGGTCAGTCTGGAGAGTTTAGACAAGGTTACAATACCAACACTATGGTCAGTCTGGAGAGTTTAGACAAGGTTACAATACCAACACTATGGTCAGTCTGGAGAGTTTAGACAAGGTTACAATACCAACACTGTGGTCAGTCTGGAGAGTTTAGACATAGTTACAATACCAACACTATGGTCAGTCTGGAGAGTTTAGACAAGGTTACAATACCAACACTATGGTCAGTCTGGAGAGTTTAGACAAGGTTACAATACCAACACTATGGTCAGTCTGGAGAGTTTAGACAAGGTTACAGGTCAGTCTGGAGAGTTTAGACAAGGTTACAATACCAACACTATGGTCTGTCTGGAGAGTTTAGACAAGGTTACAATACCAACACTATGGTCAGTCTGGAGAGTTTAGACAAGGTTACAATACCAACACTATGGTCAGTCTGGAGAGTTTAGACAAGGTTACAATACCAACACTATGGTCAGTCTGGAGAGTTTAGACAAGGTTACAATACCAACACTATGGTCAGTCTGGAGAGTTTAGACAAGGTTACAATACCAACACTATGGTCAGTCTGGAGAGTTTAGACAAGGTTACAATACCAACACTATGGTCAGTCTGGAGAACACAATATGGTCAGTCTGGAGAGTTTAGACAAGGTTACAATACCAACACTATGGTCAGTCTGGAGAGACAAGGTTTAGACAAGGTTTACAATTACAATACCAACACTATGGTCAGTCTGGAGAGTTTAGACAAGGTTACAATACCAACACTATGGTCAGTCTGGAGAGTTTAGACAAGGTTACAATACCAACACTATGGTCAGTCTGGAGAGTTTAGACAAGGTTACAATACCAACACTATGGTCAGTCTGGAGAGTTTAGACAAGGTTACAATACCAACACTATGGTCAGTCTGGAGAGTTTAGACAAGGTTACAATACCACTATGGTCAGTCTGGAGAGTGACAAGTCAGGTCAGTCTGGAGAGTTTAGACAAGGTTACAATACCAACACTATGGTCAGTCTGGAGAGTTTAGACAAGGTTACAATACCAACACTATGGTCAGTCTGGAGAGTTTAGACAAGGTTACAATACCAACACTATGGTCAGTCTGGAGAGTTTAGACAAGGTTACAATACCAACACTATGGTCGGTCTGGAGAGTTTAGACAAGGTTACAATACCAACACTATGGTCAATTTGGAGAGTTTAGACAAGGTTACAATACCAACACTATGGTCAGTTTGGAGAGTTTAGACAAGGTTACAATACCAACACTATTTTCAGTCTGGAGAGTTTAGACAAGGTTAGAATACCAACACTATGGTCAGTCTGGAGAGTTTAGACAAGGTTACAATACCAACACTATGGTCAGTCTGGAGAGTTTAGACAAGGTTACAATACCAACACTATGGTCAGTCTGGAGAGTTTAGACAAGGTTACAATACCAACACTATGGTCAGTCTGGAGAGTTTAGACAAGGTTACAATACCAACACTATGGTCAGTCTGGAGAGTTTAGACAAGGTTACAATACCAACACTATGGTCAGTCTGGAGAGTTTAGACAAGGTTACAATACCAACACTATGGTCAGTCTGGAGAGTTTAGACAAGGTTACAATACCAACACTATGGTCAGTCTGGAGAGTTTAGACAAGGTTACAATACCAACACTATGGTCAGTCTGGAGAGTTTAGACAAGGTTACAATACCAACACTATGGTCAGTCTGGAGAGTTTAGACAAGGTTACAATACCAACACTATGGTCAGTCTGGAGAGTTTAGACAAGGTTACAATACCAACACTATGGTCAGTCTGGAGAGTTTAGACAAGGTTACAATACCAACACTATGGTCAGTCTGGAGAGTTTAGACAAGGTTACAATACCAACACTATGGTCAGTCTGGAGAGTTTAGACAAGGTTACAATACCAACACTATGGTCAGTCTGGAGAGTTTAGACAAGGTTACAATACCAACACTATGGTCAGTCTGGAGAGTTTAGACAAGGTTACAATACCAACACTATGGTCAGTCTGGAGAGTTTAGACAAGGTTACAATACCAACACTATGGTCAGTCTGGAGAGTTTAGACAAGGTTACAATACCAACAACACTATGGTCAGTCTGGAGAGTTTAGACAAGGTTACAATACCAACACTATGGTCAGTCTGGAGAGTTTAGACAAGGTTACAATACCAACACTATGGTCAGTCTGGAGAGTTTAGACAAGGTTACAATACCAACACTATGGTCAGTCTGGAGAGTTTAGACAAGGTTACAATACCAACACTATGGTCAGTCTGGAGAGTTTAGACAAGGTTACAATACCAACACTATGGTCAGTCTGGAGAGTTTAGACAAGGTTACAATACCAACACTATGGTCAGTCTGGAGAGTTTAGACAAGGTTACAATACCAACACTATGGTCAGTCTGGAGAGTTTAGACAAGGTTACAATACCAACACTATGGTCAGTCTGGAGAGTTTAGACAAGGTTACAATACCAACACTATGGTCAGTCTGGAGAGTTTAGACAAGGTTACAATACCAACACTATGGTCAGTCTGGAGAGTTTAGACAAGGTTACAATACCAACACTATGGTCAGTCTGGAGAGTTTAGACAAGGTTACAATACCAACACTATGGTCAGTCTGGAGAGTTTAGACAAGGTTACAATACCAACACTATGGTCAGTCTGGAGAGTTTAGACAAGGTTACAATACCAACACTATGGTCAGTCTGGAGAGTTTAGACAAGGTTACAATACCAACACTATGGTCAGTCTGGAGAGTTTAGACAAGGTTACAATACCAACACTATGGTCAGTCTGGAGAGTTTAGACAAGGTTACAATACCAACACTATGGTCAGTCTGGAGAGTTTAGACAAGGTTACAATACCAACACTATGGTCAGTCTGGAGAGTTTAGACAAGGTTACAATACCAACACTATGGTCAGTCTGGAGAGTTTAGACAAGGTTACAATACCAACACTATGGTCAGTCTGGAGAGTTTAGACAAGGTTACAATACCAACACTATGGTCAGTCTGGAGAGTTTAGACAAGGTTACAATACCAACACTATGGTCAGTCTGGAGAGTTTAGACAAGGTTACAATACCAACACTATGGTCAGTCTGGAGAGTTTAGACAAGGTTACAATACCAACACTATGGTCAGTCTGGAGAGTTTAGACAAGGTTACAATACCAACACTATGGTCAGTCTGGAGAGTTTAGACAAGGTTACAATACCAACACTATGGTCAGTCTGGAGAGTTTAGACAAGGTTACAATACCAACACTATGGTCAGTCTGGAGAGTTTAGACAAGGTTACAATACCAACACTATGGTCAGTCTGGAGAGTTTAGACAAGGTTACAATACCAACACTATGGTCAGTCTGGAGAGTTTAGACAAGGTTACAATACCAACACTATGGTCAGTCTGGAGAGTTTAGACAAGGTTACAATACCAACACTATGGTCAGTCTGGAGAGTTTAGACAAGGTTACAATACCAACACTATGGTCAGTCTGGAGAGTTTAGACAAGGTTACAATACCAACACTATGGTCAGTCTGGAGAGTTTAGACAAGGTTACAATACCAACACTATGGTCAGTCTGGAGAGTTTAGACAAGGTTACAATACCAACACTATGGTCAGTCTGGAGAGTTTAGACAAGGTTACAATACCAACACTATGGTCAGTCTGGAGAGTTTAGACAAGGTTACAATACCAACACTATGGTCAGTCTGGAGAGTTTAGACAAGGTTACAATACCAACACTATGGTCAGTCTGGAGAGTTTAGACAAGGTTACAATACCAACACTATGGTCAGTCTGGAGAGTTTAGACAAGGTTACAATACCAACACTATGGTCAGTCTGGAGAGTTTAGACAAGGTACAATACAACACTATGGTCAGTCTGGAGAGTTTAGACAAGGTTACAATACCAACACTATGGTCAGTCTGGAGAGTTTAGACAAGGTTACAATACCAACACTATGGTCAGTCTGGAGAGTTTAGACAAGGTTACAATACCAACACTATGGTCAGTCTGGAGAGTTTAGACAAGGTTACAATACCAACACTATGGTCAGTCTGGAGAGTTTAGACAAGGTTACAATACCAACACTATGGTCAGTCTGGAGAGTTTAGACACCAACACTATGGTCAGTCTGGAGAGTTTAGACAAGGTTACAATACCAACACTATGGTCAGTCTGGAGAGTTTAGACAAGGTTACAATACCAACACTATGGTCAGTCTGGAGAGTTTAGACAAGGTTACAATACCAACACTATGGTCGGTCTGGAGAGTTTAGACAAGGTTACAATACCAACACTATGGTCAGTCTGGAGAGTTTAGACAAGGTTACAATACCAACACTATGGTCAGTCTGGAGAGTTTAGACAAGGTTACAATACCAACACTATGGTCAGTCTGGAGAGTTTAGACAAGGTTACAATACCAACACTATGGTCAGTCTGGAGAGTTTAGACAAGGTTACAATACCAACACTATGGTCGGTCTGGAGAGTTTAGACAAGGTTACAATACCAACACTATGGTCAGTCTGGAGAGTTTAGACAAGGTTACAATACCAACACTATGGTCAGTCTGGAGAGTTTAGACAAGGTTACAATACCAACACTATGGTCAGTCTGGAGAGTTTAGACAAGGTTACAATACCAACACTATGGTCAGTCTGGAGAGTTTAGACAAGGTTACAATACCAACACTATGGTCAGTCTGGAGAGTTTAGACAAGGTTACAATACCAACACTATGGTCAGTCTGGAGAGTTTAGACAAGGTTACAATACCAACACTATGGTCAGTCTGGAGAGTTTAGACAAGGTTACAATACCAACACTATGGTCAGTCTGGAGAGTTTAGACAAGGTTACAATACCAACACTATGGTCAGTCTGGAGAGTTTAGACAAGGTTACAATACCAACACTATGGTCAGTCTGGAGAGTTTAGACAAGGTTACAATACCAACACTATGGTCAGTCTGGAGAGTTTAGACAAGGTTACAATACCAACACTATGGTCAGTCTGGAGAGTTTAGACAAGGTTACAATACCAACACTATGGTCAGTCTGGAGAGTTTAGACAAGGTTACAATACCAACACTATGGTCAGTCTGGAGAGTTTAGACAAGGTTACAATACCAACACTATGGTCAGTCTGGAGAGTTTAGACAAGGTTACAATACCAACACTATGGTCAGTCTGGAGAGTTTAGACAAGGTTACAATACCAACACTATGGTCAGTCTGGAGAGTTTAGACAAGGTTACAATACCAACACTATGGTCAGTCTGGAGAGTTTAGACAAGGTTACAATACCAACACTATGGTCAGTCTGGAGAGTTTAGACAAGGTTACAATACCAACACTATGGTCAGTCTGGAGAGTTTAGACAAGGTTACAATACCAACACTATGGTCAGTCTGGAGAGTTTAGACAAGGTTACAATACCAACACTATGGTCAGTCTGGAGAGTTTAGACAAGGTTACAATACCAACACTATGGTCAGTCTGGAGAGTTTAGACAAGGTTACAATACCAACACTATGGTCAGTCTGGAGAGTTTAGACAAGGTTACAATACCAACACTATGGTCAGTCTGGAGAGTTTAGACAAGGTTACAATACCAACACTATGGTCAGTCTGGAGAGTTTAGACAAGGTTACAATACCAACACTATGGTCAGTCTGGAGAGTTTAGACAAGGTTACAATACCAACACTATGGTCAGTCTGGAGAGTTTAGACAAGGTTACAATACCAACACTATGGTCAGTCTGGAGAGTTTAGACAAGGTTACAATACCAACACTATGGTCAGTCTGGAGAGTTTAGACAAGGTTACAATACCAACACTATGGTCAGTCTGGAGAGTTTAGACAAGGTTACAATACCAACACTATGGTCAGTCTGGAGAGTTTAGACAAGGTTACAATACCAACACTATGGTCAGTCTGGAGAGTTTAGACAAGGTTACAATACCAACACTATGGTCAGTCTGGAGAGTTTAGACAAGGTTACAATACCAACACTATGGTCAGTCTGGAGAGTTTAGACAAGGTTACAATACCAACACTATGGTCAGTCTGGAGAGTTTAGACAAGGTTACAATACCAACACTATGGTCAGTCTGGAGAGTTTAGACAAGGTTACAATACCAACACTATGGTCAGTCTGGAGAGTTTAGACAAGGTTACAATACCAACACTATGGTCAGTCTGGAGAGTTTAGACAAGGTTACAATACCAACACTATGGTCAGTCTGGAGAGTTTAGACAAGGTTACAATACCAACACTATGGTCAGTCTGGAGAGTTTAGACAAGGTTACAATACCAACACTATGGTCAGTCTGGAGAGTTTAGACAAGGTTACAATACCAACACTATGGTCAGTCTGGAGAGTTTAGACAAGGTTACAATACCAACACTATGGTCAGTCTGGAGAGTTTAGACAAGGTTACAATACCAACACTATGGTCAGTCTGGAGAGTTTAGACAAGGTTACAATACCAACACTATGGTCAGTCTGGAGAGTTTAGACAAGGTTACAATACCAACACTATGGTCAGTCTGGAGAGTTTAGACAAGGTTACAATACCAACACTATGGTCAGTCTGGAGAGTTTAGACAAGGTTACAATACCAACACTATGGTCAGTCTGGAGAGTTTAGACAAGGTTACAATACCAACACTATGGTCAGTCTGGAGAGTTTAGACAAGGTTACAATACCAACACTATGGTCAGTCTGGAGAGTTTAGACAAGGTTACAATACCAACACTATGGTCAGTCTGGAGAGTTTAGACAAGGTTACAATACCAACACTATGGTCAGTCTGGAGAGTTTAGACAAGGTTACAATACCAACACTATGGTCAGTCTGGAGAGTTTAGACAAGGTTACAATACCAACACTATGGTCAGTCTGGAGAGTTTAGACAAGGTTACAATACCAACACTATGGTCAGTCTGGAGAGTTTAGACAAGGTTACAATACCAACACTATGGTCAGTCTGGAGAGTTTAGACAAGGTTACAATACCAACACTATGGTCAGTCTGGAGAGTTTAGACAAGGTTACAATACCAACACTATGGTCAGTCTGGAGAGTTTAGACAAGGTTACAATACCAACACTATGGTCAGTCTGGAGAGTTTAGACAAGGTTACAATACCAACACTATGGTCAGTCTGGAGAGTTTAGACAAGGTTACAATACCAACACTATGGTCACGCTATCATCAAAGAATATTAAAGATCATGATTTTGCTTAATTTTTAATTTTTGATGTATGCAGAACATGTCTGGGCATGTTATCTTTGTCGCCATCCTCCGCACGGGATTAATAACATAAACTTAGTCTTCTGTGTATTTTTCACCTAACTGGGTGAAGTTGGTTGAGATATTCCTGCAAGGAATAGAGAGGATCGCTAATTGTAAATAGTCTAGATCTTCATCAAACTTACAGAAGTTTTTGTTATAAATCCCATTTTTAATTTTTGTTATTTTAATCAGAGCAAAAAGGGAATAGCTAGTTAAAAACAGCAGAAAGGAATGAAGAGTGTGTAGTGTGGACCTGGTGAGAGTGTAGTGTGGACCTGGTGAGTGTGTAGTGTGGACCTGGTGAGTGTGTAGTGTGGACCTGGTGAGTGTGTAGTGTGGACCTGGTGAGTGTGTAGTGTGGACCTGGTGAGTGTGTAGTGTGGACCTGGTGAGTGTGTAGTGTAGACCTGGTGAGAGTGTAGTGCGGACCTGGTGAGTGTGTAGTATGGACCTGGTGAGTGTGTAGTATGGACCTGGTGAGTGTGTAGTATGGACCTGGTGAGTGTGTAGTATGGACCTGGTGAGTGTGTAGTATGGACCTGGTGAGAGTGTAGTGCGGACCTGGTGAGTGTGTAGTGTGGACCTGGTGAGTGTGTAGTGCGGACCTGGTGAGTGTGTAGTGTGGACCTGGTGAGAGTGTAGTGTGGACCTGGTGAGTGTGTAGTGTGGACCTGGTGAGAGTGTAGTATGGACCTGGTGAGAGTGTAGTGCGGACCTGGTGAGTGTGTAGTATGGACCTGGTGAGAGTGTAGTGTGGACCTGGTGAGTGTGTAGTGTGGACCTGGTGAGTGTGTAGTGTGGACCTGGTGAGTGTGTAGTGCGGACCTGGTGAGTGTGTAGTGTGGACCTGGTGAGTGTGTAGTGTGGACCTGGTGAGTGTGTAGTATGGACCTGGTGAGAGTGTAGTGTGGACCTGGTGAGAGTGTAGTGTGGACCTGGTGAGTGTGTAGTGTGGACCTGGTGAGTGTGTAGTGCGGACCTGGTGAGTGTGTAGTGTGGACCTGGTGAGTGTGTAGTATGGACCTGGTGAGTGTGTAGTATGGACCTGGTGAGAGTGTAGTGTGGACCTGGTGAGAGTGTAGTGTGGACCTGGTGAGTGTGTAGTATGGACCTGGTGAGAGTGTAGTGTGGACCTGGTGAGTGTGTAGTGCGGACCTGGTGAGAGTGTAGTGTGGACCTGGCGAGAGTGTAGTGTGGACCTGGTGGGAGTGTAATTTGGACCTGGTGAGTAGTCTGGACCTGGTGAGAGTGTAGTGTGGACCTGGTGAGAGTGTAATGTGGACCTGGTGATAGTGTAGATTGAACCTGGTGAGAGTGTAGTCTGGACATGGTGAGAGTGTAGTGTGGACCTGGTGAGTGTAGTGTGGACCTGGTGAGAGTGTAATGTGGACCTGGTGACAGTGTACATTGAACCTGGTGAAAGTGTAGTCTGGACCTGGTGAGAGTGTAGTGTGGACCTGGTGAGAGTGTAGTGTGCACCTGGTGAGAGTGTAGTGTGGACCTGGTAAGGATGTATTTTGGACCTGGTGAGTGTAGTGTGGACCTAGTGAGAATGTAGTGAGGACCTGGTGAGAGTGTAGTGTGGACCTGGTAAGGATGTATTTTGGACCTGGTGAGTGTAGTGTGGACCAAGTGAGAATGTAGTGAGGACCTGGTGAGAGTGTAGTTTGGACCTGGTGAGTGTAGTGTGGACCTCGTGAGAGTGTAGTGTGAACCTGGTGAGTGTAGTGTGGACCTGGCGGGAGTGTAGTGTGGACCTGGTTAGAGTGTAGTCTGGACCTGGTGAAAGTGTAGCCTGAACCTGGTGAGAGTGTAGTGTGGACCTGGTGAGAGTGCATTCTGGACCAGGTGAGAGTGTAGTCTGGACCTGGTGAGAGGGTATAGTCGATCTGGTGAGAGTCTAGTGTCGACCTCGTGAGAGTGTAGTGTGGACCTGGTGAGAGTGTAGTGTAGACCTGATGAGAGTGTAGTGTGGACCTGGAGAGAGTGTAGTGTGGACCTGGTGAGATTGTACTCTGGACCTGGTGAGAGTGTAGTCTGGACCTGGTGAGAGTGTAGTCTGGGCCAGGTGAGTGTAGTCTGGACCTGGTGAGAGTGTAGTGTGGACATGGTGAGAGTGTAGTCTGGGCCTGGTGAGTGTAGTCTGGACCTGGTGAGAGTGTAGTGTCGACCTGGTGAGAGTGTAGTCTGGACCTGGTGATAGTGTAGTAAGGACCTGGTGATAGTGTAGTAAGGACCTGGTGAGAGTGTAGTTCGGACCTGGTAAGAGTGTAGTCTGGACTGTGTGTGTGTGTGTGTGTGTGTGTGTGTGTGTGTGTGTGTGTGTGTGTGTGTGTGTGTGTTTGTGTGTGTGTGCTTGTGTGCTTGTTTGCGTGTGTATTTGTGTACTCATACATGCATGAGTGCGTGTGCTCGTGTGTGTATGTACGCTCGTGTGTGTGTGTGAACTCACCTATTTGTGTGTGTGTGTGTGTGTGTGTGTGTGTGTGTGTGTGTGTGTGTGTCCCAACAATTAATATTTGCACTGAAAACTCATTACAGATGTGACCGGGTGTGGATGTGTGAATTGCTCATTAATTTATAATTTGTTCATGACTGTAACCACGTATAAACATAAGTAAATTTACTTACATGATTCATTACTTTTGTAACTTGTGAATTCATTACCTTTGTACCTTGTTCAGCTGTCAGAACTTTGGGGCCCAGTCCCTGGACCCTTTATGTACCTCTTTTGACTACCATGCACACGATGGGAATGGAGTAGTGAAATGCGGCGGGTGCTATCCGTAGACTTTATCAGCGTTTCTCCTTAAATTAACATTCTTCATGATAGTCATACTGTTTTCTAGCGTGTTTACATGTCAGTTTCTAAACGATCGCAAACAATACCTGGAATTTTATATTCGTTATGTAACGTTTAACCTAGATTGATCCTAATTAAATCTCAGTTAAGCGCAAATAACGAGCTTAAATAATGTGAAGAGGAACAAGCAGTAGCAGTGCGACGAACTGCAGGTAGGTTTTTATCCTCAGACTAACAGTATCTGTATTCTTTCTACCAAGAATCTGTTCTAATTGTGTACCTGTCTCTGCTTATATATTTACATGCTTGCATATTTCTAAATATATTTACATTTGTAAGTATAAAATTGTATAATTTTTGACAAATATTCTTCCGTAAATCTGTTTATTAATTATGGACTATTTTTATGAGAACCATCACCGACTAAATAATCTCACGTTTATGAAGCAAAACTCACACCCTGGAGCATTTGGGTGTGAGTTTCACCCCATAAAAGTTCTCGGATGAAACGTGTTGGTGGAAGTTGTTCCCTCGATGAATTCCACCACGGAAAGTCTGCTGGGTAGTTTCAGACACAAAAGTTCCATTATGGAACGACACAAAAATTTCATTATGGAACGTGTGATTAGTTTATTTTTCCATTTAATGTAGTAAAACAGGTTTCTGTTGCATTTGAAAACATTTTCCACAACTATAATCATGTGCCTCGTGAACACCAGGAAAGTCACTGTTCCCTAGATTAACCAATAATTAAGTACCTCAGGTTTCCGCCATAGAGTTGTGGAACTTTAACAGTGTTTAATAAAGAGTGCTCAAAAGTGTTTAAAAACATTGTTCAGATTGTTTAAATAACAGTGTTCAGAGTGTTTAAATAACAGTGTTCGGAGTGTTTAAATAAGTGTTCAGAGCGTCTAAATAACAGTGGTCAAAGTGTTTAAAAACCAGTGTTAGTTTAAGTTAGTTTAATATGTTTATTGTGCACCCCATACCCATCCTGTGGGCGGTAGTCAAAAGATTACAGAGGTACATAATTGGTCCAGGGACTGGACTCCAAAGTTCTGATAGCTGAGAAAGTTACAGAGGTGATGACCTCACAATTACAAAGGTAATGAACTCACAATTTTCAAAGGTAATGAACTCCAGGTAGGTCGGGTCACAATCATGACAAGTTACAAAGGTATTTACAGATTACAGAGGTATGTAATGGGTCCAGGGACTGGGCCCCCAAAGTTTTGATAGCTGAACTAGGTACAAAGGTAATGAACTCACAAGTTACAAAGGTAATGAATCCTGTAAGAATGGTTACTTACGTTTATACATGGCTACAATCATGAACAAATTATAGAGTACTGAGCAATTCACACTTCCACACCCGGTCACAACTGTAATGAGTTATTGGTGCAAATATTGATTGTTGAGTCACACACACACACACACACACACACACACACACACACACACACACACACACACACACACACACACACACACACACACACACACACTCACAAACACACACACACACACACACACACACACACACACACACACACACACACACACACACACACACACACACACACACACACGGGGCCAGGAGCTGAGTATCGACCCCTGCAACCACAATTAGGTGAGTACACACGCACACAGGAGCTTGGACTCGACCCCAGCAACCTCAACTTGGTGAGTACACACACACACAAACACACAAACACACACACACAAACACACACACAAACACACACACAAACACACACACACACACACACACACACACACACACACACACACACACACACACACACACACACACACACACACACACGTGGTAATGCTTTATTTACAGCTAGCAAAGTCAGGGTATTTCTCCAGAATGATCTGTAATATACCACTGTGGATAAAATGCTTTGCCATTTCTTGAACATTTCTGAGTGAGTTGTCTCTAAATTCATTAATTTTATCGCACTCCAGTACATAATGACGCAAGGTGTGACAATAGTCCATCTGGCAAAGTTTACATTTCGTTTGGTCTACATTTGGTGGTGGTGATTTAACCTGCCATAGATACTTGTAACCCAGCCGGAGCCGGGCGGTAGTTACATCAAAGAGTCTGCTTATTTTGTTGGATGCACCATAGACATGTGGCTCCTCCTGCATGATAGAATGATGATAGATGGACTGACTGGTGTCAATCTTCCTGAGTCTTAAGTCAATAAAATTCATTTGAAGTTCTTTTCGTATTATTGCTCTCAAACTACTACCTGACAAGCCAAGATTGTAATCTACTCCCTCTTTGAAAGCATACAGCTTAGCCAATTTATCAGTTATATCATGCATCTGAAGACCAATGTGAGATGGAATCCACAGCTTGTGCACTCTGACTCCACTGTCCACAATCTTACCATACCTGTGTCTGGCTTCTGACAAAAGCATGCCACAATTTATGCTTAATGAGTTGAGAGCATTTATGGATGACAGAGAATCAGTTACAATTAAACTGTCAATCTTAGATACATATATGCATTTCAGTGCAAGGAGTATGGCAAACAGTTCTGTCTGAAGGGTAGAGGCCCAATTATTGATGCGTGCTCCAATTTCTTTAAGAGAGCCATCACTCTGTACGACAACAGCAGCACTACCAGCTGCACCAGTGGATTGGTGAACAGAACCATCAACGTAAATAATTTGCGAGAGTGTGTGCTGTGTGACTAAGTTATCAATACAGCTTAAGGCATCATGTTTGGCTTCAAGGCGAAGTTTTGGTTGTGATTTAAGAAGTATTTTGGGGGGAAATGGAGGAATGGTAGTTTGGAATGGGGTCATGTCCCATGGAACGGAGAAATGCCGCTGTTGCCTTACTTGAGATAGATCATGTATCTGATTCATGCGGAGGTCAGTTCCAGTTTTTTCAATCCATCTGGAGGAGTGTTCGCCAGTGCTGAGGAAAGTTTGGAGGGCTTCTGTGCAGGGGTTTGAATGGGCTTGCCTGAGCATATTAACCCCAATTAGGATATTTCTTTCAGTAACAATATCTCTGATGCTTGGAATATCAAGTTCTTTTTGCATATTTAAAATTTTGGCAGTACGAGGGCATCCTAAAATGATCCTCATTGCTTCGTTCTGCAGTTTTTCCAGCACTCCAAGCTTCCAGTCAGACACAAAGGCAAGTAGTGGCGCAGCATAATCAACCAATCATCTAATATAAGCAAGATACATCATTTTCACAATTTTAACATTAGCACCATACCTAGGGTGAAACCCAGCCACAACTCTAAGTGCTCTCAGTCTTTCTTTGTATTGGCGACAAAGTCTCGTTACAACAGGCCCAAGTAGTGGAACCTCAAAGCCTAGATATCAACCCCAGGTCCTGACACGACGCTAGTTCATGACTAAGAATGTTTTGGGTGTTGGGGAATCCGAGGGTGTGAATCATTATATCATCAGCAAAACTAATCATATAATGATGGGGCTGACTAAGCATGGCATTAAGTAAGGCATTAATCAGAATATATAATAGTGTGGGACTGAGCACACCTCCCTGTGGGGTTCCTAATTCAAAGTCTTTAGTTACACTTCTATGTCCCTGAAACAACACAGACGACTTTCTGTTGGACAGGTAGCCTTTAATCCAGCGGAGAAGCCATCCTCCAACATCCATTCTGGCAAGTTCACTAATGATTACATGTCGGTTGGCTACATCAAAAGCGGATTTAAGGTCAAGGAAAGTAGTGTATGAGATGTCAGTGTGCAGGGTGAGAAAGGTGGCTATGCAATGATGCACACTCCTTCCATGCATGAAACCATGCAACCGGGGAGACAAGAATTGTTTGATTCTGTACATGAGACGATTAAGAATCATTCTCTCAAATGTTTTACACAAGCGGGTAGTAAGAGATATTGGGCGAAATGCATTTTGTTGATTGGGCTTAGGAATTGGAATGATGAGGCTGTTGGTCCAAGATTGATGGAGCTCCCCAGTTACATAGCTCATGTTATATAATTCAAGTAATGGATTACCTTGTACTCGACACAGCAATCTGAGTATGTTGTAAGTAATACCATCCTCACCAGGCGACGTGGAGTTGCCCTTAGTTAGTGCTGCATCAAGTTCATAATTAGTGAAAGGAATGTTGCAGTCATCTTCCTTGTTGAGCATAAAGCAAACAAGTCTCTCCTTTGCGTCATATTTGTCATTTAATTTCGCCTGTGTGGCACTGGGAAGATTGTCATAGCTAGATGTAGCAGCCCAAGCACTGACTAACTCATTCGCCCGGCTAAGTGGGGTGTGAGCATTAAGACCGTTGACAAATTTTCCCCAGTCTGTTTGCCGCAGTTCTGTCATACGATCTCTGGCAGCAGCAAGGGCAGTTTGGAAGAGGCTCAGCATTTCAGGGGTACGATGTTGTCTATAGGCTAGGCCTAGTCTGCGAGCAGTACGTTTCAGTGTACGAAGTTTAGAATCATTGTAATAAGTGTGGTTTTGAAGAAGGTATGATTATTATGGAAGTTTGTTGGGTTTAGAGTACCAAGAGGTTTCAGTGGCGGCTCTAAGTAGTTCTGAATACTGCTCACAAGGTCATTGTTGAAGGTCTCAACAGAGGAACATTCATAGGAATTATACCAGTCAGTTACATGTGCAACAAAGTCACCATGCTGATCTGGGGGAACATTAAAACGTTTCCGCTTGAATATCCTACCAGGAAGGATAGTATTACCAATATCTAGTGAGGTTATCCTAGGGAAATGATCAGACGCTATATCTGTTACAATGGAAGACTCACAGCTGGCAGAAGTAATGTTGAAGCCCAGACACAGATCAAGGACGCCTCCATAGATATGTGTGGGTTCAAGGTCACCTACAATTTGCACATTATCATGACTGTTTAAGAGTGACAACAGTTGATTACCATTACGATTACCAAACTGTGAGTTTCCAATGCTTTTGTGTCTCGCATTATAATCGCCAATAATAAGAGTAGGTTCAAACTGAGCACAAGTTGGGAGCTCCAAGTAATTAAACTTATCAGCAGGAGCATACAAGTTAAATATGTTGAGAGCAGAGTTCCCAATATAAATCCTAACACCGTGGTATTGTAGCCCCTCTGTTTTCTTATGTGCAAGAAGTTGATGGGGAAGTGATTTTTTAATATATAGAACACAAGAGTTAGTAGATTTGAGGTTATATGCAACAAATGATGGTAATTTAGGGGGTTGGGATTTTTCAGGGACTCTGCACTCTTGTAGACACACAACATCAATGGGTTCAGTGGTTACTTTATGATGAAGGTCAGGAAGTCTTTTTCTAAGTGATACAATATTCCAGCTTAATATAGAAAGTTTATACGAGTTTTGATCCATTATAGTAGTCCTGGGATCTTGTTGAGTTTCTCAGCATAATGAAAAAAAATTTTCATATAAATAGCAGACCTTATCAGTGTCAACAGTGTTACCCTGGTCCATGAGTTTTTTAAGTGCACTTCCAGTTGTAAGGCCTCGTGGGAGTCTTTGTTTACACAGAGCACGACGCTGTTCATGTGTGAATGTATGATAGGTGGCACCACCACTCACATTCCCTCCTCCACTAACATTACACGCATCACTATAACTGTCATCACCAACACCACTACCAACATTGTGTTCATTACATTTATCAACAGTATTGTATTCAACAATAATGTCAATGTGGTTAACCTCATCACACTCAGCACCACCACTTATATTACGCTCATCACTATTACTAACATCATAGACACCATTGCCTTCATTATGATGCTCACTGTAGTTATCAACACAAGTATTGTATTCGTCATAACTGCAATTAAGGACACCACCACTACCACCACCACCTTGTTCAGCAGCCTTACACTTGCTTTCACAAATTGTGACAATCTTGTTATTGGTACACTCTACACATCTTTCCTTGTGTTGCTCAAGTTGTTGTTTCAGGAGAAATTGTTGTGTTTCCAGTACCCTTATGCGCGACATCAGGTTGTATACCACAGGAGCAAGACTTGGAACATCTGGAGACGTGAAGTCCCGGTCAGCTGAGCTCGTTGGCTGACTGTCAGCTGACTCAGCTAGGCTGGTATTGACAGCCGACGTGATGGAGGTCTGTTGACGTGCTCCCCAGGTGAGGTGCTCAACCCCATTGTCTGAGGGCAGGCATGAGCCAGTATTCAGACTCGAAATACCTGGTAGTCCTGGGGGGTCATAATGGGGGTACAGGGTGAGGTGCGGTTGGCTGTGATGTGGGCAGCCCTCACACTGCAGTCAGTATGAGCTGCTGTAACTCCTGAGGTCTTACAATTGATACATTATTTAGCAACAGTCTGTTGATGTTTGATAATATCATAACACCGTTCAGAAGGATGAGCGTTGGCACACACTGCACACCAGTGTGACTTAGCTGGGCATTTCCTGGCAATGTGACCCCAGCGTTGACACTTATAACATAGACGTTGAGAAGGTCTGTACAATGCAGTGTAATAGCGTCTGTTGAGGGCTGCCTGGGAATGAATATAGCGTGGCAGTCCCCTGGCCAGTCCACTCAGCTAATATCAGACCGTTGGAAAGTCAACGAGGGCTTGCAACTTGCTCTGACGCCAGATATTGAGGATTCAAGTGCTTGTTGACGTTGTAGATGACAATAAGCACTTTAGGTGCCCTTGGTGGGGCAGCTCGGAGTTTGATTTTGGCATATTCGTGAGTGAGAAGTTTGTCTATAAATGCTGAATCATTAGGCACAAATACGTAGTTATCCTCACCGTGGAGAAACTTGATCGTTTTCTCATGATTGTCTACACTAGCTTCGAAAAACCAGTTACACTTGGTCTCTTGATCAGTGTTGTTAGGGAAATCTAACCTGACAGCTTTGGGAGGGTGTGCGCCCACTGTATTGTTTGCAGCAAGCTTTCTCTGGAAGCCTCGTTCCTTTTTCCGGGCCTGTTTACTAAAATATGTTTCAAATCTGCCTTCACCATCATCTACGTCAACACCATCAGCTATACTCATAGCTGACAGGAGTTTCACAATGGCGATGGGTTAAAGGATACCGGTGAATAGAAGGGACAAGGAAGGGATATTCACCTCGCTAGACACAGGCAAAATGGGTGTAGTGGTCTGCGGGTCGCAGTGATATTTTCAAGGTCATTCACCTGGCCACAGTCATCTCGAGAGTTACCAACACTGCACTACTCGTTAATTATTCCAAACCCGCAGCACTTAACACAGCTAGCACACGTGAATTGGAATGACAGACAAATTTTCACTCTGCGGACAAACAAATCAGCACAAACTTACTATGTTTATAGATGAACCTCTGACATGTTACAGTTAAAAAGCCGTCTCCAAAGGAGTTACCAGGTACTGCAATGCTCGTTAAATTGTTCTTAACCACTCTTGTTTTGTTCCAGCTATGCAGCATTCCTCCCAGAAACACTCAGTGCATAGAAGAATAACAGGTACATCTTCCTCAGTTAGAGATATAACACATTTTGTACAAGTGGTACAGTCGGATTCATCTGGCAGGCCTCAGTCAGGTCTGGATCACCAACTCACGCAGGATGGGAGATTCGTCCGTATTTCTCAGGTAGGCAGAGGCGACTAGCTGTGCGGAACTCAGATATTCGAGTACCAGCGGAGCAGCAAAATACGCCTCTACACTACACGTTGATAGAGGCGAACGGCTGAGTTTAAATGCAAGGAAGAGGGGTAGCTGATGAGGGGCAGCAGAGGCATCAAACGGAACGCTATTTCCAGTGTTACACTAAGTATATCACGAGTCACAACTCTCTCAAACCAGTGTTCAGAGTGTTTTAATAACTAACTCTCAGGGAGGTTCTTCTCCTGTTTATATCGAGAACACCACTAATGGGATTTTGTTGAGACTCAAATTGTCCTCCTTTTAAAGGACACATAGTAAACCATGGCTCTAATACTATTAAATTCAGTTTGATATTTATTTGTTTAAGGTTTTAGAAAAAAAAATTAGTATCTGTTAAACGCCCTAAAAAAACAGGTGGTGAAGGTTTACTTTGTTAGTTGTTCAGAAGACTATGATAACCCAAACAACTTTTTTTTACAAAATTCGCAAATTTATGTCGAAAGTTTGTAACTGACTAGAAGATCCATTCTCCAGCAGATCTAATTATATTACCCATGTAATTATATTACCCACATTATTAAATTGGCAAGTTGGTAGGTAAAGAGCCCAAAGTCCATCTGACCAGACTCGAAGTTCATCTGACCAGACTCAAAGTCCAGCTGACCAGACTCACCTCTAAGATACACCAGAGATAATGTGGGAAAACAATAAGAGAAGACATTCACTTGGTCTTAAAGGAAAATCAATGTCACAAAGAAATTGTGAACCTTCCAGGGAACAAAACACTGGTACTAAAATTGTACAAAAAGGCACAATACCTTGACTGGAACAATACACAAATAGGACCGAAACGTCATCGTCAACTCCTCTTATCTATGTGCGGGTTATTTGAAGCTGACAATAAGAGGCGTTATCCAGATATAGTTTCCACTTTTAACATTTTTTTTCTTCAGTTTTCCAGGTAGACAGTGAGTTAGTGCAGGAATCATCCTTCTCATCAGCAGCATCAGTGTTAAAGTTGTGAAGGTGATCACAAGAGACATTCTCACATTGTTGACTGGAAATCATTATCACAATCTGTTTACCATAATGAGTCAATAACAAAATCAACTTTCCATCGAGAAAAACATCAGCGATAAGAATTTGAAGGTGATCAAAAGAGACGACCTTCAGTTACAGCAGGAAGTCTCTTGATTCCAATGTTTCTAACTTTGCTATTACTGGCAAATTTGTACCTACGCAGGCTAAACTTTAAGACTATCATCCTCATAATATCGAAACCATTCAGATGAGGCATAATGAAAGTTTAAAACCCGTCGGAAGAAGCTTTCTCAATACACAGATAACCCGCACATAGAAGAGAGGAGCTTACGACGACGTTTCGGTCGTTTCTTGCTCTCCCTCTGTGGGCACCTAGCTCCCTTGCAGTGCTCCCCTTTCTTTGTATTTGACTGGCTCCTCCTCCTTACTTCCCCATTATTTCTTCCTTCCTTCTCTGCCATTACTACTACCACTTCTACCACTACTACCATTACTACTACTACTACTACCACTACTACTACTACTACTACCACTACTACTACTACTACTACTACCACTACCTCTTCCTGTCTATATATACCCGTCCTGCTCTACTTCTCGTTAGTGTGACTTTGTAAATGGTCCAAGTCGGACCGAAACGTCGTCGTAAGCTCCTCTCTTCTATGTGCGGGTTATTTGTGTATCGTTCCAGTCACGGTATTGTTTCTTTTTTTTGTTATTTTGTTAAGCTTTCTCAAGTTGTCATATAGAGATCATAACTGGGAATGGTCTTTACAAAATTACCCAGTGTGTACCTGCATGTAACAATACTTGCAGTGTGTACCTGCATGTAACAATACTTGCAGTGTGTACCTGCATGTAACAATACTTGCAGTGTGTACCTGCATGTAACAATACTTGCAGTGGGTACCTGCATGTAACAATACTTGCAGTGGGTACCTGCATGTAACAATACTTGCAGTGGGTACCTGCATGTAACAATACTTGCAGTGTGTACCTGCATGTAACAATACTTGCAGTGTGTACCTGCATGTAACAATACTTGCAGTGGGTACCTGCATGTAACAATACTTGCAGTGGGTACCTGCATGTAACAATACTTGCAGTGGGTACCTGCATGTAACAATACTTGCAGTGGGTACCTGCATGTAACAATACTTGCAGTGTGTACCTGCATGTAACAATACTTGCAGTGGGTACCTGCATGTAACAATACTTGCAGTGGGTACCTGCATGTAACAATACTTGCAGTGTGTACCTGCATGTAACAATACTTGCAGTGTGTACCTGCATGTAACAATACTTGCAGTGTGTACCTGCATGTAACAATACTTGCAGTGTGTACCTGCATGTAACAATACTTGCAGTGGGTACCTGCATGTAACAATACTTGCAGTGGGTACCTGCATGTAACAATACTTGCAGTGTGTACCTGCATGTAACAATACTTGCAGTGTGTACCTGCATGTAACAATACTTGCAGTGTGTACCTGCATGTAACAATACTTGCAGTGTGGTACCTGCATGTAACAATACTTGCAGTGGGTACCTGCATGTAACAATACTTGCAGTGTGTACCTGCATGTAACAATACTTGCAGTGGGTACCTGCATGTAACAATACTTGCAGTGTGTACCTGCATGTAACAATACTTGCAGTGGGTACCTGCATGTAACAATACTTGCAGTGGGTACCTGCATGTAACAATACTTGCAGTGGGTACCTGCATGCAACAATACTTGCAGTGGGTACCTGCATGTAACAATACTTGCAGTGGGTACCTGCATGTAACAATACTTGCAGTGGGTACCTGCATGTAACAATACTTGCAGTGGGTACCTGCATGTAACAATACTTGCAGTGGGTACCTGCATGTAACAATACTTGCAGTGGGTACCTGCATGTAACAATACTTGCAGTGGGTACCTGCATGTAACAATACTTGCAGTGGGTACCTGCATGTAACAATACTTGCAGTGGGTACCTGCATGTAACAATACTTGCAGTGGGTACCTGCATGTAACAATACTTGCAGTGGGTACCTGCATGTAACAATACTTGCAGTGGGTACCTGCATGTAACAATACTTGCAGTGGGTACCTGCATGTAACAATACTTGCAGTGGGTACCTGCATGTAACAATACTTGCAGTGGGTACCTGCATGTAACAATACTTGCAGTGGGTACCTGCATGTAACAATACTTGCAGTGGGTACCTGCATGTAACAATACTTGCAGTGGGTACCTGCATGTAACAATACTTGCAGTGGGTACCTGCATGTAACAATACTTGCAGTGGGTACCTGCATGTAACAATACTTGCAGTGGGTACCTGCATGTAACAATACTTGCAGTGTGTACCTGCATGTAACAATACTTGCAGTGGGTACCTGCATGTAACAATACTTGCAGTGGGTACCTGCATGTAACAATACTTGCAGTGGGTACCTGCATGTAACAATACTTGCAGTGTGTACCTGCATGTAACAATACTTGCAGTGGGTACCTGCATGTAACAATACTTGCAGTGTGTACCTGCATGTAACAATACTTGCAGTGGGTACCTGCATGTAACAATACTTGCAGTGTGTACCTGCATGTAACAATACTTGCAGTGGGTACCTGCATGTAACAATACTTGCAGTGGGTACCTGCATGTAACAATACTTGCAGTGTGTACCTGCATGTAACAATACTTGCAGTGGGTACCTGCATGTAACAATACTTGCAGTTGGTACCTGCATGTAACAATACTTGCAGTGGGTACCTGCATGTAACAATACTTGCAGTGGGTACCTGCATGTAACAATACTTGCAGTGGGTACCTGCATGTAACAATACTTGCAGTGTGTACCTGCATGTAACAATACTTGCAGTGGGTACCTGCATGTAACAATACTTGCAGTGGGTACCTGCATGTAACAATACTTGCAGTGGGTACCTGCATGTAACAATACTTGCAGTGGGTACCTGCATGTAACAATACTTGCAGTGTGTACCTGCATGTAACAATACTTGCAGTGTGTACCTGCATGTAACAATACTTGCAGTGGGTACCTGCATGTAACAATACTTGCAGTGGGTACCTGCATGTAACAATACTTGCAGTGGGTACCTGCATGTAACAATACTTGCAGTGGGTACCTGCATGTACTAATACTTGCATCAACCTTTACAGCACAACAAGACTGAAAATTTGAAGCTAATTGGATGATGTTCTCAGATTATAAACTAAATCTTCCTAGGAAGAAAAATGGATCGACTCAGACAACAACTGTCAGGTACACCTTCACGATACCAACCACTGTCAGGTACACCTTCACGATACCAACCACTGTCAGGTACACCTTCACGATACCAACCACTGTCAGGTACACCTTCACGATATCAACCACTGTCAGGTACACCTTCACGATACCAACCACTGTCAGGTACACCTTCACGATACCAACCACTGTCAGGTACACCTTCACGATACCAACCACTGTCAGGTACACCTTCACGATATCAACCACTGTCAGGTACACCTTCACGATACCAACCACTGTCAGGTACACCTTCACGATACCAACCACTGTCAGGTACACCTTCACGATACCAACCACTGTCAGGTACACCTTCACGATACCAACCACTGTCAGGTACACCTTCACGATACCAACCACTGTCAGGTACACCTTCACGATACCAACCACTGTCAGGTACACCTTCACGATACCAACCACTGTCAGGTACACCTTCACGATACCAACCACTGTCAGGTACACCTTCACGATACCAACCACTGTCAGGTACACCTTCACGATACCAACCACTGTCAGGTACACCTTCACGATACCAACCACTGTCAGGTACACCTTCACGATACCAACCACTGTCAGGTACACCTTCACGATACCAACCACTGTCAGGTACACCTTCACGATACCAACCACTGTCAGGCACACCTTCACGATACCAACCACTCTCAGGTACACCTTCACGATACCAACCACTGTCAGGTACACCTTCACGATACCAACCACTGTCAGGTACACCTTCACGATACCAACCACTGTCAGGTACACCTTCACGATACCAACCACTGTCAGGTACACCTTCACGATACCAACCACTGTCAGGTACACCTTCACGATACCAACCACTGTCAGGTACACCTTCACGATACCAACCACTGTCAGGTACACCTTCACGATACCAACCACTGTCAGGTACACCTTCACGATACCAACCACTGTCAGGTACACCTTCACGATACCAACCACTGTCAGGTACACCTTCACGATACCAACCACTGTCAGGTACACCTTCACGATACCAACCACTGTCAGGTACACCTTCACGATACCAACCACTGTCAGGTACACCTTCACGATACCAACCACTGTCAGGTACACCTTCACGATACCAACCACTGTCAGGTACACCTTCACGATACCAACCACTGTCAGGTACACCTTCACGATACCAACCACTGTCAGGTACACCTTCACGATACCAACCACTGTCAGGTACACCTTCACGATACCAACCACTGTCAGGTACACCTTCACGATACCAACCACTGTCAGGTACACCTTCACGATACCAACCACTGTCAGGTACACCTTCACGATACCAACCACTGTCAGGTACACCTTCACGATACCAACCACTGTCAGGTACACCTTCACGATACCAACCACTGTCAGGTACACCTTCACGATACCAACCACTGTCAGGTACACCTTCACGATACCAACCACTGTCAGGTACACCTTCACGATACCAACCACTGTCAGGTACACCTTCACGATACCAACCACTGTCAGGTACACCTTCACGATACCAACCACTGTCAGGTACACCTTCACGATACCAACCACTGTCAGGTACACCTTCACGATACCAACCACTGTCAGGTACACCTTCACGATACCAACCACTGTCAGGTACACCTTCACGATACCAACCACTGTCAGGTACACCTTCACGATACCAACCACTGTCAGGTACACCTTCACGATACCAACCACTGTCAGGTACACCTTCACGATACCAACCACTGTCAGGTACACCTTCACGATACCAACCACTGTCAGGTACACCTTCACGATACCAACCACTGTCAGGTACACCTTCACGATACCAACCACTGTCAGGTACACCTTCACGATACCAACCACTGTCAGGTACACCTTCACGATACCAACCACTGTCAGGTACACCTTCACGATACCAACCACTGTCAGGTACACCTTCACGATACCAACCACTGTCAGGTACACCTTCACGATACCAACCACTGTCAGGTACACCTTCACGATACCAACCACTGTCAGGTACACCTTCACGATACCAACCACTGTCAGGTACACCTTCACGATACCAACCACTGTCAGGTACACCTTCACGATACCAACCACTGTCAGGTACACCTTCACGATACCAACCACTGTCAGGTACACCTTCACGATACCAACCACTGTCAGGTACACCTTCACGATACCAACCACTGTCAGGTACACCTTCACGATACCAACCACTGTCAGGTACACCTTCACGATACCAACCACTGTCAGGTACACCTTCACGATACCAACCACTGTCAGGTACACCTTCACGATACCAACCACTGTCAGGTACACCTTCACGATACCAACCACTGTCAGGTACACCTTCACGATACCAACCACTGTCAGGTACACCTTCACGATACCAACCACTGTCAGGTACACCTTCACGATACCAACCACTGTCAGGTACACCTTCACGATACCAACCACTGTCAGGTACACCTTCACGATACCAACCACTGTCAGGTACACCTTCACGATACCAACCACTGTCAGGTACACCTTCACGATACCAGCCACTGTCAGGTACACCTTCACGATACCAACCACTGTCAGGTACACCTTCACGATGCCAACCACTGTCAGGTACACCTTCACGATACCAACCACTGTCAGGTACACCTTCACGATACCAACCACTGTCAGGTACACCTTCACGATACCAACCACTGTCAGGTACACCTTCACGATACCAACCACTGTCAGGTACACCTTCACGATACCAACCACTGTCAGGTACACCTTCACGATACCAACCACTGTCAGGTACACCTTCACGATACCAACCACTGTCAGGTACACCTTCACGATACCAACCACTGTCAGGTACACCTTCACGATACCAACCACTGTCAGGTGCACCTTCACGATACCAACCACTGTCAGGTACACCTTCACGATACCAACCACTGTCAGGTACACCTTCACGATACCAACCACTGTCAGGTACACCTTCACGATACCAACCACTGTCAGGTACACCTTCACGATACCAACCACTGTCAGGTACACCTTCACGATACCAACCACTGTCAGGTACACCTTCACGATACCAACCACTGTCAGGTACACCTTCACGATACCAACCACTGTCAGGTACACCTTCACGATACCAACCACTGTCAGGTACACCTTCACGATACCAACCACTGTCAGGTACACCTTCACGATACCAACCACTGTCAGGTACACCTTCACGATACCAACCACTGTCAGGTACACCTTCACGATACCAACCACTGTCAGGTACACCTTCACGATACCAACCACTGTCAGGTACACCTTCACGATACCAACCACTGTCAGGTACACCTTCACGATACCAACCACTGTCAGGTACACCTTCACGATACCAACCACTGTCAGGTACACCTTCACGATACCAACCACTGTCAGGTACACCTTCACGATACCAACCACTGTCAGGTACACCTTCACGATACCAACCACTGTCAGGTACACCTTCACGATACCAACCACTGTCAGGTACACCTTCACGATACCAACCACTGTCAGGTACACCTTCACGATACCAACCACTGTCAGGTACACCTTCACGATACCAACCACTGTCAGGTACACCTTCACGATACCAACCACTGTCAGGTACACCTTTACGATACCAAATATAATAATGATATAATCATGCCATCGTCATCGATATTATAAACATTTCCACTGTGGTTGTGTTTATTCATTCCGAGTGTTTAAGACCACTGTAAACCAATTTTTACTTCAATGACAGGGAGATTTTCTTTTTTTTGTCAAGATATACTGTGACCAAGCAATGACTGTCTATGAGCAGAAAAGTTGACAGAACACTATGTTTGAAGCACAACAGAAAGAACACAATATTGACTCTCCATAATGCACATGTGAGTCCTCATCTTGAATATGACATCCAGTTTTGGTCTCCAAATTACGTAAAAGACAAAAGTATACTGGAGACGGTACAGAGAAAACCTGCCAAACTCCTGCCATCACTCAGAAGCAAAAAAATAAAAAAAATCGAAGCATTCAGCCTTTCATTCTTTTAAAAAATGGAGACTGAGAGATCTTATGAAAACTTTTAAGTTTAAGTCTTTCATATGAAAGAAAGAAATATATTGTTGCAGTTTTCAACTTCTTACAAGTGTCAGCAAACTTTTTCTTTTTTTAATTAACTAATATCATCAACAAAGACAGAAATGGTCTCCTTTCAGTTGATGATGAAATTCGCGTGTGTTTATCTGTGTGTGTTTATCCGTGTGTGTTTATCCGTGTGTTTATCTGTGTGTGTTTATCTAATGTTCGACCCAGAATTAAGTATTTATGTACCAAACAACAACCACAGGTTCCAAATTGGAAAATCAAATTTAATTATCCAAATTTTCTTCAAAAATAACATTATATTTGTTCATATGACATTATGTCTTGATTTATCTTATGTCTTCTCAACATTGTCAAGAAACAGTTAAATTATTGCAGTAATTATTATCTGTTTTCGTTCTGTTTATATGTGTTATATATGATATTAGCTTTTATGTTTATTCTCTTTTTGTTTACAGATAGAGTTAATTTTTTTTGAGTGAATTATAAACCATCGAACGAGGTTTCTTGAACAAGCAGGTTGATTTCAGTTATTTTATTTTTACATTGTCAACAAACTTGAGAAAAACCTAAGTATAGTGAGGTGTGTCATAGTCATATTGAGGTCATAGTTTAGGTGATGTCATAGTCATAGTGAGGTGTGGTCATAGTTAGATGTGGTCATAGTTAGATGTGGTTCATGTTTCCAGGTCTCCATCCGTGGGTTCACGGATGTCAACACTTACAGTTGTTTTGGTGCTTTCCTTAGTTCCGTGTCTACAGATGTCTATCTGTGTCCCCTCAGATGCATTCCCAGGAGTGGTCACATACAGTGATGTGTGGTCGTAGTGAGATGTGGTTGTAGTGAGGTGTGGTCATAGTGAGGTGTGGTCATAGTCAGGTGTGGTCATAGTCAGGTGTGGTCATAGTCATGTATGGTCATAGTCAGGTGTGGTTTATCCTTCCGTGGGCCCGCGGATGTCAACCCTTCCACACTTCCCACTCCCGGTTGTTTTGGTACTTTCCGTAGTTCCTTGTGTCCAGAAGTCCATCTGTGTCCCCTCAGATGAACTCCCTCACTTTCCCAGGTGGGTAAGTGGCGGGGTAGTTGGCTGGGTGTGCGGGTGTTTGTGTGTGTACTCAATGAATTGTGGTTGCAGGGGTCGAGACTCAGCTCCTGGCCCCGCCTCTTCACTGATCGCTACTAGCTCCTCTTTCTCCATGCCCCATGAGCTTTATCATACCTCATCTTAAAGCTTTGTATGGTTCCTGCCTCCAATACCTCACTATTCCACTTCATGACAACTCTATGACTGAAGAAATACTTCCTAACATCCCTCTGATTCATTCGAGTCTTCAACTTCCAATTGAGACCCCTTATTTATGGGTCCCCTCTCTGTAACAGCCTGTCTCTGTCCACCTTATCTATTCCACGCAGTATTTTGTATGTCGTTATCAGATCTCCCCTAAAACTCCTGTCCTCCAGTGTGATCAGGCCGATTTCCCTTGTTGCAAACGTTTTGCACTTTCTCTAATTTCTTGACTTGCTTGACCAGTTGTGGGTTCCAAACTAGTGCTGCATACTCCAGTATGGGCCTGACTAAAGTATCGGAATGTTATTCTCAAGTTTGCCAGGCGCCCATATGCTGCAGCAGTTATCTGGTTGAAGTGTGCTCCCGGAGACGTGCTCGGTGTTATACTCACCCCAAGATCTTTCTCCTTGAACGAGGTTTCCAGTTTTTGGCCACCTAGCCTGTACTCTGACTGCGGTCTTCTTTGTCCTTCCCCGATCTTCATGACTTTGCATTTGGCGGGGTTACATTCATGAAGCTAGTTGCTGGCCCACGTGTCCAACCTGTCCAGATCTCTTTGAAGTCCTACCTGATTCAAGATTGAAGACTCTTAAGTTACATTCACTTGTTAGACGAAGAATGAGGGGAGACCTGATCGAAGTGTATAAGTGGAAGATAGGTATTAATAAAGGGGATATTAATAAGGTCTTGAGGATGTCTCTCCAAGAGAGAACCCGCAGTAATGGATTTAAATTAGATAAGTTTAGATTTAGAAAGGACATAGGAAAGTATTGGTTTGGAAATAGGGCAGTTGATGAGTGGAACAGTCTACCTAGTTGGGTTATTGAGGCTAGGACTTTGGGTAGTTTCAAATCTAGGTTGGATAAGTACATGAGTGGGAGGGGTTGGATCTGAGTGGGACTTTCACATCAGAGCTTATTTCTTGGGTGGCATTGAAAATTGGGTTGGGCAAATGTTTTGTTAGTGGGATGAATTGTAAAGGACCTGCCTAGTATGGGCCAGCAGGCCTCCTGCAGTGTTCCTCCTTTCTTATGTTCTTATGTTGTTCCTTATCAACTTCACATCATCTGCGAACAGGGACACTTCCGTCATGTCATTCACGTATACCAGAAACAGCACTGCTCCTAGGACTGACCCCTGTGGGGCCCCGCTCGTCACAGGCGCCCTCTGTGATACCTTATCACGTACCATGACTCGCTGTTGCCTCCCTTTCAGGTATTCTCTGATCCATTGCAATGCCCTTCCTGTTATACGTGCCTGATCCACCAGTTTCTGCACTAATCTCTTGTGAGGAACTGTGTCGAAGGCCTTCTTGCAGCCCAAGAAAATGTAATCAACCCAGCCCTCTCTCTCGTGTCTTACTTCTGTTACTTTGTCATGAAACTCCAGAATGTTTGTGACACAGGATTTGCCTTCCATGAATCAGTGCTGGTTGTCGTTTATAATCTCGTTCCGTTCCAGGTGCTCCAACACTTTCCTCCCGATAATCTTCTCCATGACTTTGCATACTATACGCGTCAGTGACACTGGTCTATAGTTTAGCGCCTCGTTTACGTCTTCTTTCTTAAAAATGGGAACTATATTTGCCGTCTTCCATACCTCAGACAGTTGTCCAGTTTCAAGGGATGTGTTGAAAATTTTGGTTAATGGCACAGCGTCTCTGCTCCCTCTCTAAAGACCCACGGACAGATGGCCGGCCCCACCGACTTTGAGGTATTAAGGCTACTTAGCAGCTTCTTCACCTCCTCCTCATTTGTGTGTATTTCATCCAACACTTGTTAGAATCACCCTTCTTGGTGTCCTCCCCTGTTTTGTCTTCCCAGAGTCCTTCCTGGTTTTACTGTAAATACTTCCTTAAATCTCGTGTTGAGCTCCTTACATACCGCTTGATCGTTTCTTGTGAGCTCCCCACCTTCTTTCCTCAGCCTGATTACCTGATCTTTGACTGTTGTCTTTCTCCTAATGTGGCTATACAGCAGTTTCGGGTAGGACTTGACTTTCGACGCTATGCTGTTTTCGTACTATCGCTGAGCCTCCCTCCTTATCTGTGTGTGTGTGTGTGTGTGTGTGTGTGTGTGTGTGTGTGTGTGTGTGTGTGTGTGTGTGTGTGTGTGTGTGTGTGTGTGTGCTCACCTAATTGTGGTAGCAGGGGTCGAGACTCAGCTCCTGCCCAGCCTCTTCACTGATCGCTACTAGGTCCTATCTCTGCTTCCTGAGCTTTGTCATACCTCGTCTTAAATCTATGTATGGTTCCTGCTTCCACTACGTCACTTGCTAGGCTATTCCACTTCCTGACGACTCTGTGACTGAAGAAATACTTCCTAACATCCCTGTGAGTCGTCTGAATCTTCAGCTTCCAATTGTGACCCATTGTTTCTGAGTCCCCTCTCTGGAGCATCCTGTCTCTGTCCACCTTATCTATTCCACGCAGTATCTTGTATGTCGTTATCATGTCTCCCCTAACCCTTCTCTCCTCCAGTGTCATCATTCCGATTTCCCTCAACCTCTCATCGTAGGACATTCCCCTGAGCTCTGGAACTAGCCTTGTTGCAAACCTTTGTACTTCCTCTAATTTCTTGACGTGCTTGACCAGGTGTGGGTTCCAAACAGGTGCTGCATACTCCAGTATGGGCCTGACGTACACAGTGTACAGTGTCTTGAATGATTCCTTATTAAGGTATCGGAACGCTATTCGCAGGTTTGCCAGGCGCCCGTATGCTGCAGCAGTTATTCGGTTGATGTGTGCCTCCGGAGACATGCTCGGTGTTATGGTCACGCCAAGATCTTTCTCCATGAGATAGGTTTCCAGTCTTTGTCTACCTAGCCTATACTCTGTCTGCGGTCTTCTTTGCCCTTCCCCAATCTTCATGACTTTGCATTTGGCAAGGTTGAATTCAAGAAGCCAGTTTCTGGACCACATGTCCATTCTGTCCAGGTCTCTTTGTAGTCCTGCCTGATCCTCATCCGATTTAATTCTTCTCATCAACTTCACATCATCTGCGAATAGGGACACTCTAACCCTTCCATCATGTCATTCACATATATCAAAAATAGCACTGGTCCTAGAACTGATCCCTGTGGGACCCCGCTCGTCACAGGCGCCCACTGTGATACCTCTTCACGTACCATGACTCGTTGTTGCCTCTTTGCCAGGTATTCTCTGATCCATTGCAGTGCCCTCCCTGTTATACACGCCTGATTCTCCAGCTTCTGCACTAATCTCTTGTGAGGAACTGTGTCGAAGGCCTTCTTGCAGTCCAGGAAAATGCAATCCACCCACCCCTCTCTCTCGTGTCTTACTTCTGTTACCTTGTCATAAAACTCCAGAAGGTTTGTGACACAGGATTTGCCTCCCATGAATCCATGCTGGTTGTCATTTATATTCTTCTTCCGTTCCAGGTGCTCTACCACTCTCCTCCTGATAATCTTCTCCATGACTTTGCATACTTTACACGTCAGAGACACTGGTCTGTAGTTTAGTGCCTCGTTTCTGTCTCCTTTCTTAAAAATAGGGACTACATTTGCCGTCTTCCATATCTCAGGTAGCTGCCCAGTTTCAAGGTATGTATTGAAGATTGTGGTCAGTGCATGCACAGCGTCTCTGCTCTTTCTCTGAGGACCCACGGGAAGATGTTGTCCGGTCCTATCGCCTTTTAGGTATCAAGATGACATGGCACCTTCTGCACCTCCTCCTCCGTTGCTCGTATGTCATCCAACACTTGTTGGTATATTCCCTATTGATGTTTCCCTCTGTGCTGTCTTCCCAGAGCCCTTCCTGTCTCTACTGTAAATACTTCTTTAAATCTTCTGTTTTGCTTTTCACATACCTCCTGATCGTTTCCTGTGAATTCCCCACCTTCTGTCCTCAGCCTGATCACCTGGTCTTTGACTGTTGTCTTCCTCCTGTTGTCGCAATACAACAGTTTCGCGTCAGACTTGACTTTCGGTGCTATGTTATTTTCATACTGTCGCTGGGGCTATCTCCTTACCTGTGCGTACTCGTTCCTGGCTCTGCGACTAATCTCCCTATTTTCATGTGTTCTATGCCTTCTGTACTTTTTCCATTTTTTATTGCACTTAGTTTTTGTCTCCTTACACCGTCGGGTAGGCCAGGGGCTCGTTCTGGTCTTCTTATTTTTTTCTGTTGCCCATGGGATCAAATCTTTCCTCTGCCTCCTTGCATTTTGTTGTTACTTATTCCATCATTTCGTTTACTGACTTTCCTTCCAGCTCTCTGTCTCACTGATCCTCCTGCAGGAAGTTCCTCAAACCTATGTAGTCACCTCTTTTATAGTCTGGCTTTTCCCATTCAACTCCTGTTACCCTCTCCACTTGTATCTCTACTATGTATTCAAAGCACAGAACCGCGTATTCACTAGCTCCACAGGGTGAACATAAGGTCCAGTCTTGCTGGTTCGTCCTCCCCTCTCACTCTGGTAGTGTCCTTGACATGTTGGTGCATGAGGTTTTCCTGTACCACATCTATCATCTTGGTTCTCCATGTTTCGGGACCCCCGTGTGGCTCCAGGCTTTCCCAATCAATCTCCCTGTGGTTGAAATCGCCCATAACCAGTAACTTTGCTCTGCTCGAGTGAGCTCTTTGTGCCACCTTAGCCAGTGTGTCCACCATTGCTCTGCAGCTCTCTTCATATTCCTCTCTTGGCCTCCTGTAGTTCTGTGGCGGATTATTCATCACTGCAAAGATTACCTTGTGCTCCCCAGACTGAAGTGTACCTACTATGAAGTCTCTTTCTCCAATCTCGTCTATGCCTCCCATTTTCTAGAATTTCCATCGGTGGTGGTGACGACTGGTGGTGAGGGTGATGACCTGGTAGTGAGAGTGGACTGGTGGCGAGGGTGATGAACTGGTGGTGAGGGTGATGGACTGATTGTGATGGTGATGAACTTGTGGTGAAGGTGGACTGGTGGTGAGGATTATGGATTGGTGGTGAGAGTGATGGACAGGTGGTGAGGGTGATGGACTGAAGTTGAGGGTGATGGACTGGAGTTGAGGGTGAAGAATTTGTTGTGGGTATAATTGACTGTTGGTTAAGGTGATGAACTGGTGGTGAAGGAGATGGATTGGTGGTGAGGGTGATGGATTGGTGGTGAGGGTGATCTGATGGTGGTGAGGTTGTTGGACTGTTGGTGAGAGTGAAGGATTGGTGGAAAAGGTGAAACACTGGTGGTGAGGGTGATGGATTGGTGGTGTTAAAAATGGACTGATGGTGAGAGTGATTATGTTGGACATGTGGTGAGGATGATTGTGATGGAGTGGTGGTGAGGGTGATTGTGATGGACAGGTGGTGTGGATGATTGTGATGGACTGGTGGTGAGGGTGATTGTGATATACTGGTGGTGAGGGTGATTGACTGGTGATGAGGGTGATGGATTGGTGGTGAGGGTGATGAACTGGTGGTGAAAGTGGACTGGTGGTGAGGGTGATGAACTGGTGGTGAGGGTCGACTGGTGGTGAGGGTGATGGACTGGTGCTGAGGGTGATGGACTGGTGGTGAGGACGGACTGGTGGCGAGGGCGATGGACTGGTGGTGATGGTGATGAACTGGTGGTGTAGGTGATGGACTGGAGGTGAGGGTGAACTAGAGGTGTCGGTGATGAACTGGAAGTGTGATTGTGTTGGACATGTGGTGAGTATGATTGTTGTGCAGTGGTGGTGAGGATGATTGTTGTGCAGTGGTGGTGAGGATGATTGTGATGGACTGCTAATGAGGGTGATGGAGTGGTGGTAAGGGTGATGGATTGGCGGTGAGAGTGACGGACTGTTGGTGAGAGTGTAGGACTGGCGGAGAGGGTGAGGGTGATGGACTTGTGATGAGGGTGACCGATTCGTGGCGAGAGTTTTCGACTGGTGGTGAAGGTGATGGACTAGTAGTGAGGGTGATGGACTGGGGGGTGATGGTTATGGACTGGTGTTGAGAGTGGTGGACTGGTGGTGAGGGTGACTGTCTGGTGTTGAGAGTGTTGGAATAGTGGTGAGGGTGATGGACTGGCGGTTTGGGTGACCAACTGGTGGTGAGGGTGGTGAACTGGTTGTGAGGGTGGACTGTTGGTGAGGGTGATGAACTGTTGGTTAGGGTGAAGAACTGGTGGTGAGGGTGACGAACTGTAGGTGAGGGTGATGTACTAGTGGCGAGAGTTATAGACTGGTGTTGAGGGTCATGGACAGGTGGTGGTGGTGAAGGACTGGGGGTGAGGGTGATTGATGGCGAGGGTGGTTGACTGGTGGTGAGAGTGATGAACTAGTGGTGTGGACTTTTGGTGACAGTGATGGATTGGTCGTGAGGGTGACTGACTGCTGGTGAGAATGTTGGACTGGTGGTGAGGGTGATGGACTGGTGGTGAGGGTGACGAGCTGTTGTGAGGGTGATAAACTGGTGGTGAAAGTGGACTGGTGGTGAGGGTGATGAACTGGTGGTGAGGGTGATGGACTGGTGGTGAGGATGATAGACTGGTGGTGAGAGTTAGAGACTGTTGGTGAGGGTGATAGACTGATGGACTGGTGGTAATGGTGAAGGAATGGTGGTGATGGTGACGAACTGGTGGCGAGGGTGATGTACTTGTGGTGAGGGTGATGCACTGGTGGTGAGGGTGATGTACTTGTGGTGAGGGTGATGTACTTGTGATGAGGGTGATGTACTTGTGGTGAGGGTCATGTACTGGTGGTGAGGGTGATGTACTGGTGGTGAGGGTGATGTACTTGTGGTGAGGGTGATGTACTTGTGATGAGGGTGATGTACTTGTGGTGAGGGTCATGTACTGGTGGTGAGGGTGATATGATTGACTGGTGTTAAGGGTGATGAACTGGAGGTGAGGGCTACGGTCTGGTGGTGAGGGTCATGGACTGGTGGTGAAAGAGATGGACTGGTGGTGAGGGTGGTGGTGATGGACGTTTGGTGAAATTGATGGCAATGGGCTGGGGGTGAGGGTGATGAACATGTGGAAAGCGTGATGAACTTGTGGTGGGGGTGATGGACAGGTGGTGAGGGTGATGGACTGGTGGTGAGGGTGAGGGACAGGTGGTGAGGGTGATGGACTGGTGGTGAGGGTGATGGACTTATGGTGAGGGTGAAGGACTGATGGTGAGGGTGAAGGAGTGGTTGTGAAGGTGAAGTACTGGTGGTGAGGGTGATGGACTGATGGTGAGGGTGATGGACGGATGGTGAGGGTGAAGGACTGGTGGTGAGGGTGATGGACTGATGGTGAGGGTGATGGACTAATGGTGAGGGTGATAGACTGGTGGTTAGTGTGATGGACTGGAGGTGAGGGTGATGGATTGGCGGTGAGTGTGATGGATTGATGGTGAGGTTGATGGACTGGTGGTGAGAGTGATGGACTGAAGGTGATTGACCTGTGGTGAGGGTGAATGCCTGGTGGTGATTGACTGGTGCTGAGGGTGATAGACTGGTGGTGAGGGTGAAGGACTGGTGGCGAGGGTGATGGACTGATGGTAAGGGTGAGGGTGATGGACTGGTGGTGAGAGTGATGGACTGGTGGTGAGAGTGATGAACTGGAGGTGAGAGTGATGGACTGGTGGTGAGGGTGATGGACTGCTGGTGAGGGTGATGGATTGGTGGAAGTGGTGGAGGAGGTACGTGTGATGGACTGGTGGTGATAGTTATGTACTGGTGGTGTGAGTGATGTACTGATGTTGTTGGTGATGGACTGGTGGTGAGGGTGATGGATTGGGGGTGAGAGTGTTGGACTGGTGGTGAGAGTGATGGACTGGTGGTGAAGGTGATGGACTCGTGGTAATGATGATGGACTGGTGAAGAGAGTGATGGATGGGTGGAGAGAGTGATGGACTGAGTGACTGACGAGTTGATGAGCAACTGACGAGTGTGACGAACGATTGACGATTGTGTGAACGACTGAAGATTGTGATGAACGACTGACGATTGATTGTGACGAGCGACGGACGATTGTGATGAACGACTGACGATTGTGACGAACAACTGTCGATTGTGATGAACGATTGACGCTTGTGATGAACGACTGACGATTGCGATGAACGACTGACGCTTGTGATGAACGGCTGACGATTGCAATGAACGGCTGACGCTTGTGATGAACGACTGACGATTGTGATGAACGACTGATGATTGTGGTGAAAGACTGACGATTGTGATGAACGACTGGCGATTAAGACGAACGATTGACGATTGAGACGAACGACTGACTATTGTGATGAGCGACTGACGCTTGTGACGAACGGTTGACCATTGTGATGAACTCTTGGTGAGGGCGATTGACTGGTGGTGAGGCTGATGGACTGGTGGTGAAGGGGATGGACTGGTGGTGAGGGTGATGCACTGGTGGTGAGAGTGATGGAATGGTGGTGATTGTGATGGGCTGTTGTTGAGGGTGATGGACTGAGGATTAGGGTGATTGACTGGTGGTGAGGGTGATGGACTGGTGGTGAGGGTGATGGACTGTTGGTTAGAGTAATGGACTGGTGGTGAGGGTGATGGACTGGTGGTGAGGGTGATGGACTGGCGGTGAGGATGATGGACTGGTGGTGAGGGTGATGAACTGGTGGTTAGGCTGATTGACTAGTGATGAGAGTGATGGACTGGTGGTGAGAGTGATAGACTGTTGGTGATAGTGACGGACTGAAGGTGATTGACCTGTGGTGAGGGTGATTGACTGGTGGTGAAAGTGATTTCCTGGTGGTGATTGACTGCTGCTGAGGGTGATGGACTGGTGGTGAGGGTGATGGACTGGTGGTGAGGGTGATGGTTTGTCGGTGAGTGTGATGGACTGATGGTGAGGGTGATGGACTGGTGGTGAGAGTGATGCACTGGTGGTGAGAGTGATCGACTGATGGTGAGGGTGATGTACTGCTGGTGAAGGTGATGGATTGGTGAAAGTGATGGACTGGTGGTGAGGGTGATGGACTGATGGTGAGGGTGATGGACTTGTGGTAAGGGTGATGGACTGGTTGTGAGAGTGATGGACTGATGGTGAGGGTGATGGACTGCTGGTGAAGGTGATGGATTGGTGAAAGTGATGGACTGGTGGTGAGGGTGAAGGATTGGTGGTGAGTGTGATGGACTTGTGGTAAGGGTGATGGACTGGTTGTGAGAGTGATGGACTGATGGTGAGGGTGATGGACTGCTGGTGAAGGTGATGGATTGGTGAAAGTGATGGACTTGTGGTGTGGGTGATGGACTGATGGTGATGGTCATGGACTGGTGGCGAGGGTGATCGATTGGTGGTGAGTGTGATGGCCTGGTGGTGAGGGGGATGGACTGGTGGTGAGAGTGATGGACTGGTGGTGAGGGTGATGGACTGCTGGTGAGGGTGATGGATTGGTGAAAGTGGTGGACTGGTTGTGAGGGTGATGGATTGGAGGTACGTGTGATGGACTGGTGGTGATGGTGATGGGCTGGTGGTGAGAGTGATGGACTGATGTTGTTGGTGATGGACTGGTGGTGAGGATGAAGAATTGGGGGTGAGAGTGATGGACTGGTGGTAAAGGTGATGGACTCGTAGTGATGGTGATGGACTGGTGGAGAGAGTGATGGTCTGGTGGTGAGGGTGATGGACTGGTGGTGATGGTGATGGACTGGTGGAGAGAGTGATTGACTAGTGGTGAGAGTTATGGACTGCTGGGGAGGGTGATGCACTGATGGTGAAGGTGATGAACCTGTGACGATTGTGACGAGCGACTCACGATTGTGATGAACGACTGACCATTGTGATGAACGACTGACGATTGTGACGAACGACTGACGATTGTCATGAGCGACTTACGTTTGTAATGAACGACTGACGATTGTGATCAACGCCTCACGCTTGTGACGAACGATTGACGATTGTGGTGAACTCTTGGTGAGGGTGATGGACTGGTGGTGAGGCTCATGGACTGGTGGTGATGGTGAAGGACTGGTGGTGAGAGTGATGGACTGGTGGTGAGGGTGATGGACTGGAGGTGAGGGTGATGCACTGGTGGTGAGAGTGATGGAATGGTGGTGATGGTGATGGACTGGTGTTGAGGGTGATTGACTGGTGGTGAGGGTGATGGACTGATGGTGAGGGTGATGGACTGGTGGTGAGAGTAATGGACTGGTGATGAGAGTAATGGACTTTTGATGAGGGTGATGGACTGGCGGTGAAGATCATGGACTGGTGGTGAGGGTGATGAACTGGTGGTGAGCGTGACTGAGTGGTGGTGAGGGTGAAGGAATGGGGTGATGGAATGGTGGTGAAGGGTGAAGTTTTTGAGGGTCTCGAAGTTCTTGCAGTTCTTGAAGTTCTTGAAGTTCTCGAAGATCTTGAAGTTCTGAAAGGGAAGATCATTAAGTTATTAATGCCTCACTCAGGTCCATGGCTTCAGGTGACCATCCTTGTTCCCTCGGATATTCACCATTCACCACTTCCCTGAGGTCACCAACACAAGGACCAGACAACAACACAAGGAGAGGACAACAACACAAGGACCAGACAACACAAGGAGATGACAACAACACAAGGACCAGACAACAACACAAGGAGAGGACAACAACACAAGGAGAGGACAACAACACAAGGAGAGGACAACAACACAAGGAGAGGACAACAACACAAGGAGAGGACAACAACACAAGGAGAGGACAACAACGCAAGGAGAGAACAATAACCGAAGGAGAGGACAACACCGAAGGAGAGGACAACAACCGAAGGAGAGGACAACAACCGAAGGAGAGGACAACAACCGAAGGAGAGGACAACACCGAAGGAGAGGACAACAACCGAAGGACAGGACAACAACCGAAGGAGAGGACAACAACACAAGGACTAGACAACAACACAAGGAGAGGACAACAACACAAGGACCAGACAACAACACAAGGACCAGACAACAACACAAGGACCAGACAACAACACAAGGTCCAGACAACAACACAAGGACGGGACCACAACACAAGGAGAGAACAACAACACAAGGAAAGAGCAACAACCGAAGGAGAGGACAACAACCGAAGGAGAGGACAACAACCGAAGGAGAGGACAACAACCGAAGGAGAGGACAACAACCGAAGGAGAGGACAACAACCGAAGGAGAGGACAACAACCGAAGGAGAGGACAACAACCGAAGGAGAGGACAACAACCGAAGGAGAGGACAACAACCGAAGGACAGGACAACAACCGAGAGAGAGGACAACAACACAAGGACAAGACAACAACCCAAGAGAACAACGAGAACAGTTAGATGCTATTACTGGGGAGGACACGCAGAAATCTGCGCCCAGCAGTAACATCCTCCTGGACAGCCTTGACCCGCAGACTACCTAGACGAGAGACCTCACTCACCCAGTTCGCCCACGAAGCTCTGGCCACTTAGTAACAATTTCGGAGTTCTATTTATATTTCATATTGCATCCATATTAGTTATTAATTTATTCGATTATTTAGCAGTTTAAGTGTATTTTAAACGTTTTTTGGTGTACAAATTACTGTCCACGAGTAAACCTTCACGTTTTCATGTATGGAAACTCTTATTAATTGTTATCTGTTGTCTTTTTTCTTGTTATTTATCTCTTGTTTCTCCATAATACGCTAAGATTCACAAGTACATACTCTCTCTTTCTTCTCTCTCTCCCTCTCTCTACGAGCGAGCACACACACACACACACACACACACACACACACACACACACACACACACACACACACACACACACACACACACACACACACACACACACACACACACACACACACACACACACACACACACACACACACACACAACACACACACACACACACACACACACACACACACACACACACACACACACACACACACACACACACAACACACACACACACACACACAACACACACACAACACACACACAACACACACACACACACACACACACACACACACACACACACAGACATTGACACACACACTCACACATACATACATTATATATATATATATATATATATATATATATATATATATATATATATATATATATATATATATATATATATATATATATATATATATATATATATATATATATATATATATAGATTGTGTAAAATGAATGTTGGTTGAGTGAAGACACTAATGTGTGTGAATTAATGTATATTCACTTGTGAATATTCAAGACACAACCAGGAAAATACTCACATATAAAGTAAGAAACTCTTCATTATTATGTATGTAAATATTACTATCTTAGGTTAAATATAGAATGTGGATGATCAAAGTTTTATTAAATATATCCAGAGTGAGAGATGTGAAGACAGAAGTGAGAGATGTGAAGACAGGAGTAGTGAGAGATGTGAAGACAGGAAAAGTGAGAGACGTGAAGACAGGAGAAGTGACTTTACTTAAGAGATGTCTAGAACAGTTACAATGTTGTTCTTCTCATCTGCACTTTCCTCTTCCTATATATTGAGAGGAAAAATCATTGACCTACATTAATAATAAAAATTCTTAGAGAATAAAAGAAAGTCGATCAAGTAAGATCTACTTTGACCACCACGTTACCTTGACCCTGACCACCACGTTACCTTGACCCTGACCACCACGTTACCTTGACCCTGACCACTACGTTACCTTGACCCTGGCCACCACGTTACCTTGACCCTGACCACCACGTTACCTTGACCCTGACCACCTCGCTACCCTGACCCTGACCACCACGTTACCTTGACCCTGACCACCACGTTACCTTGACCCTGACCACTACGTTACCTTGACCCTGACCACCACGTTACCTTGACCCTGACCACCACGCTACCTTGACCCTGACCACCACGTTACCTTGACCCTGACCACCACGCTACCTTGACCCTGACCACCACGCTACCTTGACCCTGACCACCACGTTACCTTGACCCTGACCACCACGCTACCTTGACCCTGACCACCACGTTACCTTGACCCTGACCACCACGTTACCTTGACCCTGACCACCACGTTACCTTGACCCTGACCACCACGTTACCTTGACCCTGACCACCACGTTACCTTGACCCTGACCACCACGTTACCTTGACCCTGACCACCACGTTACCTTGACCCTGACCACCACGTTACCTTGACCCTGACCACCACGTTACCTTGACCCTGACCACCACGTTACCTTGACCCTGACCACCACGTTACCTTGACCCTGACCACCACGTTACCTTGACCCTGACCACCACGTTACCTTGACCCTGACCACCACGTTACCTTGACCCTGACCACCACGTTACCTTGACCCTGACCACCACGTTACCTTGACCCTGACCACCACGTTACCTTGACCCTGACCACCACGTTACCTTGACCCTGACCACCACGTTACCTTGACCCTGACCACCACGTTACCTTGACCCTGACCTCCACGTTACCTTGACCCTGACCACCACGTTACCTTGACCCTGACCACCACGCTACCTTGACCCTGACCACCACGTTACCTTGACCCTGACCACCACGTTACCTTGACCCTGACCTCCACGTTACCTTGTTAAGTCTCCACTACAAAGTCAAAGATATGTTTTACAATGTTTATCCGGAAATTAGTGACATTTATGCGATCATAAAGTCCATGGTTATGTGAGCATAAAGTCCATGGTTATGTGAGCATAAAGTCCATGGTTATGTGAGCATAAAGTCCATGGTTATGTGAGCATAAAGTCCATGGTTATGTGAGCATAAAGTCCATGGTTATGTGAGCATAAAGTCCATGGTTATGTGAGCATAAAGTCCATGGTTATGTGAGCATAAAGTCCATGGTTATGTGAGCATAAAGTCCATGGTTATGTGAGCATAAAGTCCATGGTTATGTGAGCATAAAGTCCATGTGAGCATAAAGTCCATGGTTATGTGAGCATAAAGTCCATGGTTATGTGAGCATAAAGTCCATGGTTATGTGAGCATAAAGTCCATGGTTATGTGAGCATAAAGTCCATGGTTATGTGAGCATAAAGTCCATGGTTATGTGAGCATAAAGTCCATGGTTATGTGAGCATAAAGTCCATGGTTATGTGAGCATAAAGTCCATGGATATGTGAGCATAAAGTCCATGGTTATGTGAGCATAAAGTCCATGGTTATGTGAGCATAAAGTCCATGGTTATGTGAGCATAAAGTCCATGGTTATGTGAGCATAAAGTCCATGGTTATGTGAGCATAAAGTCCATGGTTATGTGAGCATAAAGTCCATGGATATGTGAGCATAAAGTCCATGGTTATGTGAGCATAAAGTCCATGGTTATGTGAGCATAAAGTCAAGTCCATAAAGTCCATGGTTATGTGAGCATAAAGGTTATGTGAGCATAAAGTCCATGGTTATGTGAGCATAAAGTCCATGGATATGTGAGCATAAAGTCCATGGTTATGTGAGCACAAAGTCCATGGTTATGTGAGCATAAGGTCCATGGTTATGTGAGCATAAGGTCCATGGTTATGTGAGCATAAAGTCCATGGTTATGTGAGCATAAAGTCCATGGTTATGTGAGCATAAAGTCCATGGTTATGTGAGCATAAAGTCCATGGTTATGTGAGCATAAAGTCCATGGTTATGTGAGCATAAAGTCCATGGTTATGTGAGCATAAAGTCCATGGTTATGTGAGCATAAAGTCCATGGTTATGTGAGCATAAAGTCCATGGTTATGTGAGCATAAAGTCCATGGTTATGTGAGCATAAAGTCCATGGTTATGTGAGCATAAAGTCCATGGTTATGTGAGCATAAAGTCCATGGTTATGTGAGCATAAAGTCCATGGTTATGTGAGCATAAAGTCAATGGTTATGTGAGCATAAAGTCCATGGTTATGTGAGCATAAAGTCCATGGTTATGTGAGCATAAAGTCAATGGTTATGTGAGCATAAAGTCCATGGTTATGTGAGCATAAAGTCCATGGTTATGTGAGCATAAAGTCCATGGTTATGTGAGCATAAAGTCACCCTGAACGGGTTTTTCTGTCATATTCCATCTCTCTGGACGGGTGTCCCCTGTCATTCCATTGCCTTGACCAGTTTCCCTGTCATATTCCATTGCCTTGACCAGTTTCCCTGTCATATTCCATTGCCTTGACCAGTTTCCCTGTCATATTCCATTGCCTTGACCAGTTTCCCTGTCATATTCCATTGCCTTGACCAGTTTCCCTGTCATATTCCATTGCCTTGACCACTTTCCGTCATATTCCATTGCCTTGACCAGTTTCCCTGTCATATTCCATCGGCCTGGACGGGTTTCCCAGTCCAGGGCGATGACAGAGAAACCAGTCCAGGGAAATGTAATATGACTAGGAAACCAATCCAGGGAGATGGAATATGACAGGGAAACCCGTCCAAGGAGAATGAATGTGACTGGGAAACCCGTCCAGGGCGATGAAAAATACCAAGGCAACCCGTCCAAGGGGAAGGAATGTGACAGAGAACCCGGTCCAGGGAGATGGAATATGAGAGGGAAACCCATCCAGGGAGATGGAATAAGACATGGAAACCCGTTAAGGGAGATGGAATGTGACATGAAAGTTGTTAAGGGAGAAGTAATATGAGAGGTAAATCCGTCCAGGGAGATTGAATATGTTAGGAAAACCCGTCAAGGGCGATGTAATTTGACAGAGAAACCTGTCCCGGGCGATGGAATATGACAGGGAAACCCGTCCAGGGCGTTGAAATATGAGAGAGAAACCTGTCCCGGACGATGGCATATGACAGAGAAACCCGTCCAGGGCGATGGAATATGACAGGGAAACCCGTCCATGGAAATGGAATATGACAGGGAAACCCCTCCACAGAGATGGAATATGACAGGGAAACCCGTCCAGGGAGATGGAATGCGAGAGGGGAATCCGTCCAGGGAGATGGAATATGACAGGGAAACTCGTCATGAGAGTTGGAATATGACAAAGAAACCAGTCAAGAACGACGGAATATGACAGGGAAACCCGTCCACGGGGATGGAATATGACAGGGAAACCCTTACAGGGCAAGGGAATTTGACAGAAACCGCCCAGGGAGAGGGAATATGACAGACAAACCTGTCCATTGAGATTGATTATGACATGGAAACCCTTCCATGGAAACGGTATATGACAGGGAAACTAGTCCATGGAAATCGAATATGAGTAGAAAACCAGTCCATGGAGATGGAATATGACAGAGAAACCCGTACATAGTCACAATACCACTTGCTTTAGTGTTCCTGTCATTATCCACCACCCTGGACGGGTATCCCTGTCATTATTCACCACTCTGGACGGGTATTCCTGTCATTATCCACCACCCTGGACTGGTATCCCTGTCATTATTCACCACCCTGCATGGGTATCATTGTCATCATCCACCACCCTCGACGGGTATCCCTGTCATTATTCACTACCCTGGACAGGTATCCCTGTTATTATCCACCACTCTCGACGGGAATCCCTGTCATTATCCACTGCCCTGGAAAGGTGTCTCTGTCATCATCCATCGCTCTGGACGGGTATCCCTTTCATTATCCACCACCCTGGACGGGTGTTCCTGTCATTATCCACCAGCCTGGACGGGTATTCCTGTCATTAACCACCACCCTGGACTGGTATCCCTGTCATTATCAACCACCCTGGACGGGTGTTCCTGTCATTATTCACCACCCTGCACGAGTATCCCTGTCATTATCCACCACCCTGCACGGGTATCATTGTCATTATTCACTACCCTGGACAGGTATCCCTGTTATTATCCACGACTCTCGACGGGAATCCCTGTCATTGTCCACTACCCTGGAAATGTATCCCTGTTATTATCCATCACCCTGGACGGGTATCCCTTTCATTATCCACCACCCTGGACGGGTATCCCTGTCATTATCCACCACACTGGACAGGTTTCTCTGTCATATTCCATCTCCCTTGACCGGTTTTCTTGTCATTTTAAGTCGCCCTTGACGTATTTCTTCTCTTTTACTCCATCGCCTTGGATGTGTTTCCCAGTCACATTCCTTCGCCCTAGAGAGGTTTCTTTGTCATAGTCCATGAGAGGTGACAGGTGTCCTTATCATTTTCCATCCAGCTTCGTGGGTTTTCACTGTCATTTTCCGTCGCAATGGACTGTTTTTCTGTCATAATCCATAACTCTGAACTTGTTTCTCTCTCATATTTACTCGCCCTGGACAGGTTTCCTTGTCATTTTCCTTCGTCATTGACGGGTTCCTGTCATTTTTTCATTTATCCTGGACGGGTTTCCTTGTCATATTCCATCACCTGGAAGGGTTTTGTTGTCATTTTCAGTCTCCCTGGAAGGGTTTCCCTGTCATTTTCCATCGACCTTCACGGGTTTCCCTCTGATGTTCTATCGGCTGGATTTGTTTCTTGTAGTTTTTCATCGCTCTCTGTCATCTTCCACAGCCTTGGACGGGTTGTGCTGTTTTCCATCGTCCTGAACAGAACAACTCCTCATTTTCCATAGCCTTGGACGTGTTTTTCTTTCATTTTCTGTTTTTCTGTCGTTTTCTATGCAATGGATGAGTTTTCCTGTCATTTTCTATTTCAGTAGACAGATTTTCTTGTCATATTTCCTCGTTTTGGACGGTTTTCTGCAATATTCCATCGCCCTGTACGGGTTTCCCGGTTATTTTTCATCACCGTGGACAGGCTTCTCTGTCATTTTCCATTGCCTGAAATTGTTTCGCTGTCATATTCCATCGCTCTGGTGGGTTTCCCTGCCATATTCCATCTCACTGGATGGGTTTCCTTGTCATATTCCATCGCCCTGGACGGGTTTTTCTGTCATTTTCCATCGCCCTAGACCGGTTTCCCTGTCATATTCCATCACCCTGGACGGGTTTTCCTTTCATATTCCATCTCCCTGGATGGGTTTCCCTGCCATTTTCCATCGACCTGGACTGGTTTCCTTGTCATTTTCCATCTCCCTGGGCGTGTTTCCCTTTCATATTCCATCGCTTTGGGCGGGTTTCTGTCATATTCCGTTGCTCTGGACGGGTTTCCCTCTCATATTACATCACCCTGGACGGGTTTTTCTGTCATATTCCATCTCCCATAACTGGTTTCATTGTCATATTACGTCTCCCTGGACGGGTTTCCCTTTTATATTCCCTCTCACTGTTTTTTCCTGTCATGTTCCATCTCCTTTGGCGGGTTTTTCTGTCATATTCCATCGCTCTGGACGGGTTTCCCTGTCATATTCCATCGCCCTGGACTGGTTTCCTTGTCATATTCCATCTCCCTGGGTTGGTTTCCCTCTCACATTTCATCTCCCTGGACGGTTTTCCCTGCCATATTCCATGGCCTTGGACTGTTTTCCTTGAAAGGGCGAAGTTAAGAAAATTAAAGAAGAGGCAAGATTAGCGGACTCAGAACATAGACCTCAGGGACACAGCCACAAACCTCAGAGTGAAAGACACAGTGATCAACCTTCCAGAATCTCGATCGAATTATTCCGGGCAATGTAAGAGATGTGATGTCCATTATGGAGTAAGCAGCACCAGCATACAACCCGCACCTCTACGAACATGTTAACGTATTAGAGAATGTTCAGAGAAAGTGCGGTGCTTGTTCCAGAGTTAAGAGTTATGAGCTGCGAGGAGACGTTAACACAATGTAGAAGATCCAGGAGACACATATAGTTCTGTGTTTCCTAGTTTTAAGTATATAATATTATTTTCCAACTCTAGTTTGTCCAGCACACCGAATTTTCTGTTGGTCACCATTTTATTAGCAGTTGGTGTCAAGCTCCTGGCCTTGATGCCATTCCTTACTTCTTGGAATGTATTAGTCGTTGTATTTGAAGTTTGTGAGGTTTCTTTTCATCGAGTACTGTGTTTCTGAGGAAGAAAGAAAACACAGTCATGGAATGACAATTGTCACCCTCTACTGTGTTCGCTCATGTAAATCATCCATCATTAATTTTCTAGAGGAAACATCACCGATTATATTTGTGATGTGACAAAAAGAGACAAAATTCTCTTTCCCATAAGGAAGAAACTTAAAAAAAGAATCGCTGAAAGGATAATCTCGGTGGAGACACCACCATCACGCAGACGTATAATACCAGCTGACTTGATTCATCTTATAAGTAACAAACGAACCTCCACCTAAAGTCTTTTACCAACAGAGTCCTGCCAGCACTCTATTTCCAGCATAAACCCACCAGAATCTTCTGGTAACAATACTTCCAGTAGTGTTCTTCCAGTAGCGTCCAGACTTACACACTTGAATCCTAGCAACAGAATCCTAAGAAAAGAATCCTGTTAATAAGTCTTTAATCAGATATTTACCAAACATGTTACATACAGTGTTATTAACTCTGGTGTATCAGACAGACTTTATACACATCACAACACAACGATGGTGGTGAAAAACACATAAAAGCAGTACTTACCGGCTTTGTGGCATATATCTCTGCAACATAGTGCACTACAATATTCAGTAGTGTAGTATGCATTCAGTATGCATTCATTGATACATCACAGTACATAACAACAGTCTGGGAGACAGTAGCACACAGTCGTACTGGCCAGGTTGTGGCAACACAGTCATACTGGCCAGGTTGTGGCAACACACAGTCGTACTGGCCAGGTTGTGACAACACACAGTCGTACTGGCCAGGTTGTGACAACACACAGTCGTACTGGCCAGGTTGTGACAACACACAGTCGTACTGGCCAGGTTGTGACAACACACAGTCGTACTGGCCAGGTTGTGGCAACACACAGTCGTACTGGCCAGGTTGTGACAACACACAGTCGTACTGGCCAGGTTGTGGCAACACACAGTCGTACTGGCCAGGTTGTGGCAACACACAGTCGTACTGGCCAGGTTGTGGCAACACACAGTCGTACTGGCCAGGTTGTGGCAACACACAGTCGTACTGGCCAGGTTGTGGCAACACACAGTCGTACTGGCCAGGTTGTGGCAACACACAGTCGTACTGGCCAGGTTGTGGCAACACACAGTCGTACTGGCCAGGTTGTGGCAGCACACAGTCGTACTGGCCAGGTTGTGGCAACACACAGTCGTACTGGCCAGGTTGTGGCAACACACAGTCGTACTGGCCAGGTTGTGGCAACACACAGTCGTACTGGCCAGGTTGTGGCAACACACAGTCGTACTGGCCAGGTTGTGGCAACACACAGTCGTACTGGCCAGGTTGTGGCAACACACAGTCGTACTGGCCAGGTTGTGGCAACACACAGTCGTACTGGCCAGGTTGTGGCAACACACAGTCGTACTGGCCAGGTTGTGGCAACACACAGTCGTACTGGCCAGGTTGTGGCAACACACAGTCGTACTGGCCAGGTTGTGGCAACACACAGTCGTACTGGCCAGGTTGTGGCAACACACAGTCGTACTGGCCAGGTTGTGGCAACACACAGTCGTACTGGCCAGGTTGTGGCAACACACAGTCGTACTGGCCAGGTTGTGGCAACACACAGTCGTACTGGCCAGGTTGTGGCAACACACAGTCGTACTGGCCAGGTTGTGGCAACACACAGTCGTACTGGCCAGGTTGTGGCAACACACAGTCGTACTGGCCAGGTTGTGGCAACACACAGTCGTACTGGCCAGGTTGTGGCAACACACAGTCGTACTGGCCAGGTTGTGGCAACACACAGTCGTACTGGCCAGGTTGTGGCAACACACAGTCGTACTGGCCAGGTTGTGGCAACACACAGTCGTACTGGCCAGGTTGTGGCAACACACAGTCGTACTGGCCAGGTTGTGGCAACACACAGTCGTACTGGCCAGGTTGTGGCAACACACAGTCGTACTGGCCAGGTTGTGGCAACACACAGTCGTACTGGCCAGGTTGTGGCAACACACAGTCGTACTGGCCAGGTTGTGGCAACACACAGTCGTACTGGCCAGGTTGTGGCAACACACAGTCGTACTGGCCAGGTTGTGGCAACACACAGTCGTACTGGCCAGGTTGTGGCAACACACAGTCGTACTGGCCAGGTTGTGGCAACACACAGTCGTACTGGCCAGGTTGTGGCAACACACAGTCGTACTGGCCAGGTTGTGGCAACACACAGTCGTACTGGCCAGGTTGTGGCAACACACAGTCGTACTGGCCAGGTTGTGGCAGCACACAGTCGTACTGGCCAGGTTGTGGCAGCACACAGTCGTACTGGCCAGGTTGTGGCAACACACAGTCGTACTGGCCAGGTTGTGGCAGCACACAGTCGTACTGGCCAGGTTGTGGCAACACACAGTCGTACTGGCCAGGTTGTGGCAACACACAGTCGTACTGGCCAGGTTGTGGCAACACACAGTCGTACTGGCCAGGTTGTGGCAGCACACAGTCGTACTGGCCAGGTTGTGGCAACACACAGTCGTACTGGCCAGGTTGTGGCAACACACAGTCGTACTGGCCAGGTTGTGGCAACACACAGTCGTACTGGCCAGGTTGTGGCAACACACAGTCGTACTGGCCAGGTTGTGGCAACACACAGTCGTACTGGCCAGGTTGTGGCAACACACAGTCGTACTGGCCAGGTTGTGGCAGCACACAGTCGTACTGGCCAGGTTGTGGCAACACACAGTCGTACTGGCCAGGTTGTGGCAACACACAGTCGTACTGGCCAGGTTGTGGCAACACACAGTCGTACTGGCCAGGTTGTGGCAACACACAGTCGTACTGGCCAGGTTGTGGCAACACACAGTCGTACTGGCCAGGTTGTGGCAACACACAGTCGTACTGGCCAGGTTGTGGCAACACACAGTCGTACTGGCCAGGTTGTGGCAACACACAGTCGTACTGGCCAGGTTGTGGCAACACACAGTCGTACTGGCCAGGTTGTGGCAACACACAGTCGTACTGGCCAGGTTGTGGCAACACACAGTCGTACTGGCCAGGTTGTGGCAGCCACCACCAAAATTCTTATTGTCAACAGATCGAATCATCCAAGTCGAGAGTTTTTTTTTTTTTTTCATCACGGAAAGTTTTTATTTTGTGTCTGTTGTGGTGAATGTTTTTTTAAGTCATTAATAAAGAGGTGAGAGAAGTGTAAGTATGAGAACTGAGAAAGTTATTTAATAATTAATTCTACTTAAACAAAGTGTTTATTAAGATGAATTATAAGAATATCTTCTTTATCTTAACCACAAGTCTCTCAAGTTAGTCACTTCTTCACATATTTACATCTTTTACCACATTATTTCATCAAAATATTATAACCCTTATTGCACTTTCTTAAAGAAAATTTAAATCATATGAACAAAAATTTTCTAAATTCTCTTACACAATTTATACAATATTAATTTTAATTAAACAATGGTGAGGGAGAGTGTAGATATGTCTATGATAACGTGTACACATGTATGTATATATGTGTGTTGGTAGTAGTGTGTTTGTAGTGATATGTATGTGTGTACACATGTATGTATATATGTGTGTTGGTAGTAGTGTGTTTGTAGTGATGTATATGTGTACACATGTATGTATATATGTGTGTTGGTAGTAGTGTGTTTGTAGTGATGTATATGTGTACACATGTATGTATATATGTGTGTTGGTAGTAGTGTGTTTGTAGTGATGTATGTGTACACATGTATGTATATATGTGTGTTGGTAGTAGTGTGTTTGTAGTGATGTGTATGTGTACACATGTATGTATATATGTGTGTTTGTAGTGATGTATATGTGTACACATGTATGTATATATGTGTGTTGGTAGTAGTGTGTTTGTAGTGATGTATATGTGTACACATGTATGTATATATGTGTGTTGGTAGTAGTGTGTTTGTAGTGATGTATATGTGTACACATGTATGTATATATGTGTGTTTGTAGTGATGTATATGTGTACACATGTATGTATATATGTGTGTTGGTAGTAGTGTGTTTGTAGTGATGTATATGTGTACACATGTATGTATATATGTGTGTTTGTAGTGATGTATATGTGTACACATGTATGTATATATGTGTGTTGGTAGTAGTGTGTTTGTAGTGATGTATATGTGTACACATGTATGTATATATGTGTGTTGGTAGTAGTGTGTTTGTAGTGATGTGTATGTGTACACATGTATGTAAATATGTGTGTTGGTAGTAGTGTGTTTGTAGTGATGTGTATGTGTACACATGTATGTATATATGTGTGTTGGTAGTAGTGTGTTTGTAGTGATGTATATGTGTACACATGTATGTAAATATGTGTGTTGGTAGTAGTGTGTTTGTAGTGATGTGTATGTGTACACATGTATGTATATATGTGTGTTTGTAGTGATGTATATGTGTACACATGTATGTATATATGTGTGTTTGTAGTGATGTATATGTGTACACATGTATGTATATATGTGTGTTTGTAGTGATGTATATGTGTACACATGTATGTATATATGTGTGTTTGTAGTGATGTATATGTGTACACATGTATGTATATATGTGTGTTTGTAGTGATGTATATGTGTACACATGTATGTATATATGTGTGTTTGTAGTGATGTATATGTGTACACATGTATGTATATATGTGTGTTTAAAGTGATGTATATGTGTACACATGTATGTATATATGTGTGTTTGTAGTGATGTATATGTGTACACATGTATGTATATATGTGTGTTTGTAGTGATGTATATGTGTACACATGTATGTATATATGTGTGTTTGTAGTGATGTATATGTGTACACATGTATGTATATATGTGTGTTTGTAGTGATGTATATGTGTACACATGTATGTATATATGTGTGTTTGTAGTGATGTATATGTGTACACATGTATGTATATATGTGTGTTTGTAGTGATGTATATGTGTACACATGTATGTATATATGTGTGTTTGTAGTGATGTATATGTGTACACATGTATGTATATATGTGTGTTTGTAGTGATGTATATGTGTACACATGTATGTATATATGTGTGTTTGTAGTGATGTATATGTGTACACATGTATGTATATATGTGTGTTTGTAGTGATGTATATGTGTACACATGTATGTATATATGTGTGTTTGTAGTGATGTATATGTGTACACATGTATGTATATATGTGTGTTTGTAGTGATGTATATGTGTACACATGTATGTATATATGTGTGTTTGTAGTGATGTATATGTGTACACATGTATGTATATATGTGTGTTTGTAGTGATGTATATGTGTACACATGTATGTATATATGTGTGTTTGTAGTGATGTATATGTGTACACATGTATGTATATATGTGTGTTTGTAGTGATGTATATGTGTACACATGTATGTATATATGTGTGTTTGTAGTGATGTATATGTGTACACATGTATGTATATATGTGTGTTTGTAGTGATGTATATGTGTACACATGTATGTATATATGTGTGTTTGTAGTGATGTATATGTGTACACATGTATGTATATATGTGTGTTTGTAGTGATGTATATGTGTACACATGTATGTATATATGTGTGTTTGTAGTGATGTATATGTGTACACATGTATGTATATATGTGTGTTTGTAGTGATGTATATGTGTACACATGTATGTATATATGTGTGTTTGTAGTGATGTATATGTGTACACATGTATGTATATATGTGTGTTTGTAGTGATGTATATGTGTACACATGTATGTATATATGTGTGTTTGTAGTGATGTATATGTGTACACATGTATGTATATATGTGTGTTTGTAGTGATGTATATGTGTACACATGTATGTATATATGTGTGTTTGTAGTGATGTATATGTGTACACATGTATGTATATATGTGTGTTTGTAGTGATGTATATGTGTACACATGTATGTATATATGTGTGTTTGTAGTGATGTATATGTGTACACATGTATGTATATATGTGTGTTTGTAGTGATGTATATGTGTACACATGTATGTATATATGTGTGTTTGTAGTGATGTATATGTGTACACATGTATGTATATATGTGTGTTTGTAGTGATGTATATGTGTACACATGTATGTATATATGTGTGTTTGTAGTGATGTATATGTGTACACATGTATGTATATATGTGTGTTTGTAGTGATGTATATGTGTACACATGTATGTATATATGTGTGTTTGTAGTGATGTATATGTGTACACATGTATGTATATATGTGTAGATGAAAGTGAAAAGTAAACATCAAAAAAAACTTGTATGATCTACATAATAATTCAGAGTAAAGAAGAGCACAGTTCCGTGGTACAGCTGTCAGCCTGGCTGACTCTGCTGTCAGTCTGGCTGACTCTGCTGTCAGTCTGGCTGACTCTGCTGTCATACTGCTATCAGCTTGGCTGACTCTGCTGTCAGCCTGGCTGACTCTGCTGTCAGCTGACTCTGCTGTCAGCCTGGGACTGACTGGCTGACTCTGCTATCAGCCTGGCTGACTCTGCTGGCTGGCTGAGCAGCCTGGCTGACTCTGCTGCTCAGTCTGGCTGACTCTGCTGTCAGCTCAGCTGGCTGGACTCTGAGCCTGGAGACTGCTGACAATACCAGGTAAAGTTTATGTCAGAATTATAATTACTGAAGTGATGATAAAGATAATATTGATAACATAGAAGAGTGACAGTTCAGAAAGTGAAGGTAATCTGTGGATCATGTGTAAACACTGAAATACTGAAGTTAACAACACTTACATAAATGAAAGTTACATTGGGTACATTTATAGTTGTGGAAAAGATATATAAGAGATGTTAACAGAGTAGAGTTTTGATAACTAAAGTGTTGAATTAAGTTACAATATGCAAGAAAGATGGTAAATATTTACCCCAAAAAATGAGTCTTAGATAATGTTGTGTGATGTCGCCTGTGGTGTTAAAGACGTGTGATGTCACTGTACTTTGGTTAAAAGACAATATATATATATATATATATATATATATATATATATATATATATATATATATATATATATATATATATATATATATATATATATATATATATATATATATATATATACATATATATGTATATATATGTATATATATATATATGTATACAAGGCAAGCCATCATGTAGACCAGAACTTTATTAACATACTGTGTTTAAACTCTGTACACACATTTTACATGTACGTACATGTATGTATATATACAAACATTTGCGACCTTCAAATTCATTTATGAAACACGAAAAACAGAAGTTTATTTAAATTTGTTGCAATTTTCATGGAGGAGATTTAGAGATTCTCACTTTCACTCATACATACACAATAACATGTACACGTGACATTCATACATGTTATAAGCATTCATATATTAATAACATGTACACATGACAATCAAACACACAACATGTACACATGACAATCATCAACAGACATCATGTACACATGACAATCATCAACACACAGCATGTATACATGACAATCATCAACACACAACATGTACACATGACAATCAACACACAACATGTACACATGACAATCAACATGTACACATTGTACACATACACAATAACACGTGTATTAATGTGTACATAATGACACGTACACAAGACAATCATCAATTTACATGTACACATGGCACACATACACAATAACACGTGTATTTAATTTGTACATATAATGTACACATGACAATCATCAACACACAACATGTACACATGATAATCATCAACACACAACATGTACACATGACAATCATCAACACACAACATGTACACATAATAATCATCAACACACATCATGTACACATGACAATCAACACACAACATGTACACATGACAATCATCAACACACAACATGTACACATGACAATCATCAACAAACAACATGTACACATGACAATCAACACACAACATGTACACATGGCACACATACACAACACGTGTATTTAATGTGTACATAATAACATGTACACATGACACACAGTCCTCCACTAGTGCCTCAGTCGTGTCACATCTTTAAATATTCACAAGTTACACAAACAATGTTCTCAAATTACTGTAAACCAACATTTTTTTGTCTTATATATTCTGAATATTGAAGCAAATAATCATATCTAAATTTCCCATATATTGTCTCTGCTACATTGTTTAATCATGTGGACGAGTACATGTATGTCTATGAGAATGTGTACACATGTATGTGTACATAAGTGTTCGTGGGATGGGCTTTGGAGCGACATGTTTGTGTGTATGTATGTGTGATCTCAGACATATTATAGTGATAGGAGATAACTGTGTACATTGTTGTGTGCGTATTTGTAGTACATGGAATTGTGTGTGATTTTTTATGCATGCAAGTGTATGTATAATGATGTATGAGTAAGGTGAATGTGTTTAAACGTATAAATATTTGTGAAAATACTTATATATGTGTATGCAAACAATTTCTGCGCTTGTTAGGCTTTGAGTGCCAAATGTAAATGACGGATAAATAAACAAAAATGAAAGCAGTGTAATATTTAACATAGTCATGATGGTGGTGGACAAATTAACCAACATTTGGGTATTTATCTGCAATAATAAAACACTCACAAATACTTTTAAACAGCTAAATAAGTAAAAAACAACTTGTTCTCAGTATATTTTCATAGTGTAACATAAAAGGATTTCCAAAATTTACGTTAATTAGCCTCTCGGAGGTGGCGGAACTGTGAGGCAGCTTGGTGGCGTCTAGCTGACCTACGGTCGCGGCTGTCTTGGTGGGTGTAATTACTGGACGCAGTTTTCTGTGTGTGTCACCTCCAGTAATTCCACCCACCTGGACAGTCTCTACCGTAGACCAGCTAGACAAGACCAAGTTTCCATGCAGCGAGGTCACTGAAGGTGGCAACCGCTGACTCTGGGGAAGTGGGGAAGGGAGTCCACTCAGGTGACACAAGTGGACTCCTGGAGACACTGATCCGGGGAAGGCACCGCTGACTCTGGGGAAGTGGGGAAGGGAGTCTACCTGAGGTGACACTAGTGGACTCCTGGAGACACTGATCCGGGGAAGGCACCGCTGACTCTGGGGAAGTGGGGAAGGGAGTCCACCTGAGGTGACACTAGTGGACTCCTGGAGACTCCTGGAGACTGATCCGGGGAAGGCACCGCTGACTCTGAGGAAGTGGGGAAGGGAGTCCACCTGAGGTGACACTAGTGGACTCCTGGAGACACCGATCCGGGGAAGGCACCGCTGACTCTGGGGGAGTCGGGAAGGGAGTCCACTCAGGTGACACAAGTGGACTCCTGGAGACACTGATCCGGGGAAGGCACCGCCGACCTTAGGGAAATGGGGAAGGGAAGACATCCGAAGCGAGCGGACGGATTCCTGGATACATGAACTTGAGGAAGGTTGTTGTTGAGGCTGACCTTAGGCAAGTGGGGAAGGGGAGACATCCGGGAGCGAGCGGATGGATTCCTGGATACATGAACCTGGGCAAGGCAAGAATACATGCAGTTGAGGCTGACCTTGGGTAAGTGGGGAAGGGAAGATATCCGGCGGTAGACGGAAGGATTCCTGGATACATGATCCTGGGGACGGCAAGAATACCGCTGACCTTGGGGAAATGGGGAAGGGAGTCCACTAAGGTGACATAGGTGGACTCCTGGAGACACTGATCCGGGGAAGGCACCGCCGACCTTAGGGAAATGGGGAAGGGAAGACATCCGGGAGCGAGCGGATGGATTCCTGGATACATGAACTTGAGGAAGGTTGTTGTTGAGGCTGACCTTAGGCAAGTGGGGAAGGGGAGACATCCGGGAGCGAGCGGTTGGATTCCTGGATACATGAACCTGGGGATGGCAAGAATACATGCTGTTGAGGCTGACCTTGGGTAAGTGGGGAAGGGAAGATATCTGGCGGTAGACGGAAGGATTCCTGGATACATGATCCTGGGGACGGCAAGTATACCGCTGACCTTGGGGAAGTGGGGCAGGGAGTTAACCTGAGGTGACATAAGTGGACTCCTGGAGACACTGATCCGGGGAAGGCGCCGCCGACCTTAGGGAAATGGGGAAGGGAAGACATCCGGGAGCGAGCGGATGGATTCCTGGATACATGAACTTGAGGAAGGTTGTTGTTGAGGCTGACCTTAGGCAAGTGGGGAAGGGGAGACATCCGGGAGCGAGCGGATGGATTCCTGGATACATGAACCTGGGGATGGCAAGAATACATGCAGTTGAGGCTGACCTTGGGTTAGTGGGGAAGGGGAGACATCTGGGAGCGAACGGATGGATTCCTGGATACATGAACCTGGGCAAGGCAAGAATACATGCAGTTGAGGCTGACCTTGGGTAAGTAGGGAAGGGAAGATATCCGGCGGTAGACGGAAGGATTCCTGGAATGAACATGGGGACAGCAAGAATACAGGTTGGTGAGGCTGACCTTAGGGAAGTGAGGAAGGGAAAACATCCGGAGGCAGACAGATGGATTCCTGGATACATGAACCTGGGGAATGCTGAGGCTGGAAGGCAGAGAGAGAAAGAGAGGCGAGGCTGACCTTAGGGAAGTGAGGAAGGGGAGACATCCGGGGGCCCACGGATGAATTCCTGGACACATGAACCTGGGGAAGGCGAGGGGGGGGGACCTTAAAGACGAACCACTGGCCTCCACGTGGCAAGGTCTGGTAACTCAGAGATAACTCTGAGGCTGACAGTGGTCGCAAATATATTGTAATTCATTATAATTTATTATTATTATTATTATTATTATTATTATTATTATTATTATAATAACATTATTTTTATTATTTGTTATTATTATTATTATTATTATTAGTATTATTATTATTTGTTGCAACCCCTGAATGGTTGCAATGATTATTATGTATATATATAATTATTACTTTTTCATTTAATTTTATATTGCTTATATTTGCGATAATAGCTAAATCGTAAATGTGTTGCTTTATATTGTTATTTGACGTAGTTTCCTTTGTTAGGTAGGATGTAACATATTATGTGCTCAGTTCAAGTCTTGATTGTCAAACTACTGTAATTATCGCTTGTGGCTCGTTAGACTGCCGGCTTCTGAGCTGCAGTTGTCCACGGAGCTATCACGTGATCGAGGTGGGGTGTCCTCACCTCGCCTGAAGTATTCAGTCTGCCCTAGACTCGCTTGGAGGTTGGACAGATTGTCTGTCTCATTATTCTTGTTAGTTCTGTAGAACTCTGTTCACAGAACCTTGTATAGACTTAGTGATTATCGACGTTGTATTGAGGTTGTGTGTCGCATAGACACTCTAAACAACTCAGGTCCTGAACTATAGCTTATGACCTAATTTGTACTGGTTTCTGTGTATTATCACAGTCTGGAATTTTCTTATGCTGAACTTAGATTCAGTAGTATGGGAGTTTTGTAACTTTTGTGGAGGATCTGCAGATGGTCTCTACTTAGTGTCGTTATATTATCTCCTTGTTCCTGATTCTGTGTCGCAGTTGCTTGTTGCATTGCTATTGGGCTTTAGCATTCTTTATTGTTCAAGCAGACTGTTCTGGTTGCCAGTCGGTCAAGAAGTTAGTTTATTGAGGACTTTGTCAGTCACTTGTTTAAGTCTAGTTGAGTCGTGAGACATAACGAACTACTTAGAGCACTTACACACATACACACTTACTTGTACATATTTGTAATATCTTATTAAATGTTAATGTACCAGACGGTACTTAAGAATTATAAATGTGATATGTGCTTTCAGCACAATAATATTGAACTCGAGAGAAGTGATATTATTTTGATTACTGTGATTAATTTAATTTAATTTGATAATATACCTCTAGACTTAATAAATTTATTAAATTTTAATTTCTCTAGCTAGTAGCCTACCAGTTGTAATCCTGAAGCACTATTGAATAATACTGAATTCTAATAGATTATTGGACAAGGATACTGACTACTTGTTACGAAAACCCAGTAACAGGCTGGATGCTAGAAGGGCAGCCCTTTCTAGTATTCACTGGAGATCTCTAAGCTTTTAGAATCGCGTTTTTTGTAACATTATTATTATTATTATTATTATTATTATTATTATTATTATTATTATTTTTTGTTATTATTATTATTATAATTATTATTATTATTATTATTTTTTGTTATTATTATTATTATAATTATTATTATTATTATTATTATTATTATTATTATTATTATTATTATTATTATTATTATTATTATTATTATTCATGATTTGGATTCAAAAGCGTCAACCAGCCTACCTGACAGTAGCAACGGTGGTGTTATTCCCACTCCAGCCTCCCTGACAGTAGCATCGGTGGTGTTATTCCCACTCCAGCCTCCCTGACAGTAGCATCGGTGGTGTTATTCCCACTCAAGCCTCCCTGACAGTAGCATCGGTGGTAATTCCCACTCCAGCCTCCCTGACAGTAGCATCGGTGGTGTTATTCCAACTCCAGCCTCCCTGACAGTAGCATCGGTGGTGTTATTCCCACTCCAGCCTCCCTGACAGTAGCATCGGTGGTGTTATTCCCACTCCAGCCTCCCTGACAGTAGCATTGATGGTGTTATTCCCACTCCAGCCTCCCTGACAGTATCATCGGTGGTGTTATTTCCACTCCAGCCTCCCTGACAGTAGCATCGGTGGTGTTATTCCCACTCCAGCCTCCCTGACAGTAGCATCGGTGGTGTTATTCCCACTCCAGCCTCCCTGACAGTAGCATTGGTGGTGTTATTCCCACTCCAGCCTCCCTGACAGTAGCATCGGTGGTGTTATTCCCACTCCAGCCTCCCTGGCAGTAGCATCGGTGGTGTTATTCCCACTCCAGCCTCCCTGACAGTAGCATCGGTGGTGTTATTCCCACTCCAGCCTCCCTGGCAGTAGCATCGGTGGTGTTATTCCCACTCCAGCCTCCCTGACAGTAGCATCGGTGGTGTTATTCCCACTCCAGCCTCCCTAACAGTAGCATCTGTGGTGTTATTCCCACTCCAGCCTCCCTGACAGTAGCATCGGTGGTGTTATTCCCACTCCAGCCTCCCTGACAGTAGCATCGGTGGTGTTATTCCCACTCCAGCCTCCCTAACAGTAGCATCGGTGGTGTTATTCCCACTCCATCCTCCCTAACAGTAGCATCGTGGTGTTATTCCCACTCCAGCCTCCCTGACAGTAGCATCGGTGGTGTTATTCCCACTCCAGCCTCCCTGACAGTAGCATCGGTGGTGTTATTCCCACTCCAGCCTCCCTGACAGTAGCATCGGTGGTGTTATTCCCACTCCAGCCTCCCTGACAGTAGCATTGGTTGTGTTATTCCCACTCCAGCCTCCCTGACAGTAGCATCGGTGGTGTTATTCCCACTCCAGCCTCCCTGACAGTAGCCCTTTAAAATGTACATTACATGACTGAAGTTAATTTGCAGTGTGCACAAAGCTAGAGCCTTGACCCTTGCAGACGTGAAAATCCAGTCATCAACAGTACCCACGGCGTCTGCTGTCTGATCTGGCTGGTGTGTGGCGTGCGACGCGTCCGAATAAACATTTGAACTTTTAATTCTGACTTCGGGCCACAAAATTAAATAAAACTATACAATTATGTTAATTTTGTTCTTTGTAAAGTATTTGTGGTACTTAAGTATTCGTGACTTAGGTTTTATCACAGTAAGTACACCAGTTACACAGACGGTAGCCAGTACTGAAATTTTTCCTCAGAGTAGACCAGGTAAGCCAGCTGTTTTAGACCTTCGGATGAAGGTCTTTTCAAGTAAGTCCACAGTGGCTTTACAACAAAATGAAGGTAGGGTAGAAGGAATTATGTCTTTAAAGGACGGATGTAGCACATGCTCCCTCTTGTGCAAGGATATATTATAAGTGGCAGAAGATACTTACAGTAGATTAGATATTGTATTGATAGGAATAACCTGATCTACTATTAGGACTGTGGGTGTAGTCTGCTTACCAGTCTGATTACCTGCCTGTACGTATTACACATGATATACCTTTTGAAGGTGTTGACTTTCTGTTAAGTAATAATGTGATGTGTCTTCTTGAATGTAAGAAACCATTGGTTTAGAGAGACCCAGAATCACAAGTATGGAAGGAAAAAGCTAGGCTACTGTGTCTGAGCTGTTCCCAGTGTCTGCTGTAACTAGGAAAATGTCAAAGGGAAAAGCTTCTATGCCTCTGATAATAAATGGTATAAAATACCGACAATATGGAAACATAAACACATATGCAGTTTAATGTGATCCTTTATTGACAACGTTTCACCCACACAGTGGGCTTTTTCAAGTCACAAACAGATCTACCTGGGGTGGAAAGTACGGGAGCATTTATAGTCAGGCTCAGAATGTTGAGGTCAGGTGGAGAATGCTGCATCTGATGATCCACTGGGTTGGGTTATAGAGTCTTGGGTAGCTTGGCAGGGGTATTGGACACTGCAGAAGGTCTACTCACAACTTGTCCAATACGCATGCCAAGCTACCCAAGACTCTATAACCCAACCCAGTGGATCATCAGATGCAGCATTCTCCACCTGACCTCAACATTCTGAGCCTGACTATAAATGCTCCCGTACCTTCCACCCCAGGTAGATATGTTTGTGACTTGAAAAAGCCCACTGTGTGGGTGAAACGTTGTCAATAAAGGATCACATTAAACTGCATATGTGTTTATGTTTCTATGCCTCTCCTTGATTCTTCTGATGCTGGAGAAGATTTGGGTTTGGGAAATTGATTCCTGGAGTCTAGCCTGCAGGAGACTCAGAGTATTGATGAACCGTCCCAGGTGGGACCGGGTTTGAGTGGGGGTCTGCGAGTTGGCATATGAGTGGCGATTCCTACTCCAGAACAGCTGATCAAGGCCCAGGTGTGTGATGATACCCTGAAGGTTAATAGATCATCGGCAGTTAGCGAGGGGAAAGCCTCCCAACTAATTAAATGTTTTTTTTTCTTTACACAGAAGTTGTTTTAATGAGAAAAACTCTGTGATGAATACCTTGTGATGGAGCATAAGAGGCAGTTTACCAAGTGTTTAAGCCAGAGACATTTAGGTATCAAGTTTTACGTTTGGCCCATGATGTTCCCATGGGAGGATATTTAGGTATAAATAAACATGGGCAAGGTCTCCAAACATTTTTACGGGCCACAGATATGGGAGTCAGTGAGTAAGTATACTGAATCATGTCATATTTGTCAAAGTGGAGGAAAACCTAATCAGGGGAATAAACCTGCCCCACTTAAACCAATTGCGGCAGTTGGAGAACCTTTTATCAGGCTAGTTATGGAGTATGTGGGTCCATTACCCAAAACTAAGATGGGTCTATCTGGAGGGTATTCCGGTGATCAACGCCCCCGCTGCCCGGTCCACGACCAGGCCTCCCTGTTAATCAAGGCATGAACAACCAGGCTGTTACTACTGGCCGCAAGTAGTCCAACGTACGAACCACAGCCCGGCTGATCCGGCACCGACATGAAGGCAGACAGGGGCCTATTGGTAATTCTCCTTATGCCTGGTGGAAGGCTGTTGAATAGTCTTAAGCTCCGGACACTTGTGGTGTTTTCTCTTAGTGTATCAATGGCGCCCCTACTTTTCACTGGGGGTATTTTACATTACCTGCCAGGTCTTTTATTTTCGTAGGGAGTGATTTCTGTGTGCAGATTCGGGGCCATCCCTTCTAGAATTTTCTAAGCGTAGATTATGATATCTCTCTCTCGCCTGCTTTCCAACGAGTACAAGTCAAGTGCTTCCAGGCGTTCCCAGTAGCTGAGGTGTTTGATGGAACTTATATGTGTTATAAAGGTTCTCTGTATACTCTCTTGATCTTCAATTTCACCTGGCTTAAAGAGAGATATTAATGTATAGCAATATTCCAGAAAAAAGAGAACAAGTGATTTGAAAAAGAACATCAATGGCTTGGCATCTCTTCTTTTGAACGTTCTCATTATCCATCCTATCATTTTCTTTGCACCTGTGATCGTGGCACATTTGTGATCCTTGAAAGAAGAAGCTTCAGACATCACCACTCCCAGGTCCCTCACATTTTTTCTGCTCTATTGTATGATCAAAGTTTGTAGTATACTCTGTTCAAGTTATTATCTCCTCCAGTTTTCCATAACGGAGTAGTTGAAATTTGTCTTCATTAAACATCATATTGCTTTCCGTTCTCCAACCAATGGAAAACTTGTTGTATATCTTCTTGGAGGTTAACCGTGTCCTCAATAGATCACAAAGGATGACATGGTGCTGTGGATTCCACCTCTGTCTATGTCTGATATGAGGATGAGGAACAGGATGAGGGCGAGTACTGTGCCTTGTGAAACAGAGCTTTTCACTATGGCAGCTTCCGATTTAACTCTGTTGACAACTATTCTTTGTGTTCGATTGGTTTGGAACTTGAAGATCCATCTCTGCACTTTGCCAGTTATTCCTTTAGCACGTATTTTGTGCACTATTACACCATGATCGCACTTGTCAAAGGCTTTTGCAAAGTCTGTGTATATTACAGCTGCATTCTGTTTTTCTTCCAGTTCATTTAAGTGAACCAGTTGTTGCGAGAGGCAGGAGCGACCTGCTTTAAACCCATGTTGCCCTGGATTGTGCAGTTTTTGGGAATCCAAGTGGTCTGCAAGAGTGCTTCTTAGCACTATTTCAAAGATTTATATGATGTGGGACGTTAGAGATATTGGTCTACAGTAGTGGGGCTATATCCGTTGTTTTAAGTGACTGGAATTTCACCCATGTTTAAGCTCCTTCTCCATAGTATACTTAGGGCACGCGAAAGGGTTTCTTGCAGTTTTTAATGAACACAGAGTTCTACAAGTCTATGCCTGGGTCTGAGTACAGGGGCATGTTGTCAATGGCATGCATTGATGGAGTTTTGAGGCCCATTCATGAAAAAATCATTTACATTGTCGATCTTCAGACTGATTAGTGGATTTCAGTATCTCACTCATTTCTTTGTTGTCAACTGTGTAAGTGCCATCTTGTCTGAGCAAGGACCCGATACTAGATGTGATATTTGCCTGTTTTTGGCATATGAAAAGAAATATTTCGAAATTCTTTCAATTTCATTAATCGAATTAGCTCCTACTGTATCTCCTGGGTCCTGTAAGAGTCCTTTAACTTACGTTCGATACTTTCCATTTGCCTGGTCAGTGCTTCTTTCCATGTATCAAATAATCTAGCGTTCTTGAGGAGCTCAGTGATTCTTCATCGATTCTGTAGGGGGTGCGTCTTTCTCCAGTTTATTTCTTATCTTCTTTCTTAGGGATATATGCCTTGAACATACTTTAGCTGCCAGGAAGTTGATTCTTTCAAGGCACTGGTTTGGATCCATGTTAAGATATCTTCCAACATGTTTCATTTAAGACATGGTTCACCTGGTCCCAGTTGATGTTCTTGTTGTTAAAATTGTCTTTGGTGAAGACACCTTTATAGATGCAAATCTGAACTTCGATTAGATTGTGATTGGAATTAGTTGTTTTTGATATTGTTATGTTTATTACCAGGTCCTCATTATTTGTGAAGTTAAATTTAAGGTCAAGTGTGTTTTCCACTCTTGTTGGCTCCACTATCTGCTGATTTAAGGTGTGTTTATCGCACAGATTTAGTAGCTCATCTGCGCTGCCTCCAAGGATTGTTTCTACTGTAACATTATTTGCTAAATTCTTCCATTTTGAATGCCTCAGGTTGAAATCACCAAGCAGTTAGATATTTGGGGATGGAGCTGGAAGGCTTCCCAGACAGTAATAAGTTTTCAGTAGCGTTCCTTGAACTGTTGGGAGGTTGCTTTTGGTGGCTTATATACAACCACGATGACTAGGTTTTCGTTTTCGATCATTATTGGTAGAATGTCTACTACCTCATTTATGGTGTTCAGCATCTTCGTGCAGATGAGTGGCTCTATGACAAACAGGCCAACCCCCTCCCCTTGTTGTCTGTTTTTTCTGTCGCATCTAAAAATTTTGTACCCATTTATCCATATTTCATGGTCAAAGTGATCTGTGAAGGCTGCAAGCATCGCATTTGACTCCTCTAGAAGACCAATGATGAAAGATATTTTCTGTATAATAACAAATATAAACGAGGTTGTATTCTGTGTTTGTTGGGGGGATTTTGTTATTGGCATCAGTAGTTGTAGTTCTGGAGGGCCACAGGGGGTCACTGGCTGTGCCTCCAGTCCAACAAGGCTCCAAGGTGACGGACTACTTTTGTTATTTCCTTCCATTTTTTTCGTTTCCTGCAACTAAAAAATCACTTGGAGTGTGGTTTGTTGTAGCTACTATTGTTTGTCTTGTGAGGTCTGTACCTCCTGGTTCCTTTTAGATGGCATGCAGAGCAGCTGGTATTGTAGCACTGTTTTTGGAGGACCGAAGAGTGGCACATTTCTGGGAGAAAGAATTTGCAGGAGGGAGAACGACGCACTCCTTTAGACAGAAGGTAACGACATTTTTTGGGATGCTCAGAGTCGCATGTCACATTTGTTTTTCCTGATATTCCATGTTTACAGATATCCTAAACATAGAATTTGCACAATTTCGCTTATGGTAAGGTAGAATTTTTGGAAGGTGTGTTCTCAGTTTGTGCAGTAACCAGTACTTACTATTATCTATTCTACTACCAGGATCCCCGAGGCCATCCCGCTACTTAAAACTATACATGTGGTTTTGAGAGCACTAGTGAATTTTTTTACTAAAGTTGGGATCCCTAAAGGAAATTTAGACAGATCTTGGGTCAGATTTTACATCTAAACATTTTCTCACAGTCCTGGGGTAATTTAACATAAGACTGACAACCTCCACAGCCTATCACTGGGAAAGTCAAGGGTTGGTGGAGCGGGCTTACAAGTCTCTCAAGACCATGATACTTGCTTATTGTACCCACCACCAGAAGGACTAGGATGACGGTATTCCCCTACTTTTGTTTGCCGTGAGGGACAGCACTCAAGAATCATTAGGCTGTAGTCCTTTAGAACAGATCTTTGGTCACCAAGTAGGGAGGTCATTGACTGTTTTGATGGGTTGTGTCTGGGGTGGGTGAGCTGGGTGGATGAGTTGTGTCTGGGGTTGGAAAGCTGGGTGGATGAGTTGTGTGTGGATGTTTCCGGGCTGTTCTGTGTTTGTATTAGGGAGTTTAAATTTCTGTGTTTGTCTTTGTGTGCTTTAGGTCTGTATACTTGTGTGCGAGTAGTTGGGTGAGTGGGGTGGTGGTGTTGCTGGGTGGGCTGGGTGAGTGGGGTGGTAGTGTTGCTGGGTGGGCTTGGTGAGTGGGGTGGTGGTGTTGCTGGGTGGGCTGGGTGAGTGGGGTGGTGGTGTTGCTGGGTGGGATTGGTGAGTGGGGTGGTAGTGTTGCTGGGAGGGCTGGGTGAGTGGGGTGGTGGTGTTGCTGGGTGGGCTTGGTGAGTGGGGTGGTGGTGTTGCTGGGTGGGCTGGGTGAGTGGGGTGGTGGTGTTGCTGGGTGGGCTTGGTGAGTGGGTTGGTTGTGTTGCTGGGTGGGCTTGGTGAATGGGGTTGTGGTGTTGCTGGGTAGATTTGGTGAGTGGGGAGGTGGTGTTGCTGGGTGGGATTGGTGAGTGGGGTGGTACTTGCCTAGTTGTACTTCCCTAGTTGTGGTTGCAGGGGTCGAGTCACAGGTTCTGGCCCCGCCTCTTCACTGGCCGCTACTAAGTCACTCTTCCTGCTCCATGAGCTTTATTATACCTCTTCTTAAAGCTATGTATGAATCCTGCCTCCACTACATCACTTACCAGACTATTCCACTTTCTGACAACTCTCCTGACTTCCAGTCTCGTCAGGTTGATTTCCCTTAATTAACCTTTCCTTGTAGGACATACCCCTTAGCTCCGGGGCTAGTCTTATTGCAAACCTTTGCACTTTCTCTAGCTTCCTTACATGCTTGATTTGGTATGGGCTCCAAACTTTTGCTGCATACTCCAATATGGGCCTAACGTACACGGTGTACAGGGTCCTGAACGATTCCTTATTAAGATGTCGGAATGCTGTTCTGAGGTTTGCTAGGCGTAAGTATGCTGCAGCATACTTACGCCTAGATCTATTGCAGTGCACCTCCGGAGATGAACCCGGTGTTATACTCACCCGAAGATCCTTTTCCTTGAGTGAGGTTTGTAGTCTGTGGCCCCCTAGACTGTACTCCGTCTGCGGTCTTCTTTCCCCTTCCCCAATCTTCATGACTTTTCATTTGGTGGGATTGAACTCCAGGAGCCAGTTGCTGAGAAACGCCCGCAGGCTGTCCAAATCCTTTTGTAGTTCTGCCTGGTCCTCGTCCGTTTGAATTCTTCTCATCAACTTCACATCATCTGCAAACAGGGACATTTCGGAGTCTATTCCTTCCATCTTGTTGTTCACAAATACCAGAAACAGCACCGGTCCTAAGACTGACCCCTGTGGAACCCCGCTCTTTACAGGTATCCACTCTGACACCTCGCCATGCACCATGACTCGCTGTTGTCTTCTTGACAGGTATTCCTTGATCCATTGCAATGTCTTTTCTGTTATCCCTGCCTGGTCCTCCAGCTTTTAGACTAATCTCTTGTGTGGAACTGTCAAACTCCTTCTTACAGTCCAAGAAAATGCAGTCTACCTACCCCTCTCTCTCTCTTGTCCTACTGCTGTCACCCTGTCACAAAACTCCAGTAGGTTTGTGACACAGGATTTCACGTCCCTGAACCCGTGCTGGCTGTTGTTGATAAGCTCGTTCCTTTCTAGGTGCTCCACCACTCTTCTCCTGATATTCTTCTCCATGACACTGGTCTGCAGTTTAATGCTTCATGTTTGTCTCCTTTTTTTAAAAAATGGGACTACATTTGCTGTCTTCCATACCTCGGGTAGTCTCCCAGTTTCGATAGATGTGTTGAAGACTATTGTTAGTGGTACACACAGCGCCTCTGCTCCCTCTCTCAGGACCTTTGGAGAGATGATATCTGGCCCCATTGCCTTTGAGGTATCTAGCTCGCTTAGCAGCCTCTTCACTTCTTCCTCGGATGTATGTATTGTGTCCAGCACTTGATGATGTACCCGGCCTCTCTGTCTTTCTGGAGTCCCTTCTGTCTCCTCTGTGAACACTTCTTTGAATCTCATGTTGAGCTCCTCACATACATCTAGGTCGTTTTTTTGTGATCTTCCCTCCTTCCTTCCTCAGCCGAGTGTGGTACTTTGACAATGTTGGCTTTGTACATAACAGTCAGGCCTCCAACATCTTGTAATTCTTTTTCTTTCTTTCTCCCTCTCTCACTTTTTCCTTTCTCTCTCTCTCTCTCTCTCTCTCTCTCTCTCTCTCTCTCGAGAGAGAGAGAGAGAGAGAGAGAGAGAGAGAGAGAGAGTTTAGGTAAGACGCCATGTGGGGTGAACTTGGAAGACGGGATAGGCAAAGAATAGCCGTGGAGAGGAGTGTCCACATTCGAAGAAAAAGAGTCAGGGCTTAACCCAGCTGCTAGGCGCTCGTGGGACCAACTTGGAGAAAACAGGAAGAGCAGTTGTGAATGCATTGGTCTCATGGTAGTTGAGGTCTTGAGTCTTGAGAACCTCTCCGACATATAAGAAGCTCTTTTTTTTCCCCACAAAAAAAAGTCTTGGAAAATCACCCTGCGCCTTATATGTTCAACGTCAGGTCAAGGGAAGGCTCTGGGTTACTCTTTAGCAGTTGTTTACAATTTTATGTTATAGCTTATTTGGAACATATGCTTGTGCGCCTTGTATGCCGGAAAATACAGTATGTACAAAACGTGGTATCTTTATTTTCAAGACGTTTCGCCATCCATTGACTTGAATACAATATAGAGGCTATTTGACGGTGTTGAAACTGGGGACAGTAGGAGAGGAGGTAATCAGTCCCTCAGTGTAGATAAAGATATTCATCACCGTATTCTTGATGACTCTGAAGTATTGGCAGGAAGATGCTCGCTTATACATGAAGTAGAGGAAATGCAGCAGTTGAAGGTATCGTCACAATGGGCTGAACCTCAAGTGGAAGTAGGAAAGTGAGTAATAGCCAAGTATTGCGCCACAGGTTAACAAGCAGGCTGAGGGAGGTAGCTTTGTACCAAGATCCCAGAGTATTGATGTGTCAGACAAGTATGGTAGTAGTATTTGTATATAATACCTACAAGCTGATGAATATCACACATGTGCAACACCTTGATTTTGATGATTATAACATATGTGCAACATACGGGTTTTGATGAATATGACATATGTGCAACACCTGGGTTTCTTTATTTTGAAAACGTTTCGCCAATCAGTGACTTTATCAATTCAATGGAGAGGTTATATGGTGCTGAAACTGGAAATTTTAGTAAACAAAGACATAATAATTCCGTCATCCTAGATGATAGAGCCAACTTTGTGGGCGAAACGTTGCCAGATAAGATCGCATTTTGCTGTATTCATGTCTCTCTTTTTCTATCACGTCGGTATTATTTTAGATTTTAAGGTTCTTTTGGGTTCAAAATTATGAATTTTTGCATTAATATAAATGAAAAAAACATATCTTTAAACATATGAGAGTAAATTTTAGAAAGGAGAAGAGGATGACACGTACGTTGTGTTGTCTCTTCAGGCGGGACACTGTCGTGGGGTCGAATCCTGGCCTGCCGCAGTTTGGTAAATGATTATATATATATATATATATATATAGATATATATATATAGATATATATATAGATATATATATAGATATATATATAGATATATATATAGATATATATATAGATATATATATATGACAGTAGTTTGTTGGATTATGTATTGGTAGATAAAAGACTGTTGAGTAGACTTCAGGATGTACATGTTTATAGAGGGGCCACAGATATATCAGATCACTTTCTAGTTGTAGCTACACTGAGAGTAAAAGGTAGATGGGATACAAGGAGAATAGAAGCATCAGGGAAGAGAGAGGTAAAGGTTTATAAACTAAAAGAGGAGGCAGTTAGGGTAAGATATAAACAGCTATTGGAGGATAGATGGGCTAATGAGAGCATAGGCAATGGGGTCGAAGAGGTATGGGGTAGGTTTAAAAATGTAGTGTTAGAGTGTTCAGCAGAAGTTTGTGGTTACAGGAAAGTGGGTGCAGGAGGGAAGAGGAGCGATTGGTGGAATGATGATGTAAAGAGAGTAGTAAGGGAGAAAAAGTTAGCATATGAGAAATTTTTACAAAGTAGAAGTGATGCAAGGAGGGAAGAGTATATGGAGAAAAAGAGAGAAGTTAAGAGAGTGGTGAAGCAATGTAAAAAGAGAGCAAATGAGAGAGTGGGTGAGATGTTATCAACAAATTTTGTTGAAAATAAGAAAAAGTTTTGGAGTGAGATTAACAAGTTAAGAAAGCCTAGAGAACAAATGGATTTGTCTGTTAAAAATAGGAGAGGAGAGTTATTAAATGGAGAGTTAGAGGTATTGGGAAGATGGAAGGAATATTTTGAGGAATTGTTAAATGTTGATGAAGATAGGGAAGCTGTGATTTCGTGTATAGGGCAAGGAGGAATAACATCTTGTAGGAGTGAGGAAGAGCCAGTTGTGAGTGTGGGGGAAGTTCGTGAGGCAGTAGGTAAAATGAAAGGGGGTAAGGCAGCCGGGATTGATGGGATAAAGATAGAAATGTTAAAAGCAGGTGGGGATGTAGTTTTGGAGTGGTTGGTGCAATTATTTAATAAATGTATGGAAGAGGGTAAGGTACCTAGGGATTGGCAGAGAGCATGCATAGTTCCTTTGTATAAAGGCAAAGGGGATAAAAGAGAGTGCAAAAATTATAGGGGGATAAGTCTGTTGAGTGTACCTGGTAAAGTGTATGGTAGAGTTATAATTGAAAGAATTAAGAGTAAGACGGAGAATAGGATAGCAGATGAACAAGGAGGCTTTAGGAAAGGTAGGGGGTGTGTGGACCAGGTGTTTACAGTGAAACATATAAGTGAACAGTATTTAGATAAGGCTAAAGAGGTCTTTGTGGCATTTATGGATTTGGAAAAGGCGTATGACAGGGTGGATAGGGGGGCAATGTGGCAGATGTTGCAAGTGTATGGTGTAGGAGGTAGGTTACTGAAAGCAGTGAAGAGTTTTTACGAGGATAGTGAGGCTCAAGTTAGAGTATGTAGGAAAGAGGGAAATTTTTTCCCAGTAAAAGTAGGCCTTAGACAAGGATGTGTGATGTCACCGTGGTTGTTTAATATATTTATAGATGGGGTTGTAAGAGAAGTAAATGCGAGGGTCTTGGCAAGAGGCGTGGAGTTAAAAGATAAAGAATCACACACAAAGTGGGAGTTGTCACAGCTGCTCTTTGCTGATGACACTGTGCTCTTGGGAGATTCTGAAGAGAAGTTGCAGAGATTGGTGGATGAATTTGGTAGGGTGTGCAAAAGAAGAAAATTAAAGGTGAATACAGGAAAGAGTAAGGTTATGAGGATAACAAAAAGATTAGGTGATGAAAGATTGAATATCAGATTGGAGGGAGAGAGTATGGAGGAGGTGAACGTATTCAGATATTTGGGAGTGGACGTGTCAGCGGATGGGTCTATGAAAGATGAGGTGAATCATAGAATTGATGAGGGAAAAAGAGTGAGTGGTGCACTTAGGAGTCTGTGGAGACAAAGAACTTTGTCCTTGGAGGCAAAGAGGGGAATGTATGAGAGTATAGTTTTACCAACGCTCTTATATGGGTGTGAAGCGTGGGTGATGAATGTTGCAGCGAGGAGAAGGCTGGAGGCAGTGGAGATGTCATGTCTGAGGGCAATGTGTGGTGTGAATATAATGCAGAGAATTCGTAGTTTGGAAGTTAGGAGGAGGTGTGGGATTACCAAAACTGTTGTCCAGAGGGCTGAGGAAGGGTTGTTGAGGTGGTTCGGACATGTAGAGAGAATGGAGCGAAACAGAATGACTTCAAGAGTGTATCAGTCTGTAGTGGAAGGAAGGCGGGGTAGGGGTCGGCCTAGGAAGGGTTGGAGGGAGGGGGTAAAGGAGGTTTTGTGTGCGAGGGGCTTGGACTTCCAGCAGGCATGCGTGAGCGTGTTTGATAGGAGTGAATGGAGACAAATGGTTTTTAATACTTGACGTGCTGTTGGAGTGTGAGCAAAGTAACATTTATGAAGGGATTCAGGGAAACCGGCAGGCCGGACTTGAGTCCTGGAGATGGGAAGTACAGTGCCTGCACTCTGAAGGAGGGGTGTTAATGTTGCAGTTTAAAAACTGTAGTGTAAAGCACCCTTCTGGCAAGACAGTGATGGAGTGAATGATGGTGAAAGTTTTTCTTTTTCGGGCCACCCTGCCTTGGTGGGAATCGGCCGGTGTGATAATAAAATAAAATAATAAATAATATATATATATATATATATATATATATATATATATATGTTGAGCGATACAATCCAACTGTGACTAATCAACAAGTAACAGAATACAATGTAAGTCACTTTCAAGATTGTGATCACTTTATCTCATTGTATTTTGTTGACTATGTAAACAGTTATTTCCAATATTACAAAAAATGCAAAGATTACTATAGGTTTTCGTTCAGCTGGTTCATGGCTTCCCAGGATGGAAGATAAATCTTCCAAAATATCTGCCAATTTCTTACTGTTCACAAAAAGAGAAATCATATTACAACTCAGTGAGAGAGAAAACGTAATGATGGCAGCAACAATGTCGTACTTCCTGTCTCATAATGTTGATACAGTAGGATGGTAAGTGAGAAGATCGCCATTCGCACGAAGACACTCTAGAGGCAGATCTTAAGGCAAAATTTGAAACGGCAGCGAATGCTCTGTCTCAGAAAATATGTATGGAAATATACCAAGTATCTGACAGCCAATTAGTACTAAATGTCAAGGTCAGGCAAGACCCAACACACTTTATGGCTTCATGAAACTTACTGTAATTTCTTTTAATTATTATAAATATTTCTGATTTTTTAACAGATTTGGTTTGTTTTACTCTTGCAAATGAGCTATGTAGTTAAAAAGTTTAACAGCGAATGAAACTGGAGTTAAATTGGTCTCAAAGTTGGTTATAAAGTGAGGAGAGAGTGAACAGAGGAATAATTACTTATTTGTTGTATTGGCTTTACGTCTCCACTTAATAATAATTATCAGTTATCTGCCTTCTTAAAATTTCTTCACTATCTCATCA
>NC_091298.1:40971071-41012572 GCF_038502225.1 Cherax quadricarinatus
CAAGTTCTTCAGATAAGAAAGTTAATAAAACATCAACTGTTTCTTATCTGAAGACCTTGTAAATCACGTTTTACCATTGCCAGTTCTTATTTCATTAATCGTATTAAACTTTGCATTTTTATGCAAAATTTGTACTTAATGATAAATTTTATTCTCTATCTTTCAGGCTGAACCAAGTCTCTGTTATAGCAATAATATCTATATTACCTACACTTATTTCTTAGACTCCTACTATTTGTGTAGTAAACCTTAAGGGAGCTAGTCACTCGTTGCCCTCTACTATCTCTACTATATCATGCAAACTGCTTCAGTGATTGAAATTTTCAGCTCCTCCAGGGTTGCAAGAAGTGGTGGTAAGTAAACTGTGCTCTTCATGTACCCCCAAAGGAAGAAGTCACAAACAGTTAGGTCCGGTGACCTCGCAGGCCACTTGTAGAGGTCATCAGACCTAACATAGAGATCGTTCATACAAACATTGCTCACCTATTGACCAATTCACCTCAGTCATCCCTCAGAATTTATTATAAGTCAAACAATCTTTTACTAATTCAAAAGATTTTCAAATTATAGCTAAAACTCCAAGAATTCTAGAGAACTTTCATATTAATATATTGAGAGTTTATTAGGGTATTTTGTCGCTTTATATGCAGCTGTTACGTGTTCTAACTAATGACTAATGTTCAGTGTTATTTTAAACCTTAAATTTTCAAGATGTATTTGCTTCTTCAGGCCACCAGGCCACCAGGCCACCAGGCCACCAGGCCACCAGGCCACCAGGCCACCAGGCCACCAGGGCCCTACATTGGCATCTTTGTTGTTTGTGGTCCAATTTCAAGTGTAACTTTATGCTGTTGTTAAGGAGCAGTTTGCATCCTATACACATGTTTGCATGGACTTCTTGTTGCAAAGTTGCAATATATTGCAAAATTGTATTTATCATAAATCCCTCCGATTTCTACAAAATTGGTAAGTTGTACATTGTTCTAGTCAACATCAGATGAAAGATAAAGAGTTAGATTATCTAGATTTCAAACTTTCTTGCGAGAATTGTCAATAGACTGCATTGTAAAAAAAATTGAAATTTGTGACTCACGAAATCGTAATGACACTATTGCAAACAAACCATACCGCGGGCGGAAATAGAACCCGCGGTCAGAGAGTCTCAAAACTCCAGACCGTCGCGTTAGCCACTGGACCAGCTAGCCACAATTAGATTCGTCCAACTAGGTATATTTCTACACCATAGGAAGGTTAGCACAGGCACCACTGTGACCACAAATGCAAGTTTTTACAGATGAATCAAATCCCGCCCGTGGTACGGTTTGTTTGCAATCGTGTCATTACGATTTCGTGAGTCATGTTGACGGCAGTGAAGGGATTTGAGCTAGAGTTCGTCACGGCCACGCTAGCTGGAGATTCGTCTGTAAAAACTTGCATTTGTGGTCACAGTGGTGCCTATGCTAACCTTCCTATGGTGTAGAAATATACCTAGTTGGACGAATCTTATTGTGGCTAGCTGGTTCAGTGGCTAACGCGACGGTCTAGAGTTTTGAGACTCTCTGACCGCGGGTTCTATCCCCGCCCGCGGTATGGTTTGAAATTTGTGTTTTTGTTTTTGGCATTTTTTGTGAGAATTAGAGTCAATAAAAACAAAATGGTAAAACATATTGCAAAACTACTTTGAAAACCAAATAGAACCATCATTCATCAATATTGTCTGAAAAAAAATCATGACACACCTATTATTACTCTTTGGAAAATGTGAAATAAATGTCAATAACTTATTCCTGAGTTTTCAAGTTTTTTTTTTGTAAAAAACTCTATGTAGATGAAACACCAAATCTGAGCGTGTTGCAAACCCCTATTATTGTTGATAACCCAGAGTGAGCGTGTTGCAAACCCCTATCATTGTTGATAACCCAGAGTGAGCGTGTTGCAAACCCCTATCATTGTTGATAACCCAGAGTGAGCGTGTTGCAAACCCCTATCATTGTTGATAACCCAGAGTGAGCGTGTTGCAAACCCCTATCATTGTTGATAACCCAGAGTGAGCGTGTTGCAAACCCCTATCATTGTTGATAACCCAGAGTGAGCGTGTTGCAAACCCCTATTATTGTTGATAACCCAGAGTGAGCGTGTTGCAAACCCCTATTATTGTTGATAACCCAGAGTGAGCGTGTTGCAAACCCCTATCATTGTTGATAACCCAGAGTGAGCGTGTTGCAAACCCCTATCATTGTTGATAACCCAGAGTGAGCGTGTTGCAAACCCCTATTATTGTTGATAACCCAGAGTGAGCGTGTTGCAAACCCCTATTATTGTTGATAACCCAGAGTGAGCGTGTTGCAAACCCCTATTATTGTTGATAACCCAGAGTGAGCGTGTTGCAAACCCCTATCATTGTTGATAACCCAGAGTGAGCGTGTTGCAAACCCCTATCATTGTTGATAACCCAGAGTGAGCATGTTGCAAACCCCTATTATTGTTGATAACCCAGAGTGAGCGTGTTGCAAACCCCTATTATTGTTGATAACCCAGAGTGAGCGTGTTGCAAACCCCTATTATTGTTGATAACCCAGAGTGAGCGTGTTGCAAACCCCTATTATTGTTGATAACCCAGAGTGAGCGTGTTGCAAACCCCTATTATTGTTGATAACCCAGAGTGAGCGTGTTGCAAACCCATATCATTGTTGATAACCCAGAGTGAGCGTGTTGCAAACCCCTATCATTGTTGATAACCCAGAGTGAGCATGTTGCAAACCCCTGTTATTGTTGATAACCCAGAGTGAGCGTGTTGCAAACCCCTGTTATTGTTGATAACCCAGAGTGAGCGTGTTGCAACCCCCTATCATTGTTGATAACCCAGAGTGAGCGTGTTGCAACCCCCTATCATTGTTGATAACCCAGAGTGAGCGTGTTGCAACCCCCTATCATTGTTGATAACCCAGAGTGAGCGTGTTGCAACCCCCTATCATTGTTGATAACCCAGAGTGAGCGTGTTGCAACCCCCTATCATTGTTGATAACCCAGAGTGAGCGTGTTGCAAACCCCTATCATTGTTGATAACCCAGAGTGAGCGTGTTGGAAACCCCTATCATTGTTGATAACCCAGAGTGAGCGTGTTGCAAACCCCTATCATTGTTGATAACCCAGAGTGAGCGTGTTGCAAACCCCTATCATTGTTGATAACCCAGAGTGAGCTTGTTGCAACCCTCTATCATTGTTGATTACCCAGAGTGAGCGTGTTGCAAACCCCTATCATTCTTGATAACCCAGAGTGAGCGTGTTGCAAACCCCTATCATTGTTGATAACCCAGAGTGAGCGTGTTGCAAACCCCTATCATTGTTGAGAACCCAGAGTGAGCGTGTTGCAACCCTCTATCATTGCTGATAACCCAGAGTGAGCTTGTTGCAACCCTCTATCATTGTTGATAACCCAGAGTGAGCGTGTTGCAAACCCCTATCATTGTTGATAACCCAGAGTGAGCGTGTTGCAACCCTCTATCATTGTTGATAACCCAGAGTGAACGTGTTGCAAACCTCTATCATTGTTGATAACCCAGAGTGAGCGTGTTGCAAACCCCTGTCATTGTTGATAACCCAGAGTGAGCGTGTTGCAAACCCCTAATATTGTTGATAACCCAGAGTGAGCGTGTTGCAAACCCCTATCATTGTTGATAACCCAGAGTGAGCGTGTTGCAAACCCCTATCATTGTTGATAACCCAGAGTGAGCGTGTTGCAAACCCCTATCATTGTTGATAACCCAGAGTGAGCGTGTTGCAAACCCCTATCATTGTTGATGACCCAGAGTGAGCGTGTTGCAAACCCCTATCATTGTTGATAACCCAGAGTGAGCGTGTTGCAACCCTCTATCACTGTTGATAACCCAGAGTGAGCGTGTTGCAACCCTCTATCACTGTTGATAACCCAAAGAGAGCGTGTTGCAAACCCCTATTATTGTTGATAACCCAGAGTGAGCGTGTTGCAACCCTCTATCATTGTTGATAACCCAGAGTGAGCGTGTTGCAAACCCCTATCATTGTTGAAAACCCAGAGTGAGCGTGTTGCAAACCCTTGTCATTGTTGATAACCCAGAGTGAGCGTGTTGCAAACCCCTGTCATTGTTGATAATCCAGAGTGAGCGTGTTGCAAACCCCTATCATTGTTGATGACCCAGAGTGAGCGTGTTGCAAACCCCTATCATTGTTGACAACCCAGAGTGAGCGTGTTGCAAACCCTATCATTGTTGATAACCCAGAGTGAGCGTGTTGCAACCCTCTATCACTGTTGATAACCCAGAGAGAGCGTGTTGCAAACCCCTATTATTGTTGATAACCCAGAGTGAGCGTGTTGCAACCCTCTATCATTGTTGATAACCCAGAGTGAACGTGTTGCAACCCTCTATCATTGTTGATAACCCAGAGTGAGCGTGTTGCAAACCCCTATTATTGTTGATAACCCAGAGTGAGCGTGTTGCAACCCTCTATCATTGTTGATAACCCAGAGTGAGCGTGTTGCAACCCTCTATCATTGTTGATTACCCAGAGTGAGCGTGTTGCAACCCTCTATCATTGTTGATAACCCAGAAGCAACTGTGCAGCAACAACTCTGTGCTCTTCACTTTAGTCCTCACAGAACTTGTTTAGAATGAAATAATCAGTAATTTAGAATGAAATAATAGTAATTTCTGGAGTAAAAAAAAAAACAATAAAAAACTAATTGTCAACATGTCCTCTTGATGACAGCAAAAACATAAAAATTTACAATTTAAAAAAAAAAAAACATACTTAGAAATATGATAGAAACAAGCTGATTGCATCAACATGTTGCCAGAATTTTGCACTATCTTTTGGTAAGAAAACCTTAATTTCCATAATTTTTCAACTTCAATTTTAAAATCTCTAAAACAAAGGGTCTGGCTGCCTTCAGTTTTCCATGTGACTGGTCTGCTTGGTTTATATAGTAACTGATGTACTTTTCCCTTTAAATCTGTACGATAAGAATGTGTCACCTTGTCTGAGAGGTAGAAGGGCTATCTAACCGCTGCAAATGCTTGTGTGATATTCTCCGCAGCTCTACTTTATCAGTCGAGAAGCCCATCATTGTTGAGGGTGCTACTGTAAGCTTTTCTGCCTTCTCTTCAACACCAGAACTTGAATCCGTATACTCACCCTATTTTATGCACTAAATTCCGTCATTTTTTTCATTATTTATAGCGTGTTTTTCTCAACCGTCTCTAGGTCAAAAACTTAAAGCCAATATATATATTAAAGCATTCTCATTGAGGGTTCATTTTCTGCCTTTGGGTTCCTAAACAGCATCAATCACTGCTTCACGTCACTTCCTGTGACATGGTAACAACATTATCGATGGCATGTAAAAATTTTGAGTTATATAGGAACGCCAGTTTACTCTCATTTATAATTATAATTCATTGCTTACCTACAGATACTTCGCTGCTTAGTTATATCACATTTAGTTAATTTTCTTACTTTTACATATTTTTCAATTAAGATTTTCATTTAAGCTTCATTTATTTAGATTCAACGTATTCTGTGATTTGGTAAACATTCAAATGTCCATGTTTTATATCCTTTCAGTTTTCTATTCCATCCTTTTTATAAAGGTGTAATCTTGGACCTTCTGAGGCTCTTAAGGTTTCATTCCTCAAATGGTCTAAGCCAGCATAGTCAATTAGGTCGAAAAAGTTCTTGTCTTGGGAAAATGTCAAACTTAACTAAATTAGTGATAAACTCATAGAGAAAAACAGATCACCTGAATATTTACGAGTTGGAAGCTCGAGAGAATCTGAGGATCTGGAATCTTCCTTTAATGAGGGTACTTCCTCAGGCATCCAACCCTCCCACAGCACCCAATTAACAAGGCTAGAGAGGCAGATACACCCCTAGAGAGATCTAGCCAACTGTGCGTCCAGCTGAATGAGATAACAGGCAAAAATAGTAGCCCATTGTAGAGGAGAAAATGTGCAGTAAAGCTTAGAATACCTACACTTCGTGCATGCACGTGAATGTAATTATATATTATCTTCTCAGTCTGATAAAATAATTCGTCAGTGTTGCAGAAGGGTAAATTGAAAACCTATTCTGTTTGGAAAGATACACCAGCAGCGAATGTCTAAAGCTACTCAACAGACATTCTCCTGTTACTGAACAGGAAAAAAATAATGTCAGCAAGCTTGAACTCATACATTTCAGAAAAATACAAATATGAGGAGAGGTTGAAGGGAATGACAAGATGTATTCATTCAGTACCGAAAGGAAACATAGTGTATCTATCTATCTATCTATCTACCGAAAGGAAACATAGTGTATCTATCTATCTATCTATCTATCTATCTATCTATCTATATATATATATATATATATATATATATATATATATATATATATATATATATATATATATATATATATATACATATATATATATATTTTTTCTTTTCAACAAGTCGTCGGCCGTCTCCCACCGAGGCAGGGTGACCCAAAAAGAAAGCAAATCTCCAAAAAGAAAATACTTTCATCATCATTCAACACTTTCACCACACTCACACATAATCACTGTTTTTGCAGAGGTGCCCAGAATACAACAGCTTAGAAGTATATACGTATAGAAATACACAATATATCCCTCCAAACTGCCAATATCTCGAACCCCTCCTTTTGAGTGCAGGCATTGTACTTCCCATTTCCAGGACTCAAATCCGGTTATATAAAATAACAGGTTTCCCTGAAACCCTTCACTAAATATTACCCTGCTCACACTCCAACAGCTCGTCAGGTTCCAAATACCATTTGTCTCCATTCACTCCTATCTAACACGCTCACGCACGCATGCTGGAAGTCCAAAACCCTCGCCCACAACTCCTCCTTTACCCCCTCCCTCCAACCTTTTCGAGAACGACCCATACCCCGCCTTCCTTTCCCTACAGATTTATACGCTCTCCATGTCATTCTACTTTGATCCATTCTCTCTAAATGACCAAACCACATCAACAAACCCTCTTCAGCCCTCTGATTAATTCTTTTATTAACTCCACACCTTCTCCTAATTTCCACACTCCGAATTTTCTGCATAATATTTACACCACACATTGCCCTTAGACAGGACATCTCCACTGCCTCCAACCGCCTCCTAGCTGCAGCATTTACAACCCAAGCTTCACACCCATATAAGAGAGTTGGTATTACTATACTTTCATACATTCCCGTCTTTGCCTCCATAGATAGCATTTTTTGCCTCCACATATACCTCAATGCACCACTCACCTTTTTTTCTTCATCAATTCTATGATTAACCTCATCCTTCATAAATCCATCCGCTGACACGTCAACTCCCAAATATCTGAAAACATTCACTTCTTCCATACTCCTCCCCAATTTGATATCCACTTTACTTTATCTAAATCATTTGATACCCTCATCACCTTACTCTTTTCTATGTTCACTTTCAACTTTCTACCTTTACACACACTCCCAAATTCGTCCACTAACCTTTGCAATTTTTCTTTAGAATCTCCCATAAGCACAGTATCATCAGCAAAAAGTAACTGTGTCAATTCCCATTTTGTATTTTATTCCCCATAATTTAATCCCACCCCTCTCACGAGCACCCTAGCATTTACTTCTTTTACAACCCCATAAATATAAATATATTAAACAACCATGGTGACATTACACATCCCTGTCTAAGACCTACTTTTACCAGGAAGTAGTCTCCCTCTCTTCTACACACCCTAACCTGAGCCTCACTATCCTCATAAAAACTCTTTACAGCATTTAGTAACTTACCACCTTGTAGATGAATGGTTCAGAGAACCGACATGTTGATAAATTAGACATATGTGTAACTCTTGGGAATCTTTATTGAGGAAACGTTTCGCCACACAGTGGCTTCATCAGTCCATACCAAGGAGAATCTTGAAGAACAGGAGGAGAATGAGGTAATCAGTCCCTCAACCTTTAGTCGATGTGGTCAGTCCATCAATCTTGAATAGAATACGGCATATGGGCTGAGAAGGAGCTTATAAACCGTAGGCAGGAGAGGTGCAGCAGAGGCAGGTGGTGTCACATTTGTTCAATGTGGAAGTAGGTCGTGCCCAATGGTTAAGCAAGCGAAGAATTCCCAAGTATTAAGATCCCAAGAAGTTGCAGTGTCTGACAGGAATGTAGATGAATGGTTCAGAGAACCGACATGTTGATAAATTCAAGATTGATGGACTGACCTCATCGACTAAAGGTTGAGGGACTGATTACCTCATTCTCCTCCTGTTCTTCAAGATTCTCCTTGGTATGGACTGATGAAGCCACTGTGTGGCGAAACGTTTCCTCAATAAAGATACCCAAAAGTTGCACATGTGTCTAATTTATCAACTTTCCACCTATTCCATATACTTGCAACATCTGCCACATTTCTTCCCTATCCACTCTATAATATGCCTTTTCTAAATTCATAAATGCAATAAAAACTTCCCTACTTTTATCTAAATACTGCTCACATACATGCTTCAATGTAAACACTTGATCTGCACATCTAAAACACTCTAAAACCTCCTTGCTCATCCGCAATTCTACATTCTGTCTTACCTCTAGTTCTTTCAATAATAACCCTACCCTACACTTTTCCTGGTATACTCAGTAAACTTATTCCTCTATAATTTTTAGTCTCTTTTGTCCCCCTTCCCTTTACAAAAAGGGACTATACACGCTATCCGCCAATCCCTAGGTACCTTCCCCTCTTTCATACATTTATTAAACAAAAATACCAACTACTCCAACACTATGTCATGCCCTGCTTTTAACATTTCTGTCATGATCCCGTCAGTTCCAGCTGCTTTACCCCCTTTCATTCTACGTAATGCCTCACGCACCTCCCCCACACTCACATCCTGCTCTTTTCACTCCTAGAAGATGGTATACCTCCCTGGCCAGTGCATGAAATTACCGCCTCCCTTTCTTTGTCGACATTTAAAAGTTCCTCAAAATATTCTCGCTATCTACCCAAAACCTCCATCTCCCCATCTAACTCCCCTTCCCTGTTTTTAACTGACAAATCCATTTATTCCCTAGGCTTTCTTAACTTGTTTAACTCACTCCAATTTTTTTCTTATTTTCATTAAAATTTCTTGACAGTGCCTCTCCCACCCTATCATCCGCTCTCCTTTTGCACTCTCTCAACACTCTCTTCACCTTTCTTTTACTCTCCATATACTCTACTCTCCTCATAACACCTCTGCTTTGTAAATTCCTCTTATAAGCTACGTTTTTCTCTTTTATCACACCCTTTACTTCATCATTCCACCAATCACTCCTCTTTCCTCCTGCTCCCACCCTCCTATAACCACAAACTTCTGCCCCACATTCTAATACTGCATTTTTAAAACTATTCCAACCCTCTTCAACCCCCCCACTACTCATACTTGCACCAGTCCACCTTTCTCCCAATAGTTGCTTATATCTCACCGAACTTCCTCCTCCCTTAGTTTTCACCTCCCTCTTACTTGTTGTTGCCATTTTTCTCTTATCCCATCTACTTCTTTCTCTAACTGTAGCTACAACTAGATAATGATCCGACATATCAGTTGCCCCTCTATAAACGTGTACATCCTGGAGCCTATCCATCAACCTTTTATCCACAAATATATAATCTAACAAACTACTTTCATTACATGCTACATCATACCTTGTATATTTATTTATCCTATTTTTCATAAAATATGTATTACTTATTACCAAACCTTTCTACACATAGCTCAATTAAAGGCTCCCCATTTTCATTTACCCCTGGCACCCCAAATTTACCTACTACTCCCTCCACAACATTTTTACCCACTTCAGCATTAAAATCCCCAACTACAAGTACTGTTACACTTGGTTCAAAAATCCCCACGCATTCACTCAACATTTCCCAAAATCTCTCTCTCTCCGTTATACTTCTCTCTTCCCCAGGTGCATATACGCTTACTATAACCCACTTCTCACATCCAACTTTCATTTTACTCCATATAATCCTTGAATTAATACATTTATAGCCCCTCTTTTCCTGCCATAGCTTATCCTTCAACATTACTGCTACTCCTTCTTTAGCTCTAACTCTATTAGAAACCCCTGACCTAATCCCATTTATTACTCTCCACTGAAACTCACCCACCCCCTTCAGCTTTGTTTCACTTAAATCCAGGACATCCAGCTTCTTCTCATTCATAACATCCACAATCATCTATTTCTTATCATTCGCACAACATCCACGCACATTCATGCTTCCCACTTTGACAATTTTCTTCTTATTCTTTTTAGTAATTTTTACAGGAAAAGGGTTTACATTTATATATACATATATATATATATATATATATATATATATATATATATATATATATATATATATATATATATATATATATATATATATATATATATATATATATATATATATATATATATATATATATATATATATATATATATATTAGGTATATATATATAGGAAGTAGGTTGGTAGACAGCAACCACCCAGAAAAGTACTACCGTCCTGCCAGATGACTGTGAAACAGAAACCTATAACTGTTTTGCATGATGGTAGGATTGCTGGTTTCTTTTTCTGTCTCATAAACACGCTAGTTAACAGGGATATCTTGCTACTCCAACTTACACTTTGGTCACACTTCACAGACACGCACATGCATATATATATATATATATACATACATCTAGGTTTTTCTCCTTTTTCTAAATAGCTCTTGTTCTTCTTTATTTCTTCTATTGTCCATGGGGAAGTGGAAAGAATCTTTCCTCCGTAAGCCATGCGTGTCGTATGAGGCGACTAAAATGCCGGGAGCAATGGGCTAGTAACCCCTTCTCCTGTAGACATTTACTAAAAAAGAGAAGAAGAAAAACTTTACAAAACTGGGATGCTTGAATGTGCGTGGATGTAGTGCGGATGACAAGAAACAGATGATTGCTGATGTTATGAATGAAAAGAAGTTGGATGTCCTGGCCCTAAGTGAAACAAAGCTGAAGGGGGTAGGGGAGTTTCGGTGGGGGGAAATAAATGGGATTAAATCTGGAGTATCTGAGAGAGTTAGAGCAAAGGAAGGGGTAGCAGTAATGTTGAAGGATCAGTTATGGAAGGAGAAAAGAGAATATGAATGTGTAAATTCAAGAATTATGTGGATTAAAGTAAAGGTTGGATGCGAAAAGTGGGTCATAATAAGCGTGTATGACTCAAGAAATCGTAGGAAGGTTAGCACAGGCACCTCTAGCTGGAGATTCGTCTGTAAAAACTTGCATTTGTGGTCACAGAGGTGCCTGTGCTAACCTTCCTATGGTGTAGAAATATACCTAGTTGGATGAATCTTATTGTGGCTAGCTGGTCTGGTGGCTAACGCGACGGGCTGGAGTTTTGAGACTCTATGACCGCGGGTTCAATCCCGGCCGGGGGTATGGTTTATTTGCAATCGTGTCATTACGATTTCTTGAGTCATGTTGACGGCAGTGAAGGGACTTGAGCTAGAGTTCGTCACGGCCACGCTAGCTGGAGATTCGTCTGTAAAAACTTGCATTTGTGGTCACAGAGGTACCTGTGCTAACCTTCCTATGGTGTAGAAATATACCTAGTTGGATGAATCTTATTGTGGCTAGCTGGTCTAGTGGCTAACGCGACGGGCTGGAGTTTTGAGACTCTATGACCGCGGGTTCAATCCCGGCCGGGGGTATGGTTTTAAGCGTGTATGCACCTGGAGAAGACAGGAATGTAGAGGAGAGAGAGAGATTTTGGGAGATGTTAAGTGAATGTATAGGAGCCTTTGAACCAAGTGAGAGAGTAATTGTGGTAGGGGACCTGAATGCTAAAGTAGGAGAAACTTTTAGAGAGGGTGTGGTAGGTAAGTTTGGGGTGCCAGGTGTAAATGATAATGGGAGCCCTTTGATTGAACTTTGTATAGAAAGGGGTTTAGTTATAGGTAATACATATTTTAGGAAAAAGAGGATAAATAAGTATACAAGATATGATGTAAGGCGAAATGACAGTAGTTTGTTGGATTATGTATTGGTACATAAAAGACTGTTGAGTAGACTTCAGGATGTACATGTTTATAGAGGGGCCACAGATATATCAGATCACTTTTTAGTTGTAGCTACACTGAGAGTAAAAGGTAGATGGGATACAAGGAGAATAAAAGCATCAGGGAAGAGAGAGGTGAAGGTTTATAAACTAAAAGAGGAGGCAGTTAGGGTAAGATATAAACAGCTATTGGAGGATAGATGGACTAATGAGAGCATAGGCAATGGGGTCGAAGAGGTATGGGGTAGGTTTAAAAATGTAGTGTTGGAGTGTTCAGCAGAAGTTTGTGGTTACAGGAAGGTGGGTGCAGGAGGGAAGAGGAGCGATTGGTGGAATGATAATGTAAAGAGAGTAGTAAGGGAGAAAAAGTTAGCATATGAGAAGTTTTTACAAAGTAGAAGTGATGCAAGGAGGGAAGAGTATATGGAGAAAAAGAGAGAGGTTAAGAGAGTGGTGAAGCAATGTAAAAAGAGAGCAAATGAGAGAGTGGGTGAGATGTTATCAACAAATTTTATTGAAAATAAGAAAAAGTTTTGGAGTGAGATTAACAAGTTAAGGAAGCCTAGAGAACAAATGGATTTGTCTGTAAAAAATAGGAGAGGAGAGTTATTAAATGGAGAGTTAGAGGTATTGGGAAGATGGAGGGAATATTTTGAGGAATTGTTAAATGTTGATGAAGATAGGGAAGCTGTGATTTCGTGTATAGGGCAAGGAGGAATAACATCTTGTAGGAGTGAGGAAGAGCCAGTTGTGAGTGTGAGGGAAGTTCGTGAGGCATTAGGTAAAATGAAAGGGGGTAAGGCAGATTGGATTGATGGGATAAAGATAGAAATGTTAAAAGCAGGTGGGGATATAGTTTTGGAGTGGTTGGCGCAATTATTTAATAAATGTATGGAAGAGGGTAAGGTACCTAGGGATTGGCAGAGAGCATGCATAGTTCCTTTGTATAAAGGCAAAGGGGACAAAAGAGAGTGCAAAAATTATAGGGGGATAAGTTTGTTGAGTGTACCTGGTAAAGTGTATGGTAGAGTTATTATTGAAAGAATTAAGAGTAAGACGGAGAATAGGATAGCAGATGAACAAGGAGGCTTTAGGAAAGGTAGGGGGTGAGTGGACCAGGTGTTTACAGTGAAACACATAAGTGAACAGTATTCAGATAAGGCTAAAGAGGTCTTTGTGGCATTTATGGATTTGGAAAAGGCGTATGACAGGGTGGATAGGGGGGGGGGCAATATGGCAGATGTTGCAGGTGTATGGTGTAGGAGGTAGGTTACTGAAAGTAGTGAAGAGTTTTTACGAGGATAGTGAGGCTCAAGTTAGAGTATGTAGGAAAGAGGGAAATTATTTCCCAGTAAAAGTAGGCCTTAGACAAGGATGTGTGATGTCACCGTGGTTGTTTAATATATTTATAGATGGGGTTGTAAGAGAAGTAAATGCGAGGGTCTTGGCAAGAGGCGTGGAGTTAAAAGATAAAGAATCACACACAAAGTGGGAGTTGTCACAGCTGCTCTTTGCTGATGAAACTGTGCTCTTTGGAGATTCTGAAGAGAAGTTGCAGAGATTGGTGGATGAATTTGGTGGGGTGTGCAAAAGAAGAAAATTAAAAGTGAATACAGGAAAGATCTGATATCAGATTGGAGGGAGAGGGTATGGAGGAGGTGAATGTATTCAGATATTTGGGAGTGGACGTGTCAGCGGATGGGTCTATGAAAGATGAGGTGAATCATAGAATTGATGAGGGGAAAAGGGTGAGTGGTGCACTTAGGAGTCTGTGGAGACAAAGAACTTTGTCCTTGGAGGCAAAGAGGGGAATGTATGAGAGTATAGTTTTACCAACGCTCTTATATGGGTGTGAAGCATGGGTGATGAATGTTGCAGCGAGGAGAAGGCTGGAGGCAGTGGAGATGTCATGTCTGAGGGCAATGTGTGGTGTGAATATAATGCAGAGAATTCGTAGTTTGGAAGTTAGGAGGAGGTGCGGGATTACCAAAACTGTTGTCCAGAGGGCTGAGGAAGGGTTGTTGAGGTGGTTCGGACATGTAGAGAGGATGGAGCGAAACAGAATGACTTCAAGAGTGTATCAGTCTGTAGTGGAAGGAAGGCGGGGTAGGGGTCGGCCTAGGAAAGGTTGGAGGGAGGGGGTAAAGGAGGTTTTGTGTGCGAGGGGCTTGGACTTCCAGCAGGCATGCGTGAGCGTGTTTGATAGGAGTGAATGGAGACAAATGGTTTTTAATTCTTGACGTGCTGTTGGAGTGTGAGCAAAGTAACATTTATGAAAGGGTTCAGGGAAACCGGCAGGCCGGACTTGAGTCCTGGAGATGGGAAGTACAGTGCCTGCACTCTGAAGGAGGTGTGTTAATGTTGCAGTTTAAAAACTGTAGTGTAAAGCACCCTTCTGGCAAGACAGTGATGGAGTGAATGATGGTGAAAGTTTTTCTTTTTTGAGCCACCCTGCCTTGGTGGGAATCGGCCAGTGTGATAATAAATAAATATATATATATATATATATATATATATATATATATATATATATATATATATATATATATATATATATATATATATATATATATATATATATATATATATATATATATATATATATATATATATATATATATATATATATATATATATATATATATATATATATATATATATATATATATATATATGTCGTGCCGAATAGGTAGAACTTGCGATCTTGGCTTAAATAGCAACGCTCATCTTGCCATATAGGACAAGCGAAAATTTTGTGTATGCAATAATTTCTCCAAAATCACTCAGAGCCTAACGAAAAAAATATATTTCCCTGTGTTTGTTAAGTATTAAATAATTGTAAACAAATCTAAAATATATTTAGTTGCGTTAGTCTAAAATAAATTGCTCTGGTTATAATAAGGTTAGGTAAGTTTTCTAAGATTCTTTTGGTGCAAAATTATAAATTTTTACATTAACATTAATGAAAAAATATATCTTTAAACGTATAAGAGAATTTTTTTTAGAAAGGACTAATTTTAAATGAGTTCCTGCTGACTGACCAGTTTTACATATTCGACACGACATATATATATATATATATATATATATATATATATATATATATATATATATATATATATATATATATATATATAAATATATACATGTACATATATAGAGGCCTGGCCTCTGGTGGAAACTATGGGAATTAGGCGTGTAGGCTCACTGGCTACAGACACATACACACACACACTCACACACACACACACATATATATATATATATATATATATATATATATATATATATATATATATATATATATATATATATATATGTATATATATATATATATATACATATATATATAAATATATATATGTATATATATATATATATAAACACTGATCTTTGGCTGAAGGAGACTCGAACCTACGAACCTTGGAACAAGGTACGCAGTGCTTTACCAATCTACCCACATGTTAACCCACATGTTAACCAGTGTGGAGCAGTGCCGCGTGCCTCGTTGTGCTCTGGGTTTTCTCGTGTTTACACGGTCGCTCTTACGTGCTAGAACTTTAATTTGTGCCATCAATCCTATACGATACATCCCTCTAGCGCCTGGAACCAATCTTGGGCGATAAACATTATATACTGAGTCAAAAAAGGAGAATTAGTGTGCACTACCTAGCAGAGTTTACTACCAGAGGGGAATCATAGGCCTGTGTTCCGTGTGCAAAATAATAATAATAGAACTTTTCTTTGTCGGAGGAAAGAAAGTCTCCCTGATAACATTGTGTATACATAGTGTATAGTGTATACTACAGTGGCTCCCTAGTATATAGATGATAAAGGCTAAAGTGTCATTTGAAAACAGGTGAATTTGTAAATGAAGTGATAAGCCTATAGAGGCAGGTGCCAGAAGTCGCCAGAAACTTACCACAGTGGTCAGCTGTTTTAATAATCTTCCTGGCCTGCTAGTGTACTCGCATATAATCTAGTGATACCAGTGAATAGCAGAATACAGTGTTGTAGTAGCAACTAACCAGTATTATAATGGTACTTAGTGGAGTGGAGTGACTTTCATTAGTTTCTTTTTTCTTGAAATACCAGACGTATACTGTGAATTTCTTATAACCTGTAGTTACCAGCGGTCGCAATATACACAACGAGAAGCAATTATTACTACAGAAAAAGCGTCCTTCCTCCAAAATTTCCACCAGTCAACTATAGTGATAATATAGCATTTATTGTGGTGGAGACGAAAAAAAAAACGAGAAAAGCTAGATACAGCGATTGATAAACAAGGGTTGATGCTCGACCGTTCGTCACTGTAGGAGCTGCGAGAAATCACCGGCTCTTCAACACGCAAGTTATACTTTTGTATCAATCAAATCACATTTTACTCGGGTAGATAATTTCAAGTAGATCCTTCATGTGTTAGCCCAAATCACCGACTAGTATGTTTTAAATAAGTGACTCACTGATCAGATCAGATCGACTGGTCCGAACCCTCCACTGGTCAGAACCCTTGATGGTCCGAACCCTTGACTGTTTCAAACGGATTCGTTGGACAATAAAGCAGACTGTAAACGGATGGGGTTATAGGCGCCCTTATCAAACACAAACAATAAATATAAATCAGGAACATACACGGTAAGCTGTCCAATATACAAGTACAGTTAGAAATAGAAATACAAATAGCTAGAGCTTCATTTAAGGAGGTTATTAATAGAGTATTCAAGAGGTTGCTAGTAGAATTACAGTAAATCAACTATTCAAATCATTATGAAGCTCTGTATAGTCTGCAGTCAAACAAACGGGCTTCCACATGGATAAATTGTAATTTTTGTGGAAATTGGTGTCACGCCCCTTGTGCAGATATCCAAGAACTAGCTACAAGCAGTATTAAAACAGGGAAGTGTTTTTGGGTATGCCCAAATGAGGAAAATCTGTGGACTAAAATCACAAGGGTATTAAAAGAGGATAACATCAAAGCTGCTTTCATAGACAACCTGGAAGCTTTCTACAACAGATGGGAACATAAAAAGTCTGGGCTGAATGGTACTGCCCTTGATACTGGCCATGTAGTCAGAAACTGTAAGGCTGGAGGTGATGTCCTGGTAGTCAGTAAATGTGGGGCTGATAGTGCTGTCCTGGGAGACAGTAATGGTGAAGCTGGAGGTGCTGTCCTGGGAGACAGTAATGGTGAAGCTGGAGGTGCTGTCCTGGGAGACAGTAATGGTGAAGCTGGAGATTTTGTCCAGGTAGTCGGGAATTATACGCAGGAAGGAATACACATAAATGACCTCATAGCGGACAGGAGCCGTAGTGGGGAAACAAGTGTAGTCAAAGATAAGATAAAACCAATATTGCAAACTAGAAATACCGCAGGAAATAGCAAACAAGAGGACTCCACTAGCAATAGTGAGGATATATTACCAAAAACAACTGGTGGGAGCTCCTTTGTTGGTGCTAGGGAGGATAGGAATAAGACAGGGAAACATGCACCAACAGGGAATACAGTCACAGAAACCCAAGGCAAATGGAAACCAAGCCTGTGCACATACTATGCACTTGGTATCTGCAGACATGGGAAATCTGGAAAAACAGACGGGACGTGCAACTATGACCACTCTAGAAAATGCCATGCCCATATGACAACAGGAAAATGCAAACTCCCTTCCTGTAAGCTTTTTCACCCTGAAATGTGTACCTCTTCAGCACAGGAAAGACTGTGCTATAACTTAAATTGCTAGGCACACCATCTAAAGGGTACAAAAAGATACAAAACATCCAGGCCATGGGAAAACCTGGGTAGCCACAGCCACTCAAGAGGGAGAGGTTTTTTAGTGCCAGGAAGGAAAAAAAACTGGCAGGAAATGGCAGAAATCGTACACCAAATCCAGTCATTCCTGGAGTGGAACCACAGTCGATGGCCTCCACTCCAAACCAACAGATACAGATATTAATGCCAGAAACCCTCCCCCCCCCCAGTACCAACAATACCACCAGTCCGATAACATTCTTCTTTGCAAATATACAGGGTCTAAAGCCAGCAACAAACAACAAAATACCTTTCATCCGTGGACTGATTGCAGAGGCAAAGGCAATGTTCGCGGCTTTCACTGAGACCCACATAAAGGATCACTTGGACAACGAAATATGGATCCCAGGTTACAACCTATACAGATGTGACAGAGTGAACAGGCAAAAGGGGGGGGGGGTTGGCCTGTACATTGCAGAGTCACTTGTTTGCATAGAACTGCTAAATGCCTCAAATGATGTAGTGGAAGTTTTAGCAGTAAAGGTCGAGAACCAAAACCTAGTCATTGTGGTAGTCTACAAGCCTCCGGATGCAACATCCCAGCAATTCCAGGAACAGCTGTTAAAAATTGACCACTGTCTGGAAAATCTTCCAGCTCCTGCACCCAACATCTTGCTCCTGGGGGATTTCAACGTAAGGCACCTAAAATGGAGGAATATAGCAAATAATATTGTTGCAGTAATAACACCAGGAGGCAGCTCTGATGAAAACTCACACTCACACGAGCTTTTAAATCTCTGCACAAAATTCAATTTAAACCAGCAAATAATAGAGCCTACTAGACTGGAGAATACACTAGACCTCATCTTCACTAACAATGATGATCTAATAAGAAATGTCACCATATCAAAAACAATATACTCAGATCACAACATAATTGAGGTTCAGACACGTATGCGTGGAGCCCCAGACCGACATAATGAGACTAGTCACGATTGAGCATTCACCAAATTCAACTTCAATAACAAAAACATAAAGTGGGACCAAGTAAACCAAGTCCTAACCGATATAAGCTGGGAAGATATACTAAGCAACACAGACCCCAACTTATGCCTAGAACAGATTAACTTGGTGGCACTCGATGTATGCACAAAGCTTATTCCTCTAAGAAAAAGGAGGAGTAGATGTAAAATAGAAAGAGACAGGCGCTCCCTTTACAGGCGACGGAAAAGAATAACAGAGCGGCTAAAAGAGGTCAATATATCTGAAATGCGTAGGGAGACACTGGTCAGAGAAATAGCAAGCATCGAACTCAAGCTAAAGGAATCTTATAGGAGTCAGGAATCGCGGGAAGAACTAAAAGCCATAAATGAAATCGAAAGAAACCCAAAGTATTTCTTCTCCTATGCCAAATCAAAGTCGAGAACAACGTCCAGTATTGGGCTCCTACTTAAACAAGATGGGTCCTACACAGATGACAGCAAGGAAATGAGTGAGCTACTTAAGTCCCAATATGACTCAGTTTTTAGCAAGCCGCTAACCAGACTGAGAGTCGAAGATCAAAATTAATTTTTTATGAGAGAGCCACAAAATTTGATTAACACAAGCCTATCCGATGTTATCCTGACGCCAAATAACTTCGAACAGGCGATAAATGATATGCCCATGCACTCTGCCCCAGGGCCAGACTCATGAAACTCCGTGTTCATCAAGAACTGCAAGAAGCCCCTATCACGAGCCTTTTCCATCCTATGGAGAGGGAGCATGGACACGGGGGTCGTCCCACAGTTACTAAAAACAACAGACATAGCCCCACTCCACAAAGGGGGCAGTAAAGCAACAGCAAAGAACTACAGACCGATAGCACTAACATCCCATATCATAAAAATCTTTGAAAGGGTCCTAAGAAGCAAGATCACCACCCATCTAGAAACCCATCAGTTACACAACCCAGGGCAACATGGGTTTAGAACAGGTCGCTCCTGTCTGTCTCAACTATTGGATCACTACGACAAGGTCCTAAATGCACTAGAAGATAAAAAGAATGCAGATGTAATATATACAGACTTTGCAAAAGCCTTCGACAAGTGTGACCATGGCGTAATAGCCCACAAAATGCGTGCTAAAGGAATAACAGGAAAAGTCGGTCGATGGATCTATAATTTCCTCACTAACAGAACACAGAGAGTAGTCGTCAACAGAGTAAAGTCCGAGGCAGCTACGGTGAAAAGCTCTGTTCCACAAGGCACAGTACTCGCTCCCATCTTGTTCCTCATCCTCATATCCGACATAGACAAGGATGTCAGCCACAGCACCGTGTCTTCCTTTGCAGATGACACCCGAATCTGCATGACAGTGTCTTCCATTGCAGACACTGCAAGGCTCCAGGCGGACATCAACCGAATCTTTCAGTGGGCTGCAGAAAACAATATGAAGATCAACGATGAGAAATTTAAATTACTCAGATATGGTAAACACGAGGAAATTAAATCTTCATCAGAGTACAAAACAAATTCTGGCCACAAAATAGAGCGAAACACCAACGTCAAAGACCTGGGAGTGATCATGTCGGAGGATCTCACCTTCAAGGACCATAACACTGTATCAATCGCATCTGCTAGAAAAATGAAAGGATGGATAATGAGAACCTTCAAAACTAGGGAGGCCAAGCCCATGATGACACTCTTCAGGTCACTTGTTCTATCTAGGCTGGAATATTGCTGCACACTAACAGCACCTTTCAAGGCAGGTGAAATTGCTGACCTAGAAAATGTACAGAGAACCTTCACGGCGCGCATAACGGAGATAAAACACCTCAATTACTGGGAGCGCTTGAGGTTCCTAAAATTGTATTCCCTGGAACGCAGGCGGGAGAGATATATGATTATATACACCTGGAAAATCCTAGAGGGACTAGTACCGAACTTGCACACGAAAATCACTCACTACGAAAGCAAAAGACTTGGCAGACGATGCAACATCCCCCCAATGAAAAGCAGGGGTGTCACTAGCACGTTAAGAGACCATACAATAAGTGTCAGGGGCCCGAGACTGTTCAACTGCCTCCCAGTATACATAAGGGGGATTACCAACAGACCCCTGGCAGTCTTCAAGCTGGCACTGGACAAGCACCTAAAGTCGGTTCCTGACCAGCCGGGCTGTGGCTCGTACGTTGGTTTGCGTGCAGCCAGCAGCAACAGCCTGGTTGATCAGGCTCTGATCCACCAGGAGGCCTGGTCACAGACCGGGCCGCGGGGGCGTTGACCCCCGGAACTCTCTCCAGGTAAACTCCAGGTAAACTGGACCAAACTTTGGAGTCCAGCTTGCGCTAGACTTTGATCCAAGGCAGCCAGCTTTCAGGGAGAAGGCTTACAGCTTTTCATCTCATCCCCTGCATGCATCAGCCTTACTAGAGATATTAACAATGCAAGGAATTCGCAAGAGCAGGCGAAATATACACAAACACTGATCTCTGGCTGAAGGAGACTCGAACCTACCAACCTTGGAACAATGTATGCAGTGCTTTACCAATCTACCCACACTGGACCAATACCTTAGAGTCCAGCTTGCGCTAGACTTTGATCCAAGGCAGCCAGCTTTCAGGCAGAAGGCTTACAGCTTCGTAGGTTCGAGTCTCCTTCAGCCAGAGATCAGTGTTTGTGTATATTTCGCCTGCTCTTGCGAATTCCTTGCATTGTTAATATCTCTAGTAAGGCTGATGCATGCAGGGGATGAGATGAAAAGCTGTAAGCCTTCTCCCTGGAGGCTGGCTGCCTTGGATCAGTCTACTTTATTTCTTGCTCCTCCTGTCCTCTTCAATACTTTGGAGAAACTCTCTTTCTGACAGACTTAGGGAGCACAAAAATAGTGTTAGGCTTGCCGACACTAATAATGCTCTGTTCTGTCAAGTCAGAGATCACAGCCATCCTATTGACTGGTCTTCCGCTAAAACTGTCTTCCCTACTTCCAACTCTAACAGTCGCCGTCTAGTTGAATCCTCTCTAATACACAACTTTCCTTGTATGAATCTTAGTCCTGGTTTCGTTTCTGTAGATGCCTTCCCCTTCCACTACATTGTAAAATGTTCCAAACTTCAGAACACCCGTGATTTAACCTGATTCCTCATTTTTTCTTCTTCTCCCTCTTCCCCTTTCCTCTTTCCTTTTTGTCTTTCTTCTGTCGCGTGTTTCTGTTCCTTCATTATTTATTTCATCACTTCCCCTTCCCCCCCACCTCTGTGTACTTGCTCTCCCTCTGTGGGCACCTAGCTCCCTTGCAGTGCTCCCCTTTCTTTGTATTTGACTGGCTCCTCCTACTCCTTAATTCCCCACTACCACCACTACCACTACCACTACCACTACTACTACTACTACTACCACCACTACCTCGTCCTGCCTATATATAGCCGTCCTGCTCTACTTCTGGTTAGTGTGACTTTGTAAATGGTCAAAGTCGGACCGAAACGTCGTCGTTAGCTCTTCTCTTCTATGTGCGGGTTATTTGTGTATTCTTCACAGAGCAGTAAATAAACACATTGATTTGAGTTTCCTTTCACCTACTGACCATGTTCACCTAGCATAGCTCATTTTAATATTAGTCAGTGTTTGACATCCTTTCGAGAGGTGGTATAGATTCGGTATGGCTGGGTATATAAATGAGCTCTGGTACGGTAAAAGCTCTTAAATCATTCATCGGGACTCTACTGACGAACAATGCCTTGTTTTTTTTTTTTTTTGTTTTTTTTTGTTGGCGCCACTCTACACCTGGGAATATTAAATCATATTATTTTAGCAGTCGTCTACAAGGCTACAAGGCTCTAGTAAGCATTAGAAAATATATATATTCAAACGAAATCATAATTAGATTAAAACAATCAATGAAAAGTTATATTTTTAAGGTGCAATACGACACTTACTTATTACTAAAGATTCGCCGGTATACTCCCGGCCCGGGCTTTTTCCAAGTGGTGGCCCGGCCTTGGCTCCCTCTTTAGGGAGTGTCTGAGACCGAAGTCTCCCATGGGAGGAGGCAAAAGTACCCCCTCATCTTTGGGACCAATTGTCCCTTCTCTGGTCTGCCATCCCAAGGGGGATAATGGGAATGACAGTCTTGTGATCTGTAAGCTCGGGCTCAGGCACCTACCCTACCCTAGAAGGGTTAGGCATGGTGTCGATCGTGCTGCAACACGACAATACATTCAAACTTTAGTAGGAATGGCGCACTGAAATTGCTGAAACAATATCAAGAACCTACCTGGAGACTCAGAAAGTTTGTATTAGTGTGTGTGTCCCTCTGTCAGGAAGGAGGAACTGCCTGAAGACTTGTCATGTTGTATTATCTGTTGTATGTGTGTGTGTGTTTGTTCATCTATTAGGAAGATGGAACTACGTGAACACTTGGCAAGTTGCGTGTATGCTCCAATTGTTAGGAAGAAGGAATTACCTGAACACATGTGGAACACACACCTGTTGTGTGTGTGTGTTCCACATGTTAGGAAGGAGGAGCTAAGGAAAACTTTCCAGTCCGTGTTGAATGGTATGTGTGTGCGTTCCCTATGCCGGAGAGGGATATAACCTAACTATATATCAGTTAATGTTACCCAGTGTGTGCATTACGTCGGGGAAGGATGAGTGCTCCGTGGCCTGGTGGCTGAAACTCTCGCTTCACACGGCGAGGGTCTGGGCTGGATTCCCAGCTAGGGTAGAAACATTGGGCGTGTCTCTTTACACTGATTGTCTACCTTCCCCATCAGTAAAATGGGTACCTGGGAGTTAGCCGACTGGTGTGGGTCGCATCCTGGGACAAAACTGACGTAATTTGCCTGAAATGCTCTACATAACAAGAGGTTTTCTATATAGTAGTATGTCACTGATGTCAGCTAGGACTGTATACCTTGTACACGTACTTGTAGACATAACAATTATTATTAGTAGTAACCACTTATTATGTTAACTAGTGTGTGTGTTACTCTTGTCAATTTAAATTATCTCTTGTGTGTGTGTTCACTATATCAGAGTTGTTACTTAGTCATTTATATCAAGTTACGGTTCCTCTTATGTGTGTTCCGTATGTTGGGGAAGGATAAGTTATCTTAACATTTACAAGTTTTAATTACATAAAAATGCTAAACCAGTGTAGGCCAATCAACAGTAGGAGTATTAAAGGTTGAATGCCTCCACCGGTAATTACAGCTCAACCTCCGAACAACCAGGCTGTTCTGAGCACGTAAAAAGTTGTGTGGCTTGAAATTATCTGTCCAAACTGAAAGAGAGAAATTATTATTGTTAATTATGTCCAGAAATTGCTTTTGTAAGTGTTCTTCATTAGAATTTTAATTACCATGCACATCTAATATAGAAAATGGTGACGAAATTCGGTTATTCGACGTCCAGAATATTTGGCTCTGTCCTAGACGCAATAAAATCCCGTCTAGAATTTTTCGGTCAGTCCTGGAAGCAATAAATCACGTCCAGAAGAGTTCGGTCTCTCCTTGATGCATTATCAAGTCACAACCAGTATGTTTCTAAGTGTCCTAGATTCATCATAAGGTCACGGCAAAATGAACTGAAATGACTATTTTGCTCATTTCTAATTTATGTGCTGGATGGAAAATGCTCCAGTCACTTCACTGTGAGAATTTCCCAGAAATTGTTGTTTCGTATTCGTCTCTCGACCTCCGTGGTGAGAGGACGCTTTCTGAACTTGCCTCTGCTGGCCCCTGGTGGCAGGTGGTGAATCTCAGTAATCAAAAATGGCGGACAGATATGGACGTCGCGTAAATACGGTCTGTGTGGAGCTGGTCCGTGGTACACTTAACAGTTCATCGATGCAGGTGATTCTCCCTACTATCATCCGTGAAGTGTATGGAATACCAAATGAAGAGCTGTATGGTGTGGCAGTAAACGGAGTAACGAGAATCTTCATCAAATTCATAAATGCTATGTGACATGGGTTAAAATAAGGAATGTTCCCTTTGAAGCCACGGAGTATGATGTGATGGCGGTCTTCCATAGATATGGAAAGATACACGCAGCGGAATTGGGAGTGTGGAAGGATGGGCCTTATGTGGGGCTGCCAGAAGGATCCTTCACACTGAAGATGACATTACGACAACCGATACCTTCGTATGTTCTATTGGAAGAATTCAGAACACAGGTCTATGGATATTATGTGGGACAAAAAGGACATGCAGGCTGTGCGGGTCATTTGACCATATGGCAGCCCAATGCCATAGGAAGACAGGACGGAGGGAACAGATGCCAACACCAGTAGATCAGCAGCTGGGTCCAGTGGCGCCAGAGACAGGTGCGGACGAAAGACGGACATCGGGCAGTTGGAGTGAGGAAGTAGACAGAGCAGAGACGGAGATGGAGGCATGTGCAACGTTACCGGTAGGGACGGAGCCAGAACAGATGACGACGGTGAGGAATGATGGCAAGTGTGTACTGCAAAAGGATGGACTGCTGCATGAGGTCTAAACACCTTTCTGAGTGAGGTGGAAGGCAATCTGGATGATGTGCAGAGTGGACGAATGTTGGAGACAACTGTTGCTTTGGTGCATGAGGAGACCTTGCGTAATGAGGGCAGGGTGCACACGGTTGTATCTGAGGTGCATAGAGAGGGCATGGAAGATGAAGCCGCGTGTGGATGCAAGAGAACGGCTGGGACGTCGGAAATGGACGACGTCTTAACTCCCGGGCAGAGACCCAGGAAGAAGTCTTGGAAGAATGAGTTGGACCTCCCGGAGAGTGGGGGTAACGGTAATGAGGTGATGAAAAGCTCAAAGGACAAGGGGGGGTTGGGGTTTGGTGAAGCAGTGTGCCAAATGTGGATCTAGCCAGCAGCCTAGTCTAGCGGGCAACCTTCCAAGGCGGAGGGAAAAACCGCCTTTACTGCAATAATCCAAGGTTGTAACGATTAATGTAAATGGCCAGAGGGCTGAGGTAAAAAGAGTGTGGGTGGAATGGTTCCTGAGGAGATTTGATATAGATGTTTGTTTCACACAAGAGCACAATTACAAGGTTGGTTGTGAATTGTTTTTGAAGGGATATAAGTTGTATGAGTGGATCTTTGAGGTTAAAAGGTGGAGTGGCTATGGCTGTAAAGGAGACCAGTCCCTTACGTATTTTGGGGTGGGAAGAGGGAGGGGAGGGTGGTAAGGGTGGAGGGAGTGTGGAGTGAGACTAGGGTTTGTTTTATAGGGGTTTATATGCCTGCGGATGGCACAGTAAGAGTTAAGGAGAATTTTGTGAGAGATTTAAGGGGATTACCTTTAGTCACTGTCATAGGGGGAGATTGGAACTGTGTCATTCGGGGGGGGGGGGAATGTGGAACCGAGGGGGGTGGGGTGTATGTTGGGCATGTTATGCAATGTGTTGCAGGATGTGGGGGTTTTGGATGTTGGGGGGAGGGGTGGTTGGCGGGTTGAGTATACGTTTGTCAGATGGGGTTATGCAGCAAGACTGGATAGGATCTATGCAACGGAAGCAGTTAGAATGTTGGGAGACCAGACTTTGGATGTGGGGTTTTCTGACCATAGAGCAGTTATGACAGATCTGGATTGGGAGGGCATGGCTAGAATACAATCGGGTTTTTGGAAATTAAATGTGAGACTCGTGAGGAGGGAAGAGGTGAGTGAGGCGTTTGGGGAATGGTGGCAAAATTTGTGGGATTCTAGAGAATGGGAGTCGAGTGTCTTGGAATGGTGGGAAAGGCGAGCTAAACCAGGTATTGCGGGTTTTTATAAATGGAAGGAAGGGAAGAGGCTAGGTGGAGGTATGGGTTACAAAATTATTTGGAATATCAGCTAAATGAGTGTTATGAGGAAGGGGAGGGGCGGCAGTATGGAAACATGGTGCAACTCAGGGACAGGTTGGTGGAGTTACATAATGATAGATTCGATGAGGTACGTGTAAGGGCGGGAATGGAGGCTGTACTGTGCGGGGCTAAGCCTTCGGGAAGTGTTTTGTGAAGTTTTAGGATTAGGCAGAAGGATTCAACTATTTTAAACTTGGAGGTAAGTGAGGATTTGAGTGGATATTATAAGGAGCAAGTGCTAAATATTACAGAAGGCATGAGTAATTATGCTGACTTCTGGTTCCAAAGGAAGTGGAGGAAGGGGGAGGAAGGCAACGCTATTGAGGAGGTGTGGGGAGGCGTGTGAGTTAGGGTTGCGGGGAGAGGAGATAATGGGGATGGGAGGTGAGATCAGCATGGGAGAAGTGGAGGAGGCAATGTTCAAATTGAGTACTGGCAAGGCACCGGGTATAGATGGGATTTCAAATGATTTTATAGAGTCCAATGGGACCATATCAAGCACTGTCTAGTGAGAGTCATGAATTGTATGCAGAGGGAGGGAAAGTTAGGACTAACACAGCAGATGGGAGTGGTTGTGTTAGTACGCAAAAAGCAAGAGGAACGAACACTGAGTGCGTACAGAGCTATCTCGTTAATGTGTACCGACTATAAGATTTTCACTAAGATACTGGGCAATAGGATGAAGAAGGTAATAGGTGGGGTTATACATAAGGAACAAATGGGTATTCTGGGAAGTAGCATGGGTATGGTCGCATTAGGGATTTTTTGGAGGGTTGGAACGGGGGATGACTTTTGGGTATTGATTGGGAAAATGCATACGGCTGTGTGGATAGAAATTTTCTGAGGGCTAGTTTGATGCGTCTGGGTTTTGGTGAGGGAGTAGTGCGGTGGGCTGATATCATGTATTCATCGGCAATGGTGCAGGTGCAAATTAATGGCAGGTTGGGTAGGCCTGTCAAAATGGAGAGGGGTTTGAGACAGGGGTGTCCCATGTCTCAAACATTGTTTGCGGACATGCAGCATCCGTTTTATGGGCTCTTTGAGGGGGGAACGTTATATGGGGAGAAGGATGGGTTTACAGAGGTGGTGGGGTATGTGGATGATACCACTGTTCTGATAGCTGGGGTGGAGGGATTGCATACGGTGGGAAGGGTGTTGGAGCTTTTTGGGAGGGCATCTGGAATGAGGGTGAACAGAACTAAATCAAGTTTACTAGAGGTAGGTTCTTGGGTGGGGGGGGCTTGGAGTTGGCGTTTGGGTGGGAAGTGGTGGTTCGGCTAAAAATTTGTGGAGTTATATACATGGCTGATGCGCAGGAGGCTCGAAGGGTGAACTCGGAGGTGGTGGGGGAGAAGGCAGTGAAAAGGATAAGGAGTTTACGGGCGGGGGGTGTCACCTTACTACAGAGGGCGATAATAATAAATTCATTAGTTTATAGTAAAGCGTGGAGTGTAGCTGTGGTGTATCCATTAAGGGCTCAGGAGGTCCAAGAGATACAGAGGCGGGCATTATGTTATGTTTGGGGTTATGGGAGGGCTTGGCTAAGCAAGGAGGTGGTGATGTTGAATATACGCAGAGGAGGAGTGGCCCTTTTAGCACTGGGGCTGAGGGTGAAGGCCCTATATGTAAAACAGAGGTTCGTTAGGGTGGGGGGAAAGAGGGGTGAGAGTGGGGAAAGTGATGGAGGATGTGAGGAGGTGGTGGTATGGAAAATAATTACTTGAATGTGAGGATATGCTCCGGTTATTTTTATTGATTGGGGAGGTAGCAAAACTTACGGTGGGGGGTTGGTGGCAATGAGTAGGGAACCGGAAACCATACAGGGGGTATCGGTCTACCCATTGTATGATTGGGGAATGATATGGAATGGCTTTCGAAAACTTAGGTTAATGCCGAGAGTAAGGGAGTTAGTATACAGATTTATGATGGGGATATTAGCATCGAAAAATGTTTTGTGTGTAATGGGATTGGTGAGCAAACTGACCTGCGACCACTGTGGTGAACCGGAAACAGCTTTTCATCCCGTTTATTTCTGTGAAGAGTTGAGGGAGGTAAGATTGTAGTTGGCTAGAGTCTTTCGGTTGATGGGTGGGGGTAATGTAGAGATCCTGCGAGCCTTAACTTTAGAGGTATGCGGGGTCTCAAGAGAAGTGAAAAGGGCGATTATGTATGTGGAAAATACTGTATATATTTTCCAGAAATACAGTAGTTATATGTAAATAGATGGCCATACTGTATTTAATAAAAATTATGTTATAAAAAATGGGAAGCCTGCGCAGACGAGACTCTCCATGTTTTAGCTGGTCAACATAATCGTTAGAGAATAATGGGAAGAATTTTTCATGCTCTAGAGGTTAAAATTGGGCTGACACCTCTCAAATAGGAGGCGAAATTGTTGGATGTGTATTCCTGCATAACTTGAGATATCAGGCGACTGGACAAGACAGCTCCAGGAACCTCAGATAAGTTTGTTTATGTTTGTAACTCTGGCCAGTGTTATTTTCATTGATAGACAGTGAGGTTTTCTGAGTATGATACATTTTAATCTCCAGTCAAATTGGTGAGTGACATTAAGATATATTCTCCTTCTGTTATGTAAATGTGAGTACATATAATCACTTATTAATTTTAATATACAGTCCACAAATTTATATATTTACCAGAATTCCTGGTGTATGTACATATTTCATTTGTAATTAATAGGTCTAGAGCAATTTGTGGATGTGACAGTTGTAGGTATCGAAGGGGGACATTTTTGCGACCTAGGTGTCCCAAATTCCTACTTGTCTATGTAACTGATAAATAACAATTATCTTTGTTATCATTTACTGTTATGTTCATAATGAGTTACATTCAGATAAATGCAATTTTTCACATTTAATTTGCCCATTGGTCCTTCTTGAACCGGAGATAATTAGTGAAGTCATTAATTAGTTAATTACTTAATAATTATATGTGAAATGACAGAAGGAGGTGGATGTTAAGTTCACAGATTTACTTAATGTGTAGTGGATTATAATTATTACAATATTAATTTGATAAGACAATTCTGGCCAAGATTTATATCAGTGTATGTTTAATTGATAAGCCAAGTGTAGCTAATTATATTAATGTGTGTAATATTAATTTTGCTATGCCAAATTCTGGCAAGGATTTATATTAATTTGTATAATATTAATTTTGATAAGCCAAATCTGGCTAAAGGTTTGTTTGTATTAATGTACATTTAAATTTTATATTATAATTTTCTTACATATGTAATTACTAAGCTCAAGTGTAGCTAAGATTATTAATGTGTATTTAAAATTTATATTATAATTTTCTTACATGTAATTGCAAAGCTCAAGTGTAGCTAGGATTTATTCAAAGGTAAGTTGTACTATTTACCTTTATAAAGTGCATAATTTAGTACATAATCAGTGTTAATTAATTAAGTTGAATTTAATACATTGCATCATGGCTGACAATGAATAAATTAATGTAGAAGACAAATATATGGAATATAGAGCAAAAAAACATCACTGCAAGCTAGAAAGGGTCATGTAACAAAAGCATACAATAAATGCTTGGAATTAATGAATCAAGAAACTGTGAATACTGATGATTTAAAATTGTATTTAGATGCTTTGCAGAATAGATATGATTCATACAAATTATATTACAACAAATATGAAGGAGATTTGTTAGTAAACTGTGTAGATGAGACTGAAGTAGATCTTATGATTAATCAGTATTATAAATTAGAAGAAAAGATTCTTTCTTGTAAAAGTCAGGCTTTGAATAAATTAAAATGTGTAAACCAGGCAGTTAATCAGTCTGCTCCAACAAATAAGATGTTTTTGCCAAAACTCCCAGAATTATGTTTACCTGTATTTAATCCTGGAGAAAACTAGGAGGAGTTTTGGTCAATTTTTAAAGCAGCTGTGCATGATAGGAGTGATCTAGCCTGTGTAACTAAATTATTTTGCTTCAAAGGACAGGTAAGAAGAGATGCTCACATACTCATACAAGCCTTTCCCAATGTAGATGACTCTTACAAGGAGGCAGTTGACTTGTTGAAAGTCACTTATGGTAATATAGAACAAAGTAGGTTGGATCTAGTGAATATCATTGTTAATTTAAAATCTCCAGATCACACTTTCAAAGGTTTACAGCAGTTTAGAGTTAAACTGGAGAGCACTCTCAAAATTTTAAGTAATAAATATAATCTGAAGGAATCAGACTGGTTATTGAGAATACATTAGGCTATAAAACACTTGAATGAATCTCGAACAAATATCACAAAGGTTATTTTGGTCTGGAGGAAATAAGACTGTCTACAAGAATTAATTGTACAGTTGCAGACCAGCCAACTAACTTATTTTAAAGATGCAACACATAATAACTCTGAGGTATCTGTCAAGTTTCACAAAGGGAAAAATTATCCCAATAGTAATAATCAAATTTCATTTCCTAAAAGGAGTTGCATAGGCGCATATCAATTAGCAGGAATCAGAAATAATGATTCTCCACAAGGTAAGAAGAATAAGTACCCTCCTAAGAGTAGCCCAGTTAATTAGAAACCAGTCAAAGAAAAGAGAGATTGTCTTTTCTTCAAGGGTGCTCACTTTTCTAAGAATTGCCATGCATACAATTCATGGAATGATAAAGTTGAAAGATTGGAAGAACTTGACAGATGTATCAGGTGTTTAGGTAATCACAATGTAAAGGATTGTCATGTCAAATTAAACAACTGTTATCAATGTCACAAAGGAAGACACCATATAGTCATGTGTAAGGGTCTATATGATAATGTTGATAATAATGATAATGTTGACAATCCTGATACAACAAGCCAAAATTTATGGTCACTATTTGCCACATCACGGAGTGAAGAAGGATTCTAAGACCACTCCTTTGAGGATTGTGTTTAATTGCAGTGCCAGGAGTAACAAAACTGTACCAAGTTTAAATGACTGTTTGATGACAAGTCCGTCGTTGACGGAAAAATTAAGAGATATCTTATTAAATTTCAGGGTGAAGCTTTATGCCTTTACGGCTGACATAAGTAAAGCTTTCCTAAGAGTGGGTTTACAAGATGCTGACCCGGACTGTACCTGCTTCTTATGGCCTGAGAATCCTAGTGACCCACTTAGCCCTCTGAAAACCTTTTGCTTTAGGAGCGTATTGTTTGGTGCTACATCCAGTCCGTTCCTACTTCAAGCGATGATAAATGCACACCTTAAACACATGGAAAGTCCATTGAGTAAAGTAATGAGCAAACAATTTTATGTTGACAATTTCCTGGGTGTGACGTCAACTGAAGAGGAACTGTTAATGACTTATGTAGAGGCTAATGAAATAATGCAAAGTGCAAATATGCCTCTGAGGGAATGGAATAGTAATTCGTCCAAATTAAAGGAAAAAATAAGTAAAGATTTCCCTGGAGATGAAGTACCAAAATGTAGTAATGTATTGGGATTAACTTGGGATACTGAGAGAGATTTGTTAATGTTAAAACCTAATAATTATAGTATGCCCAATAAATTAACTGAGAGAGTCTTGCTTGCTAAAGTTTCCAAATGCTTTGATCCACTAGGTTTAGTGTCACCCCTCACTATAAGAGGGAAATTATTAATACAGGAGGCATGGAAACTTAAATGTGCTTGGGATGAAATTCTACCTGAGGAATTCATTAACTGGTGGGATAAATTAATTGGTGATTATGAAAAAATTCCAATGTTGGAGTTCCCATGCCAGGTGGCCAATCCAAATGGGGAAAATGTACTCCACATTTTTTTGTGATGCTTCAAAATTAGCATATGGAGCAGTTGCTTACCTTCAATGTAATAGTGTTATTTCTCTTGTTGTGTCTAAGGCTAAAGTGTCTCCAATTAAATCACATACCTTGCCTCAGTTGGAATTAACAGCCATTTATGTAGGAGTCAAATTAACTAATTATATAAGAAATAAGTTGCAGGAGATAAATATTAGTGGCACTGTAATTTGGTCTGATAATGAGGTATCCTTACAATGGATTCGTAATGGAAAGAGTAAAATTTTGTATGTACAAAACAGAGTCACTGAAATTAATCAGATGCAAGAGAAGTATAACAGTTTGGGTCAGCATATGTTAACATTTAATCATATACCTGGTGAGGAGAATCCAGCTGATTTCTTGTCTCGAGGTTTACCTTATGCTAAATTTGTAAATGCTGTATCATGGTTTAAAGGGCCGAGTTGGTTGGTAAATAAAGCTAATTGGCCTGTACAAAAGGCGTATATTGCTCCTGTTGAAATTACTGTGACCACAGCTCCAATAGTTTGTCCTCCCTTAGCCATTGATATAAATAGGTATTTTTCTTTACCCAAACTAATCAATGTAACTAAGTTGGTGTTTAAATTTTTAAACAAGATGATTATTTCATATAAGATTTCACATCCTCTTGAATATTGGATAAAGAGGAAATGAGATCAAATTGATGATGGAAAGAAAAATTGTGAAAGGTTCCATAATACAGAAATTGGGGCTATATTTAGAGAACAATGTAATTAGGTGCAGAGGTAGGTTACAAAATGCTGAATTGGGTGATTATGCTAAACACCCTATCTTACTGCCCAAAACTCATCATCTAACAAATTTAATTGTTCTAAATGCCCATAAAAATGTAATGCATGGTGGGGTACAAGATACCTTAATTGTATTAGGGAAACTTTCTGGATTCCACAAGGACGGTAAAGTGTAAAAAGGGTGATTAAATCTTGTGTAATGTGACGCCGTGTGGATGCCAGATCTTATATGTACCCAGGTCCTCCACCATTGTCAAATAAGCAATTTGAGTCATTTAGCAACGAACTCCGGCCGGCCGCAGTGTGGAAAATACTGTATATATTTTCCAGAAATAATGTAGTTATATGTAAATAGATGGCCATACTGTATTTAATAAAAATTATGTTATAAAAAATGGGAAGCCTGCGCCTGCGCAGACGAGACTCTCCATGTTTTAGCTGGTCAACATAATCGTTAGTGAATAATGGGAAGAATTTTTCGTGCTCTAGAGGTTAAAATTGGGCTGACACCTCTCAAATAGGAGGCGAAATTGTTGGATGTGTATTCCTGCATAACTTGAGATATCAGGCGACTGGACAAGACAGCTCCAGGAACTTCAGATAAGTTTGTTTATGATTGTAACTCTGGCCAGTGTTATTTTCATTGATAGACAGTGAGGTTTTCTGAGTATGATACACCTTAATCTCCAGTCAAATTGGTGAGTGATATTAAGATATATTCTCCTTCTGTTATGTAAATGTGTGTATATATAATCACTTATTAATTTTAATATACAGTCCACAAATTTATATATTTACCAGAATTCCTGGTGTATGTACATATTTCATTTGTAATTAATAGGTCTAGAGCAATTTGTGGATGTGACAGTTGTAGGTATCGAAGGGGGACATTTTTGCGACCTAGGTGTCCCAAATTCCTATTTGTCTATGTAACTGATAAATAATAGTTATCTTCGTTATCATTTACTGTTATGTACATAATGAGTTACATTCAGATAAATGCAATTTTCCACAATGTATGTAGTGGCGGATTTTCTGTATATTTCCTGGGGAATGAGGGACATGGGGGGGAGGGGGGAATTAGAATTAGGGCAATTGCGGCAGGCATATATAGAAAGGTTTGCAGGAACAAACTTATTTACGGGGGACAGTGGAGGGCACGTTTTCCAGAGCCCTACCGTGAAATTACGGTCAATAGACTCATTTATTTGGCGAGCTAATTATATGTAAGGGACTGGATTCCTTTATAAGCGGGTTCACATTAGTTTTCGGAGGGGGAGTGTATGAGGTAAGGTTTTCGCGAAAGAATGTGAGGGTCGGGAAGGTATGTAAAGAGTGGTGCTGTGTTGACAAGTAAGTTTAGTGTGAAAGGTTTTGACAAGCCCAGGATTGTATAAATTAGGGCCTTGTGATTGAAAGGGAGTTATAATAGGAAAGGTTATGTGAAGCAATCAGGTTTAAAGATTGACTAAGAAAAATGGTATTGTACTTATGGTAATACCAGCAATATTGAGTTATTGTAGGTTGTACCCACTAATAAATTTTGTGTAATTCAGAATATAAAAGACATGTGTTATTATCTCGTGAAAGAGACGGCTGATGTTTTAAAACAAGTTTGAATATCTTGCATATTGACTTTTTGAGCAATATGAAAATGTTGCGAGGTTGATACAGTCCTTGCATAATGAAAGCTGTGGTTGGATATGTAATGAGCTTATATGCTAAGTAACATGCATAGGTTGGTTTTGAGTCGCGCATTGTGTGAGGGGATGGATGAATGAAGTGTAGGGGAGTGAGTGGGAATACATGGTAAGGCATGAGGCGTAAGTAATATGCTCAAAGAAAGGGAAGTTCACTGTATCTGGTATGATTAGGTGGAACTACAGTTAAGATGAAATTTAATTGTGCCAGAGTTTATTTTGTAGTTTAGTTAGCACATATCATATGTAATTGTTAGGGATCATCAGAAATCTTCCATATACAATGGACTTTTGTTAATGGAGCAGACTGAGGAAATGAGGTGGCAGTATGGTGATGTGGAACCAACTGTTAAGAATTATGTGATAATTGATGAAATGTTAATGACGGAAGGATATATTGCAAATATTGTTGGCGAGTGTGCTGTTATAAATTGGGGTGGGGTGGGAGAGGGAAGTGTAAACTTATTGGATACTAACAGAAAAACGCCTTTGTTGGTAGTTATGACTAGGCTCTGTTCCACAAGGCACAGTACTCGCCCCCATCTTATTCCTCATCCTCATATTAGACATAGACAGAGATATACATCACAGCACCGTATCATCCTTTGCGGATGATACTAGGATCTGCATGAGGCTGTCATCTGCTGAGGACGCGGTTAACCTCCAAGAAGATACAAACAAAGTTTTCCAGTGGGCAACGGTAAACAATATGATGTAAATGAGGACAAATTCCAACTACTCCGTTATGGAAAACTGGAGGAGATAATAACTAGAACAGAGAATACTACAGACTCTGGCCATACAATAGAGCGGAAAAATAATGTAAGGGACCTGGGAGTAGTAATGTCTGAGGATCTCACTTTCAAGGATCACAACAGTGACACGATCGCACGTGCAAAGAAAATGATAGGCTGGATAATGAGAGCGTTCCAAACGAGAGATGCCAAGCCAATGATGATCCTTTTCAAATCACTTGTTCTCTCTAGGCTGGAATACTGCTGTACATTAACATCTCCATTCAAAGCAGGTGAAATCGCAGATCTAGAGAGTGTACAGAGATCTTTTACTGCACGTATAAGTTCTGTCAAGCACCTTAGCTACTGGGAACGCTTGGAAGCACTTGACTTGTACTCGTTGGATCGCAGGAGGGAGAGATATATCATAATCTACACTTGAAAAATCCGGGAAGGAATGGTCCCAAATCTGCACACAGAAATCACTTCCTACGAAAGTAAAAGACTAGGCAGGCGATGCAAAATGCCCCCAATTAAAAGTAGGGGCGCCATTGGTACACTAAGGGAAAAAACCATAAGTGTCCGGGGCCCTAGACTGTTCAACAGCCTCCCATCAAGCATTAGGGGAATTGCCAATAAACCCCTGGTTGCCTTCAAGAGAGAGCTGGACAGATACCTAAAGTCAGTGCCGGATCAGCCGGGCTGTGGCTCGTACGTTGGACTGCGTGCGGCCAGCAGTAACAGCCTGGTTGATCAGGCCCTGATCAATCGGGAGGCCTGGTCATGGACCGGGCCGCGGGGGCGTTGATCCCCGGAATAACCTCCAGGTAACCTCCTGGGTGGGGTAATGTAATTGTGATAGTGTATATAGACAATGTTAAGGCATTTGTAAGTTGGTATGCAGATACTAACATGGTTTGGTAAAAAAATGTTTTAAAATAACATTATACTTCATGATTTTGTTAATTGGCAGAGTTTTCATATCATGTATATGTATATTGGGGAAAAGTGTTTATAGTTAGTAGCTATGTTAGGGAGAAAGGGGTTGTGCCAACATTGTGTGGCGGCAGCAAGGGTTTCCTCATCCTGCATATTGCAAGTTTTGAGTGCGTGTAATCAGAGTGTATAGTTTAGTGTTCTCTAGATTGAGATAGATTATGTTGATGTTGTATTGTGAAAATTTTGATGTTGGGCCATATGTTGGACAACATTTGGATGTTTATGTACATATTGTGTATTCTGTAAGTTTTACATAAATTATAAAAATAAATGTAGTTGTGATAGTGCATATAGACAATGTTAAGACTTTTGTTAGTTGGTATGTAAATAATTAAATGGTTGGGCAACAACTGTCTTACAATAACATGATACTTAATGATTTAGTTTATACAGTTTCATATCATGTATATATATATATTGGGGAAAAGTGTTTTTTAGTTGCAAACTAAGTTAAGGGGAAGGGGGTTGTGCCACCATTGTGTAGCAGCAAGGGTGAGGGAGTGTTATCAGTGTGTATGGGTTTAGTGTTCACTGGAGTGGTATAGATTGTGTTGATGTTGTAATTTGTGAAAGTTTTAACAATGGTCCATATGTTGGACAACATTTCTATGTTTGTGTACATTTTTGTATTCTGTAAGTTTTTAAATAAAATATAAAAAAAAACTTGTTGTTTCTTCAGTTCTTCAACTACTAAGATATTAAGAATTTTGTAAAATCAGTTAACATAATATTTGGAGTGTTACCTATGGTATACATGTGACCGGTTTCACGAGTTTTTCTATCCTTGCAGCTCGACCTGAGGTCAGGTTGTTTTTTGTTGATTGCCTGTTCAACCAGGCTATTGCTCCAGGTAGCTCATTGGCTTACATAGCCCTCACAGACTTTTCTATCTAGCATATTCACACATGTTCCAACAATGTTTCTGATAGATCCTGGTATCTGATTAAATAATCTTGTATAGATGATGTTGGTGTTATTCTGACCATGCTTTCTACTGAGTCACACAGGACCAAAAACGTTTCCATTTGGAAAAACCTTCGGATAAGTTGATATCAAACCAAATATATTCCGCAGAAACTATGTACAAAAATCCTGCTAGGCAAGCAAAGCATTGTCTTCCTAAATTTTCTGATTCCTGTTCATTTCTCCATCATCTATCGGTCCTTCTCAAATCCCTCCCTTCTCATTTATATATATTATGTCAAGCCAGATTGAAAAATTAACCAAGAAGTTCTCTTCGATTACTTTGTTTCGCAGTTTATTCCACTTATCTACAACTCCAATAACCTACCTAAATCTATATTTATGTAGATATCCTCAGTACTTAGTTAACATCTTTTTCTTTTGATCGACTTTCACCTGTATACATGTGTTATATTTACACAAATAACCCGCACATAAAAGAAAGAAGCTTACGACTACGTTTCGGTCCGACTTGGACCATTGACAAAGTCGGACCGAAACGTCGTCGTAAGCTTCTCTCTTTTATGTTCGGGTTATTTGTGTATTGTTTCAGTCACGGTATTGTGCCTTTTTTTTGTTATTTATGTGTTATATTTACCTGCAGTTCACAGGCTTTCAATGGGTTTTATCTATTTTCTTACTACCGCAGATTAATTTTACTATTCTTTCCTTATTGTTCTCTACTGTATTTAAATATATTCTGCAGAATAATAGTCTGGTCTCTATACAACAGGAAAGATATAAATGCAGTATAAATTTAAATTATGAATAATCCATATGAGGACTTAATAATGTGAAGATTGTAGAGTAACCGTTGAACTCCAGTTGCTGGTTCTTGTTGCTATAAATCATAGCAGTGTGCCAGCATTATTACGTAGGTTTATACTCTGATCTCATGACTCCTTCATCCTCTGCCATATTTTTTTGTGGTCAGCAAATTTACTCAAGATTTTTATTTTTTCATTAAGGTAATTAATAATTATTTTAAAGAACAAGAGATGCTAAATCGATCCTTGTGGAATGTCACTCGTCTGTGATCCTTGTGGAATGTCACTCGTCACTGATTCTTGTGGGATGTCACTCGTCACTGATCCTTGTGGAATGTCACTCGTCTGTGATCCTTGTGGAATGTCACTCGTCACTGATTCTTGTGGAATGTCACTCGTCACTGATTCTTGTGGAATGTCACTCGTCACTGATCCTTGTGGAATGTCACTCTTCATTGATCCTTGTGGAATGTCATTCGTCACTGATCCTTGTGGGATGTCACTCGTCACTGATCCTTGTGGAATGTCACTCGTCACTGATCCTTGTGGAATGTCACTCGTCACTGATCCTTGTGGAATGTCACTCGTCACTGATCCTTGTGGAATGTCACTCGTCACTGATCCTTGTGGAATGTCACTCGTCACTGATCCTTGTGGAATGTCACTCGTCACTGATCCTTGTGGAATGTCACTCGTCACTGATTCTTGTGGAATGTCACTCGTCACTGATTCTTGTGGAATGTCACTCGTCACTGATCCTTGTGGAATGTCACTCGTCACTGATCCTTGTGGGATGTCACTCGTCACTGATCCTTGTGGAATGTCACTCGTCACTGATCCTTGTGGAATGTCACTCGTCACTGATCCTTGTGGAATGTCACTCGTCACTGATCCTTGTGGAATGTCACTCGTCACTGATCCTTGTGGAATGTCACTCGTCACTGATCCTTGTGGAATGTCACTCGTCTGTGATCCTTGTGGGATGTCACTCGTCACTGATCCTTGTGGAATGTCACTCGTCACTGATCCTTGTGGAATGTAACTCGTCACTGATCCTTGTGGAATGTAACTCGTCACTGATCCTTGTGGAATGTCACTCGTCTGTGATCCTATGTCACTCGTCACTGATTCTTGTGGAATGTCACTCGTCACTGATTCTTGTGGAATGTCACTCGTCACTGATCCTTGTGGAATGTCACTCGTCACTGATCCTTGTGGGATGTCACTCGTCACTGATCCTTGTGGAATGTCACTCGTCACTGATCCTTGTGGAATGTCACTCGTCACTGATCCTTGTGGAATGTCACTCGTCACTGATCCTTGTGGAATGTCACTCGTCACTGATCCTTGTGGAATGTCACTCGTCACTGATCCTTGTGGAATGTCACTCGTCTGTGATCCTTGTGGGATGTCACTCGTCACTGATCCTTGTGGAATGTCACTCGTCACTGATCCTTGTGGAATGTAACTCGTCACTGATCCTTGTGGAATGTCACTCGTCACTGATCCTTGTGGAATGTCACTCGTCTGTGATCCTTGTGGGATGTCACTCGTCACTGATCCTTGTTGAATGTCACTCGTCACTGATCCTTGTGGAATGTAACTCGTCACTGATCCTTGTGGAATGTAACTCGTCACTGATCCTTGTGGAATGTCACTCGTCACTGATTCTTGTGGAATGTCACTCGTCACTGATCCTTGTGGGATGTCACTCGTCACTGATCCTTGTGGAATGTCACTCGTCACTGATCCTTGTGGAATGTAACTCGTCACTGATCCTTGTGGAATGTCACTCGTCTGTGATCCTTGTGGAATGTCACTTGTCACTGATTCTTGTGGAATGTCACTCGTCACTGATCCTTGTGGAATGTCACTCGTCACTGATCCTTGTGGGATGTCACTCGTCACTGATCCTTGTGGAATGTCACTCGTCACTGATCCTTGTGGAATGTCACTCGTCACTGATCCTTGTGGAATGTCACTCGTCACTGATCCTTGTGGAATGTCACTCGTCACTGATCCTTGTGGAATGTCACTCGTCACTGATCCTTGTTGAATGTCACTCGTCACTGATCCTTGTGGAATGTCACTCGTCTGTGATCCTTTTGGAATGTCACTCGTCACTGATCCTTGTGGAATGTCACTCGTCACTGATCCTTGTGGAATGTCACTCGTCACTGATTCTTGTGGAATGTCACTCGTCACTGATCCTTGTGGGATGTCACTCGTCACTGATCCTTGTGGAATGTCACTCGTCACTGATTCTTGTGGAATGTCACTCGTCACTGATCCTTGTGGAATGTCACTCGTCACTGATCCTTGTGGAATGTCACTCGTCACTGATCCTTGTGGAATGTCACTCGTCACTGATACTTGTGGAATGTCACTCGTCTGTGATCCTTGTGGAATGTCACTCGTCTGTGATCCTTGTGGAATGTCACTCGTCTGTGATCCTTGTGGAATGTCACTCGTCTGTGATCCTTGTGGAATGTCACTCGTCACTGATCCTTGTGGAATGTCACTCGTCTGTGTTCCTTGTGAAATGTCACTCGTCTGTGATCCTTGTGGAATGTCACTCGTCACTGATCCTTGTGGAATGTCACTCGTCTGTGTTCCTTGTGAAATGTCACTCGTCTGTGATCCTTGTGAAATGTCACTCGTCTGTGATCCTTGTGGAATGTCACTCGTCACTGATCCTTGTGGAATGTCACTCGTCACTGATCCCATGTGGATTTTTCCCCACTTGCACAAACTCTTGTCTGTCTGCTTGTTAGATATAATTTCAGCCTTAAAAAAATAATTCCTCTGTTATTAAGTCCTGCCATTTTCATTACCAATTTATAGCTTGAGAATATTAACATAAACATCACTATATTCTATAACATAGTCCACCTCCTCATTTGCCTTACTAAAAACAGAAAATTTTGTAGGGATTTCGGCCCCTTTGAGCATTCCTCTTCAGACCCATTAATTATATTTGTGATTCAGTAGGTTGAATTCTAACCATATTTGTTCTTCTAGATATGAATATTTTTTGCTGTTTCGATATCAGGATGACTGTGAGTGAATCTGAGGGTAGAGTCTAGCCAGTCACCCTGTCAGTCAGCCTACCAACCGGTCAGTGAGAAAACCAGACAGCCAAAC
>NC_091298.1:41012672-41032277 GCF_038502225.1 Cherax quadricarinatus
TCAACTAAAATGCCGGGAACAATGGGCTAGTAACCCCTTTTCCCGCAAAGATTACTATAAAGAACAAGAAGAAGAAAATTGTCAAAGTGGGAAGCCTGAATGAGCGTGGATGTTGTGCAAATGATAAGAAAGAGATGATTGTGGATGTTATGAATGAGAAGAAGCTGGATGTCCTGGCTCTAAGTGAAACAAAGCTGAAGGGGGTGGGAGAGTTTCAATGGAGAGGAATAAATGGGATTAGGTCAGGGGTTTCAAATAGAGATAGAGCTAAAGAAGGGGTAGCAATAATGTTGAAGGATAAGCTATGACAGGAAAAGAAGGACTACAAATGTATTAATTCAAGGATTATGTGGAGTAAAATAAAGATTGGGTGTGAAAAGTGGGTTATAGTAAGCGTGTATGCACCTGGAGAAGAGAGAAGTGTAGAGGAGAGAGAGATTTTAGGAAATGTTGAGTGAATGCGTGGGGAGTTTTGAATCAAGTGTGAGAGTAATGGTGGTTGGGGATTTCAATGCTAAAGTGGGTAAAAATGTTATGGAGGGAGTAGTAGGTAAATTTGTGGTGCCAGGGGTAAATGTAAATGGGGAACCTTTAATTGAGCTATGTGTAGAAAGAGATTTGGTAATAAGTAATACATATTTTATGAAAAAGAGGATAAATAAATATACAAGGTATGATGTAGCACGTAATGAAAGTAGTTTGTTAGATTATGTATTGGTGGATAAAAGATTGATGGGTAGGCTCCAGGATGTACATGTTAATAGAGGGGCAACTGATATACCGGATCATTACTTAGTTGTAGCTACAGTTAGAGTAAGAGGTAGATGGGAAAAGAGGAAAGTGGCAACAACAAGTAAGAGGGAGGTGAAAGTGTATAAACCAAGGGAGGAGGAAATTCGGGTGAGATACAAGCGACTATTGGCAGAAAGGAGGTCTAGTGCAAAGATGAGTAGTGGGGGGTTGAAGTGGATTGGAATAGTTTTAAAAATGCAGTATTAGAATGTGGGGCAGAAGTTTGTGGTTATAGGAGGGTGGGGGCAGGAACAAAAAGAAGTGATTGGTGGAATGATGAAGTAAAGGGTGTGATAAAAGAGAAAAAGGTAGCGTATGAGAGGTTTTTACAAAGCAGAAGTGTTATAAGAAGAGCAGAGTATATGGAGAGTAAAAGAAAGGTGAAGAGAGTGGTAAGAGTGTGCAAAAGGAGAGCAGATGATAGAGTGGGAGAGGCACTGTCACGAAATTTTAATGAAAATGAGAAAAATTTTTGGAGTTAAACAAGTTAAGAAAGCCTAGGGAAAGTACGGATTTGTCAGTTAAAAACAGAGTAGGGGAGTTAGTAGATGGGGAGAGGGAGGTATTAGGTAGATGGCGAGAATATTTTGAGGAACTTTTAAATGTTGAGGAAGAAAGGGAGGCGGTAATTTCATGCACTGGCCAGGGAGGAATACCATCTTTTAGGAGTGAAGAAGAGCAGAATGTGAGTGTGGGGGAGGTACGTGAGGCATTACGTAGAATGAAAGGGGGTAAAGCAGCTGGAACTGATGGGATCATGACAGAAATGTTAAAAGCAGGGGGGGATATAGTGTTGGAGTGGTTGATACTTTTGTTTAATAAATGTATGAAAGAAGGGAAGGTACCTAGGGATTGGCGGAGAGCATGTATAGTCTCTTTATATAAAGGGAAAGGGGACAAAAGAGATTGTAAAAATTATAGTGGAATAAGTTTACTGAGAATACCAGGAAAAGTATACGGTAGAGTTATAATTGAAAGAATTAGAGGTAAGACAGAATGTAGGATTACTGATGAGCAGGGAGGTTTCAGAGTGGGTAGGGCATGTGTAGATCAAGTGTTTACATTGAAGTATATATGTGAACAGTATTTAGATAAAGGTAGGGAAGTTTTTATTGCATTTATGGATTTAGAAAAGGCATTTGATAGAGTGGATAGAGGAGCAATGTGGCAGATGTTGCAAGTATATGGAATAGGTGGTAAGTTACTAAATGCTGTAAAGAGTTTTTATGAGGATAGTGAGGCTCAGGTTAGGGTGTGTAGAAGAGAGGGAGACTACTTCCCGGTAAAAGTAGGTCTTAGTCAGGGATGTGTAATGTCACCATGGTTGTTTAATATATTTATAGATGGGGTTGTAAAAGAAGTATATGCTAGGGTGTTCGGTAGAAGGGTGAGATTAAATTATGGGGAATCAAATTCAAAATGGGAATTGACATAGTTACTTTTTGCTGATAATACTGTGCTTATGGGAGATTCTAAAGAAAAATTGCAAAGGTTAGTGGATGAGTTTGGGAATGTGTGTAAAGGTAGAAAGTTGAAAGTGAACATAGAAAAGAGTAAGGTGATGAGGGCATCAAATGATTTAGATAAAGAAAAATTGGATATCAAATTGGGGAGGAGGAGTATGGAAGAAGTGAATGTTTTCAGATACTTTGGAGTTGACGTGTCGGCGGATGGATTTATGAAGGATGAGGTTAATCATAGAATTGATGAGGGAAAAAAGGTGAGTGGTGCGTTGAGGTATATGTGGAGTCAAAAAACGTTATCTATGGAGGCAAAGAAGGGAATGTATGAAAGTATAGTAGTACCAACACTCTTATATGGATGTGAAGCTTGGGTTGTAAATGCTGCAGCTAGGAGGCGGTTGGAGGCAGTGGAGATGTCCTGTCTAAGGGCAATGTGTGGTGTAAATATTATGCAGAAAATTCGGAGTGTGGAAATTAGGAAAAGGTGTGGAGTTAATAAAAGCATTAGTCAGAGGGCAGAAGAGGGGTTGTTGAGGTGGTTTGGTCATTTAGAGAGAATGGATCAAAGTAGAATGACATGGAAAGCATATAAATCTATAGGGGAAGAAAGGAGGGGTAGGGGTAGTCCTCGAAAGGGTTGGAGAGAGGGGATAAAGGAGGTTTTGTGGGCGAGGGGCTTGGACTTCCAGCAAGCGTGCGTGAGCGTGTTAAATAGGAGTGAATGTAGACGAATGGTACTTGGGACCTGACGATCTGTTGGAGTGCGAGCAGGGTAATATTTAGTGAAGGGATTCAGGGAAACCGGTTATTTTCATATAGTCGGACTTGAGTCCTGGAAATGGGAAGTACAATGTCTGCACTTTAAAGGAGGGGTTTGGGATATTGGCAGTTTGGAGGGATATGTTGTGTATCTTTATATGTACATGCTCTAAACTGTTGTATTCTGAGCACCTCTGCAAAAACAGTGATAATGTGTGAGTGTGGTGAAAGTGTTGAATGATGAAAGTATTTTCTTTTTGGGGATTTTCTTTCTTTTTTGGGTCACCCTGCCTCGGTGGGAGACGGCCGACTTGTTGAAAAAAAAAAAAAAATATATATATATATATATATATATATATATATATATATATATATATATATATATATATATATATATATATATATATATATATATATATATATATATATATATATATATATATATATAATATATATAATAGGATGGGGTCCACCTCTGGTGTAAATTGTGGGACCCATAGCCTCGGAGAAGTGGATAAAAAGGCTTCAAGGAAGAATATTTGGATTTCTTCCTGAAGCCATTTGAATATTCCACTTCCCCTACCACCCCATCTTTTAAACTATTTTTTTTTTACCAATAGGAATATTTTATTACATAATATGGCACAGAAGAGTTAAGAGATACATTGTTGATATAAAGGTGGCATATACGGTACATGTTGTTACGTGTGTATCACCGATTATATATATATATATATATATATATATATATATATATATATATATATATATATATATATATATATATGTCGTGCCGAATAGGCAGAACTTGCGATCTTGGCTTTAATAGCAACGCTCATCTTGCCATATAGAACAAGTGAAAATTTGTGTATGCAATAATTTCGCCAAAATCATTCTGAACCTAACGAAAAAAACTATATTTCACTGTGTTTGTTTAGTATTAAATTATTGTAAACAAATATGAAATATAATAAGTTGGGTTAGGCTAAAATAAATTGTTCTTGTTATAATAAGGTTAGGTAAGTTTTATAAGATTCTTTTGTAGCAAAATTAAAAATTTTTACATTAGCATTAATGAAAAAAATATATCTCTAAACGTATAAGAGAAAATTTTAGAAAGGACTTAATTTTAAATGAGTTTTTGCTAATTGACCAGTTTTACGTATTCGGCACGATATATATATATATATATATATATATATATATATATATATATATATATATATATATATATATATATATATATATATATATATATATATATATATATATATATATATATATATATATATATATATATATATATATATATATATATATATATATGAAGAATTGAGACACTTATGCAACATATGGGAATCTTTATTGAAGAAACGTTTCGCCACACAGTGGCTTCATCTGTCCAATACAAACTAGAAATGGGTAAGGAGAGGAGGAGTTTGAGGTAATCAGTCCCTCAACCTGGAATTGATGTGTTTAGTTCATCAATCATGTAAGAAGTACAGCATAGGGCCAGAGAGGTGGCTTATATACTGCAGTCAGATGAGTCGAAGCAGGAAGAGGTGGGATCACAGTGATCCCGCCTCCTCCTGCAGTGAGAGCTCTTGATGAAGGGGATTTCCTGTTCACTCTTCCCAACTCCTCCCTTGGTACACGTCTTGAGCCAGAGACCATCCAAATTTGTGTTGACTCTTTGCCTTGCCGTCCCTATTCTAATCGAACACAGATGTATTTGCAGCAGTGAATCGGCAGACCGATTCGTAGTTACTCCTTTGTTCACTACTCAGTTGCCTAAGAGAATTTCTGGCCTGTAACATTTTTCCGCAACTGTACATAAATAACCTTGAAGGTATACAATACCTGTGTATCTTTTTTTTTTTTTTTTTTTTTTTTTGGCAGGAACGTTTCGCCTGAAGAGTAGAGTTTCTCTATATAATATAGAAACTTGTGAATGGTGACTTAAGTATTGGTGTTAGTGGAGAGGTGCAGCAGTTGAAGACATCATCACATGTAGGGCTCCTTCCAAATGAAATATCTTCAGAACTTTTCTGCAATAAACATACCGAGGAGTTGCACACAAGTCTTGTCCATTAGCTGTGTCAGAATAGAAAAACTACTGATGAAACAGAAGAGGAAAAGCTACAACTGGGTTTTAAGGAGTCCAAACATAAATATTTACAATGATTAGATGCAAAAATTAAAGCGACGAAATAACATATTAACCTTAAAATTCCGCCATCTTTGATAAAGGCTGATTCTAAATTACAGCTTTAAAGTTGAAATGTCTAGCCAAGCACCCAAGCTATCAATATGAATTAGTCAAGACATCTAAACAATAGGAGTAATCATAGTACATAATATTTTTTTATTGTGGCTGTTATGTGGAACTTGAATTAATTTTAAGAAAATGTTTCTTTAATCTCGAGAGGCCAGACATTGGTTATACCATTGATAGAAGTCTAAGAGATGGGGATACAACAAAGGGAAAGGGGGAACAACACTGATGGTCAGAAGGCAGTGAAGATTATGGGAACTAGAAAACTTGGAAACAAGGGATTTCAAGGATTATAAAGAGAGTCGAAAATAATAATCTCAGTGATATACAATCCAACACCAAACTAAGAAGCTAAGGGATAAAAATATATCACATATTGGAAACAGTGACATAGTGAACAAGAAGCAAAGCTCTTCATGCTAATAGATTTTAACAGTATGAAGTTTCGCAGGAAAAGCTTGAACCACCAATTTAGAATAAAATAAAATATGAAGAAGAAACATGTCTTAGGCAATATTTATAGGAAAGAACAAGAGTGAAGGGGAAGATAAGCCTGAGAACCTTGACTCAAGAAATCGTAATGACACGATTGCAAATAAACCATACCCCCGGCCGGGATTGAACCCGCGGTCATAGAGTCACAAAACTCCAGCCCGTCGCTAGCTGGTCTATAAGACTCTATGACCGCGGGTTCAATCCCGGCCCTGAGAACCTTGATCCTGATCTCCCATGAAGCGAATATGACACAGCTGAAATAATATTTTGGATACATCCAGAGAGAGAGAGAGAGAGAGAGAGAGAGAGAGAGAGAGAGAGAGACAGACAGACAGACAGACAGACAGACAGACAGACAGAGAGGACTTCAGTAGCTGGACGAATCCAGGATCAACTGTGTAGTAGCATTGGATATTACTGACGCTCGACCGAGTATGGCACCAGGGACTATTGACAATATTGTAAACATTATCTTTGTACTAAGCAATATTGTAAACACAATCACTGTACTAAGCTTATTTCGTCGCTTTAATTTTTGTTTTCTAAGAAAAATTCTCAATGGGAGAGAGTCAACAACATACTCAATCGATGCAAGTGTTCCATAAGGAAATGTGCTTGGGCCGTTGTTATGGTATGTACGTCAATGAACTTCTTGAATTCAACTCGGAATTTACTTATCCAATGGATAAAAAAAATGGATGCTGTCAATTACATCAATCACCAGCTTACAGCTTTATCAGCCTGGGAAATCAATGGCACGTCACATTTGCTTCTGAGAAAACAGAAATGATGGTCTGTATGGTCTCCAGGCACTATGATGAAAAATGCTGGAACAGTGGTGAGAATGAGAGTTAGTACCAGGTGATGGGGCTAATTCCTTAGGGTGGAATTGGATTTCGAACTGTCTACGAAAATTGACCTACTAAATCTTGTAAACAAGGCAGCCATGAAGCTAACAGCATTTAGACAGATATCACAGCTGCTCAACAGTAGAGGCTGCAAAACTGTATGAGGCATAATTATGTTCACACCTTAAGTATACTCAGCTTTCTCTTATTTCCTACATCCCGTCTCATCTGCTACTTTTTGATAGAACAAAGAACAGAGCGAGACTACTCATTTCATGCCTGCACCCTGTCTGGACATATTTCTCATTATATTCCCAATTTTTGCGTCTCATATAGGGAAACTGGATAAAGCTAAACCGGCCCCGAAGTCGTTGTATTGAGGAGATGTCAATTCCACTCTCTAGAGCTGTAGAGGACAAGGTGAAAGTACATAATTGCCCTAATGGAGCGTGTGTCATTATAACATTCAGTAACAATGACTTTAATTTACTTATGGTTTTGCGCTCAGTCGCCCGCATGTCACGAGATGTATAGAAAATCTCATTAAGTTATGCTATAGCTATCAGCTGCGCAGCTAACTCAGCTAAATACATGTCTATTCAGACTTACCTGGGTATGTGTATCAACCCCTTAGATGTCACCCCGATGTTCGCTGTCTTGATTGAAGAATGTGTGTTACTGTGCAGTGCTTGTCTCTGACGTATTTTCACAACACTGTACACCACACTGTTCTCCAATATTTGTCTATTCTCAGTAATGTCACTACAGGAAGCTAAGCACACTTCTTCGTAATTGTTCTACCGCGAATATTGAAATTGTCTTTTATACTCAAAAACATGTGGATCAGTGTCCTTTGTTCGTTTATGTTTCCCCTGGCAGGTTTTAAAGCAATCTTATCACTCCTGCCCTGCTTCACCCTGGGCGTCCCTAGATACAAAGGATCTCCTGATCGCAGCATCATTTCCCTTCCTTGCTAAACACTTCAACAGTAGTTAACACAAGATGCTTGATTTCTTGATATGTCTAGATCACCGAGAGTTCATTATTGTCCTACATGTGAATAAAGTAAGGCAGGGGTTTTCTGTACCTTTCCTGCTATGGTAAAGAGAATCCCTTTTCTCACATCTCTGTACCTCGTATTACACTAACAGTACTTTCCGGAGGTGGTGCATACCTGACTTCTGTAACACTCTGGTATGTACATGTGTTACAAATTAAACTGTTAATTGGAAGCAAGAGAGGTTATCAGCCCTCTGGAATGCTGAATCCCTCAGGGGATGTGGAGAAAATTTCTCCACATCTCACAGCAATAAAAAAAATGCTTTCAGGTGAGATAAAAAGAAATAACAGGTATTAGCTTGTAAAAAAAAGGTATGAACTCTTAACGTAACCTGAAAGGTTATTGAGAAAATTACCAGAACATTGATGGAGAACCTTCTAGTGTTCTACAAGAGAAAACAAGCGAGGCAGGAGCAATAAGGAAGGGGATAATGTGTATTTCTGGACTTCAGTAGGAAAAAAAATGATTGGAATGAACAGGAATAACAGAGAACGTATTACAATAGATCAAGCAACACTAAAGCGGGAGAGGGGGGGGGAGGCAGACATACAAAAAAAAAAAAAGGAATTTATGAAAAAATCTTCTTTTACTGAAAAAAATGCGCATAAGTCTGGTTACATGTTAATGCAATCTGCTTGTTTATACCAAGTTTCTAAATATTCTTTTCCAAAAATGTAGTTTGTTGTTGTTGTTGTTGTTGTTGTTGTTGTTGTTGTTGTTGAGTCATTAAGAGAACGTGATGCAATGTTGTGTTTTTTTTACTCCAAAAATTGCGATTTTTATAATTAAAAAAAAAACACACATGGCATCTTTTCTGACTGTACGATATTGTTCAGAGTTTGAGGTGCACGGATGACCTTGTAACTGCACGGGTAACCTTTTAACTGCACGGGTAACCTTTTAACTGCACGGGTAACCTTTTAACTGCACGGATGACCTTGTAACTGCACGGATGACCTTGTAACTGCACGGGTAACCTTGTAACTGCACGGGTAACCTTTTAACTGCACGGATGACCTTGTAACTGCACGGGTAACCTTTTAACTGCACGGGTAACCTTTTAACTGCACGGATGACCTTGTAACTGCACGGATGACCTTGTAACTGCACGGATGACCTTGTAACTGCACGGATGACCTTGTAACTGCACGGGTAACCTTTTAACTGCACGGGTGACCTTGTAACTGCACGGATGACCTTGTAACTGCACGGGTAACCTTTTAACTGCACGGGTGACCTTGTAACTGCACGGATGACCTTGTAACTGCACGGGTGACCTTGTAACTGCACGGATGACCTTGTAACTGCACGGGTAACCTTGTAACTGCACGGGTGACCTTGTAACTGCACGGGTAACCTTTTAACTGCACGGATGACCTTGTAACTGCACGGATGACCTTGTAACTGCACGGGTAACCTTTTAACTGCACGGATGACCTTGTAACTGCACGGATGACCTTGTAACTGCACGGGTAACCTTTTAACTGCACGGGTGACCTTGTAACTGCACGTATGACCTTGTAACTGCACGGGTAACCTTGTAACTGCACGGGTGACCTTGTAACTGCACGGATGACCTTGTAACTGCACGGATGACCTTGTAACTACACGGGTAACCTTGTAACTGCACGGATGACCTTGTAACTGCACGGATGACCTTGTAACTGCACGGATGACCTTGTAACTGCACGGATGACCTTGTAACTGCACGGGTAACCTTGTAACTGCACGGATGACCTTGTAACTGCACGGATGACCTTGTAACTGCACGGATGACCTTGTAACTGCACGGGTAACCTTGTAACTGCACGGATGACCTTGTAACTGCACGGATGACCTTGTAACTGCACGGATGACCTTGTAACTGCACGGATGACCTTGTAACTGCACGGATGACCTTGTAACTGCACGGATGACCTTGTAACTGCACGGGTAACCTCGTAACTGCACGGATGACCTTGTAACTGCACGGATGACCTTGTAACTGCACGGATGACCTTGTAACTGCACGGGTAACCTTGTAACTGCACGGATGACATTGTAACTGCACGGATGACCTTGTAACTGCACGGATGACCTTTTAACTGCACGGATGACCTTGTAACTGCACTGATGACCTTGTAACTGCACGGATGACCTTGTAACTGCACGGATGACCTTGTAACTGCACGGATGACCTTGTAACTGCACGGGTAACCTTGTAACTGCACGGATGACCTTGTAACTGCACGGATGACCTTGTAACTGCACGGATGACCTTGTAACTGCACGGATGACCTTGTAACTGCACGGATGACCTTGTAACTGCACGGATGACCTTGTAACTGCACGGGTAACCTCGTAACTGCACGGATGACCTTGTAACTGCACGGATGACCTTGTAACTGCACGGATGACCTTGTAACTGCACGGGTAACCTTGTAACTGCACGGATGACCTTGTAACTGCACGGATGACCTTGTAACTGCACGGATGACCTTTTAACTGCACGGATGACCTTGTAACTGCACTGATGACCTTGTAACTGCACGGATGACCTTGTAACTGCACGGATGACCTTGTAACTGCACGGATGACCTTGTAACTGCACGGGTAACCTTGTAACTGCACGGATGACCTTGTAACTGCACGGATGACCTTGTAACTGCACGGATGACCTTGTAACTGCACGGGTAACCTTGTAACTGCACGGATGACCTTGTAACTGCACGGATGACCTTGTAACTGCACGAATGACCTTGTAACTGCACGGATGACCTTGTAACTGCACGGGTAACCTTGTAACTGCACGGATGACCTTGTAACTGCACGGATGACCTTGTAACTGCACGGATGACTTTGTAACTGCACGGATGACCTTGTAACTGCACGGATGACATTGTAACTGCACGGGTAACCTTGTAACTGCACGGATGACCTTGTAACTGCACGAATGACCTTGTAACTGCACGGATGACCTTGTAACTGCACGGGTGACCTTGTAACTGTACGGATGACCTTGTAACTGCACGGATGACCTTGTAACTGCACGGATGACCTTGTAACTGCACGGATGACCTTGTAACTGCACGGATGACCTTGTAACTGCGCGGATGACCTTGTAACTGCACGGATGACCTTGTAACTGCACGGATGACCTTGTAACTGCACGGATGACCTTGTAACTGCACGGATGACCTTGTAACTGCACGGATGACCTTGTAACTGCACGGATGACCTTGTAACGGCACGTATGACCTTGTAACTGCACGGATGACCTTGTAACGGCTGGCTGCTGACTCGTGGCGGGAGACACGTAGGGTCAGAGGTATCACTATTCACAGATGAATTGTAAGTAATAAGGAGAATGCAATTAGTAGAGGACCAAGAAAGACGACAAATAATAACGGACAGATTGCAACTTTGTTCTAACAAGTGCTTACTGGAGTTTAAAGCCAAGCAAAGCAAAGAATAATCCAGGCGGAATGCAGACTCGAGGGGCAAAGGCTGGAAACTTAACTTAGAGAAAGGGACGGTGGGCTTAGCTTTGTACTGAACATATCACCTAAAGCAGACATCAACCAAATAAGTTTTGGAGAGAATGGGCAAATCATAGATTAGCTACCAGGAACTTAGGCAAGGAGTTATTTACAACTCTCTATAGTCTATACGGAATATGTTAGACCATACTGGAGTATGCAGAAGTATGGAACCCACACTTGATCAAACATATTAATAAAATGAAGAGTGTGCAGAGTGGATGCAGCAAGACTGGTCCTGGAGGTAACACGTTTGTGTTATGAGAAATCTTTAAGTCAACAAACCTGATGAAAATAGAGAATAGATGAACTAGGAGCGGTATGATAATATACAAAATAATGAGATGAATTGATATGGCATAGAGAGACGAATTGATCGAGAGTGGGAAATAGGCGCCAGAGGACACAGCATAGGAACGAAATGGCAGAGGCATTTTAGAAAGTATTTTTCTTCTGCCCTAGAGTGATTAAGAAGCAAAACAAACTGGACAGTGGAGTGGAAGACACAGGATCTATGCAAAGTTTTATGAATAGGAGCAATAAAATTATCGAAGAAAGCAAACTTAGTAGGGACCAGCAGAGGCCGAGCCAGGAGCTAATACTAGACATCTGCAACCACAAATAGGTCATTGCATAGACACATACACATACACACACAAACAAACACATATTTCCTGGATGACAGCAAATGTAGTTCCGATTAATAAGAAAGGAGACAGACAGGCTGCACTAAATTACAAAACAGTGTTGCTGACATGTACAGTATGCAAAGTTATGGAGAAGAGTGTCAGAAGAAAAGGGTTGGAGCACCTAGAAAGGAACGAGTTTATACATTATAACCAGCACGGCTTTAGGAAAGGAAAATCTTTCATTACAAAGCAATTTGAGTTCTACGACAGGGTAACAGAAGTAAGACAGGAGAAAGAGGGACAGCGAGACTGCATCTTCCTGAAGTGTAATAAGGCTTTCGACACAGTACCACACAAGAGAGAGGGTGAAAAGCTAGAGGAGCAGGCAGGAATTGGAGGTAAAGTACTACAATGGACTAGAGAATGCCTGACAGGAAGGAAACGACATGTGATAATACAAGACGACATGTCAGAGTGGGTGCATGTGTCAAGCGGGGTTCCACAAGGGCCAGTCCTAATCCAGTGTTGTTTCTTGTATGTGTGAATGACATGACAGAAGGGGTAGATTCAGAGGTGTCCTTGCTGGCAGACGATGTGAGCTATGTGGAAAGTAATGAAGTCTGGGGAAGGACAAAGAAGACCGCAGATGGAGTACAGCCTAGAAGATCAAAGGCTGCAAAACTCACTCAAGGAAGAAGATCTTGGGATGAACATCATACCGAGCACATCTCCTGAGGCGTTACATCAACCAAATAATTGCTACAGCATATGAGCTCCTGGAAAACCTGAGAATAGCGTTTCAACATCTAAGTAGGGAGTCATTCATGACACTGTACACCGTGTACGTCAGGCCTATGTTAGATATGCAAGTATGGAGTATGTAGTATGCAACCCACACCTGATCAAACATGTCAACAAAGAGAAAATACAAAGTTTTGCAAGAAGACTAGTCCTGGAGCTGAGGAGTATGTCTTGCGAGGAGAGGTTAAGGGAACTCAGCCTGACAACACTGGAGGACAGGAAGGATATGGTCCAGGAGCTATGACTCGACACCTAAAACTACAAATAGGTAAAGCAAATTGGTAAGAACACACACACAAACACACATTTGACAGCTTTTCTAAGAAAGAAAGATAGCGGCCGGTCAAAGTGATTTTCAAGTCAGAAATGGCGCGAAACAGGATCATGCAGAAGAAAGCACGACTAAGGGACACATCGACGTACCAGCGGGTGTACCTCGACTGTTACAGTTCATAAGAAGAAATACAGAAACAGAAAGAGAAGCAAGGATGGAGATGGGCAGGAGAACCCAGACTCAGGAGGAAGAACAAATACAACCTCCCCAAGAATCACCTACACTAGCCCAAAACCCACATGCTCTACCCCCCCCCCCCTCCGTCATCACAAACTCCACCCTCACAGAAACTCCCATAATACCTTACCAGAACTTGGACTGGAGATGTTTCTTGTATATATGAATGACATGTTGGAGTGGATAGATTCAGAAGGTCCCTGTTTGCAGAATTAAATCGGATGAGGATCAGACAGGACTACAAAGGGACCTGGACAGGGTGCAAGTCTGGTCCAGTAACTGGCTCCTGGAATTTAACCCCACCAAATGCAACTTACGAAGATCGGCAAAGGGCAAAGAAAACCACGGAGTACAGGCTAGAGGGTAAAAGACTGTAAGCTTCACTCAAGGAAAAGAATCCTGTAATGAGTATAATACCGAACGCATCTGAGGCTCACATCAACCAGATAACTGCTGAAGCCTAGCAAACCTAAGAATAGCGTTCCGATATCTCAGCAAGGAATTGTTCAAGACGTAAGGCCCATACTGGAGTTTGCAGCACCAGTTTGGAACCTGCACCTAGTCAAGCACGTCAAGAAATTAGAGAAAGTGCAAAGATTTGCAACAAGACTAGTTCTGGAGATAAGGAAATATCCTATGAAGAAAGGTTAAGAGAAATCGACCTGATGACACTTGAGGACAGGAGGGATAGGGAAGACATGATAATGACATATAAACTACTGCTAGGAATTGACAAGGTGGGCAAAGACAGGATGTTCCAGAGATGGGATACAGGAACAATTGGAAGTTAAAGACTCAGGTGAGTTAGAGGGATATTAGGAAGTATTTCTTCAGCCATAGAGTTGTGAGGAAGGAGAATAGTCTACAAAGTGATGTAGTGGAGGCAGGACAGATACATAGTTTTAAGGTGAGGTATGATTAAGCTCATGGAGCAGAGAAGGGACATAGTAGAGAGGGGTGAAAAGGCGGGCCCAGGAGCTATGACTTAACTCCTGCAACCAGAATTAGGTGAGTCAGGTGAATACATGCTCATAAACACACAGACAGACACACACACACACACATACAACCCAGGAGAGGGTGAAAAGACTGCTAAACAAACTAGATACCTCAAAGGGGATGGGGCTGAACAACATCATTCTGTGGGTTTTGAGAGAGGGACCAGAGGCACTCTGTGTACCACTAACAACAATCTTCAACACATCTATCGGAACAGGGCAACTAGATGAGGTATGGAAGGCAGCAAATTTATTCCCAATTTTTAAAAAGAGAGACAGACACATCGCATTATATTACAGACCAGTGTCATTGATAAGTACAGCATGCAAAATCATTGAGAAGATTATCAGGAGAAGAGAGGTGGAGCACCTAGAAAGGAATGAGCTTATCAATGACAACCACAACAGATTCAGCGACGGAAAATCCTGTGTCTCAAACCTACTGGAGTTCTGTGACAAGGTGGGAGCAGTAAGACAAGAGAGAACTCACACCCCTGTGGGGTTCCACAGGGGTCAGTCCTAGGACTGGTGCTGTTCCTGGTATATGTGAAGGACATGATGAAAAGAATAGATTCATAAGTGTCTCTGTTTACAGACGATGTGAAGTTAATGAGGAGAATTCAATCGGAGGAGGATCAGGCAGGACTACAAAGGGATCTGGACAGTCTGAAGGCCTGGTGCATAAACTGGCTCCTGGAGTTCAACCCCACCAAGTGCAAAGTCATGAAAATTGGGGAAGGGTAAAGAAGACCTCAGACAGAGTATAGTCCAGGGGGCCCAAACACTACACACCTTACTCAAGGAAATTGATCTTGGGGTTAGTATAATACCGAGCACATCTCCTGAGGTGTACATGAACCAAATAATTGCTGCAGCATATGCGCTCCTGGCAAACCTAAGAATAACATTCCGACATCTCAGTAAAGAATCGTTCAGGACTCTGTACACAGTGTACGTCAGGCCCATGTTACAGGAAGCAGCACCAGTTTGGAACCCACACCTACCCAAACATGTCAGGAAATTTTAGAAATTTTAAAGATTTGCAACGAGACTATACCCGGAGCTAAGAGATTTGTCCTATGAGGAGTGGTTAAGGGAAATAAATCTGACGACTCTGGAGGACAGGAAAGATATATGATGTGATAACGACATTTAAAATACTGAGAGGAATCGAGAAGGTGGACAGAGACAGGATGTTTCAGAGATGGGACATAGCAACAAGGGGTCACAATTGGAAGTTAAAGACTCAGATGAGTCACAGCGATGTTAGGAAGTACTTTTTCAGTCATACAGTTTTCATGAAGTGGCATAATCTGGAAAGTGTTGTAGTGTAGGCATGGTCCGTACATAGATTTAAGAAGAAGTATCATAAAGCTAGTGGACCAGGGAGAGAGTGACACAGTAGTGTCCAGTGAAGAGGCAGGGCCAGGAACTACGACTGGATCTCTGCAACCACAATTAGGTGAGTACAATTAGGTGAGTAGACACACACACACATACACACAACACACACACACACACACACACACACACACACACACACACACACACACACACACACACACACAGAAGCTCGGACTCGACCCCCGCAACCTCAACTAGGTGAGTACACACACATACAGATATACACATACAAACACATGCACACACACACACACACACACACACACACACACACACACACACACACACACACACACACACACACACACACACACACACACACACACACACACACATACATACACACTCAAACATACACATACACACACACATAGACATATGTACACACACACATAGACATATGTACACACACACATGCACACACATACACAAACACATATACACACCCACATACACACAAAAAATGGGATCCAAAAGAGTAAGACAGAAAGTCAGGGGATCTGAGGAAGAGACTTTGAAGGAAGAATGGGAGGCAGAGCTCATGAAAAGAGAACAAGAATGGAAAGGAGGCCAGAAAAGCTTAGCAATGAAATAGAGAGGATGGCTGCAGAGAGCAAGAATTGGGAGCTACTAGACACAGAGGCTAGAATACAAAACTTAGAGGAGGAAATGAAAATGCTGAAGCAGATCAAAGAACTGATGACAGAACAATTACGACATCATGAACTGGAATATCAGTATCAAACTAGGGGATTGAAGGGTTAAGAAGGAGATAAGTCATACACAGAGGCCCACTGGAGAGCCCAGGAAAAGTCGAGGATGGAAGGTGCCAGGTCGTTGGGTACAGGGACAGCAGACAGAGAGGGGACTGAAGGAAGGAAAGGAGGCATGTCCCCTGCAGAGGCATTATCAGACCATCATGAGAACCAGGAAATGTTAAAGAGAGAAACAGTGGAAATATTGAAATTGGATCATAAGATATGAAGGTAAATGCAATGGTAGGACGAAAGGGAGAGGTAAATCTTTGTTTGTGGGCTTTGGGAGGCTGAAGAGGCAACTAACGAACATGATAGCAAGAGGAAAAAGAGACTGAAAATATTGCAAATGAGATAGGAAAGGAAGACATGACCCAGCTGACAAATTTTCTGAAAGTTGGGGGTTCTCAGGGAGAATAAACTGTCCAGTCAATTGATATTTCAGTTAAACGCAGTGGAAAACATTACCAGCAGGAGTACCTTGACTGTGAAAGAACACGAGACAGGATACAAAGACGAAAGGAGCAGGAAAGAGAGTGAAAGGTGGAGATGATCAGGGGAAACCAGACTCGAAAGGAAGAGCAAAGACAACGTCCATCAGAACCACCTTCAGAATAACCTCAACCCTTATAACCCAAAACAACCCACACTCTGTACCTACAGCCCACACCCACCCACCACAAACTACACTGTGACAGCAGCCCCCATAGTATCTTATTAGGTCTCCCACTCCCCAACCCCAACAAACCCCCCAACCACAGTATTAGAAAAGAAGCTGAAGATTTGGTACACAAATGCAGACAGAATAAATGTGAAGCGTGGCATGAAAGAATAATGGAGAAATCACGAGACATCAGAGTGCTAACAGAAGCGAAGATCACGGGGATGATAACTGATGTGATCTTTCCATCCAGATATCAGATCTTGAGGAAAGATAAAAAGGACCAGAGTGGGAGGAAGAGTTGCACTATTCATCAAAAACCAGTGGAGATTTGACGAAATGGAAGTAATGGACAGAATGGAAGCAAGGGACTACATAGTAGGAACACTTCAGATTTGTGGTCCCAGGGTGGTGATTCTGGTGATGTACAACCCACCAAAGAATAGCAGGAGGCCAAGAGAAGAATATGATGAGAGCAACAGAGCAATGGTGGACACACTAGCTGAGGTGGCTAGAAGGGCTGACATGGGTAGGGCAAAGTTACTAGATGTGGGTGATTTCAATCACAAGTAGATTGACTGGGAAAACCTGGAGCCACATGGGGAACCTGAAACGTGGAGAGCTAAGGTGGAGGTGGTACTGGAAAACCTCATGCATCAACACGTCAGGGACACTATCAGAGAGAGAGAAGAGTATAATCCAGCAAGGCTGGAACTTATATTCACCTTGAGTAGTTCAGACACTGAGGAAATCACATATGAAAGGCCCCTAGGAGCTAGTGATCACATGAACTACGAATACTTCGTAGAGTTAAAAGTGTAGAGTGAAACAGCATGGGTAGAACGGGAGAAGCAAAGTTGAAAAGAGGAGATTACACAGGCATTAGGAATTTCCTACATGAGGTACAGTGGGAAAAAGAACTGGTGGGTAAAGCAGTAAATGAAATGATGGAATGTATGACAAGAAAATGCAAGGAGTCAGAGGAGAGGTTCATTCTACACCCAAAGGTGTAGAGAGGCCAAAATTAAGTGCGCTAGAAACTGGAAAAAGTGTAGAAGACAAGGACCAAGAAAAATAAGGAGATTAGTCGAGAAGCCAGGAACGAATATGTACAGATAAGGTGGGAGACGCAGCGGCAATACGATAATGACATAGCATCTAAAGCCAAGTCAGACCCTAAGCTGTTGCGCAGCCACATCAGGAAGAAAACAACAATCAAGAGCCAGGTAATCAGGCTGAGGAAGGGAGCATGGGAGTTCATAAGAAATGACCATGAATGTTAAGAGCTCAGCAAGAGATTTAAGGAAGTATTTTCAGAAAAGACAATGGACTACAGAAAGTCGGAATGGTAGGATATACCAGCAAGTGCTACACACAATACACACAACCGAAGAGGAGGTGAAGATGATGCTAAGTGAATTGTATACACAAATAACCCGCACATAGAAGAGAGGAGCTTACGACGATGTTTCGGTCTGACTAGGGTCATTTACAAAGTCACACTGGTCCAAGTCGGACCGAAACGTCGTCATAAGCTCTTCTATTCTATGTGCGGGTTATTTTAGTATTGTTCTAGTCACGCTGTATCTCATCTTCACTAACAATGACGATCTGATATGTAATATAGCTGTATCAAATACAATACACTCAGATCACAACATAATAGAGGCACAGGGCTCCTGACCAGCAAAATGTGAGCAGTCATGAAGGTCTCTTCCTGAAATTCAATTTCAATAACATAAACGTACAATAGGATCAAGTAAATCATGTTCTAAATGAAACAAGCTGGGAAGATATCCTGAACAACACGAACAAATTAATTATGTGGTTCTTGACATCTGCTCAAGACACATTCCATTAAGAAAAAGAAAATGAAGATGTAAACTAGAAAGAGAGAGACGTTCCCTATACAGACGAAGGCGAAGAGTCACAGAGCTGTTGAGTGGTGCTAATATATCCGAAATACGAAGGGAGGCAATAGTCAATGAAATTGCAAATATCGAACTTAAGATGAAGGAATCTTACAGGAGACAAGAATCACAGGAAGAACTAAAAGCCATAAAGGAAAATGAAAAAAAAATACTTCTTCTTTTATGACAAATCCAAGGGAAAAACAACATTCAGTTTTGGACCCCTGCTTAGGCGGGATGGGACATACACAGATGACAGCCAAGAAATGAGTGAGATACTAAAGTCCCAATATGACTCAGTGTTCAGCGAGCCACTGCCCAGACTAAGAGTAGACAATCCAAATGAATTCTTTATGAACGAAACCCAAAATTTGGTCATCTCAAAAATCTCGGATATTATTCTGTCTCTGCAAGTCTTTGAATAGGCAATAAATGACATGTCCATGCACTCTGCCCAAGGCCCAGACTCATGGAACTCAGTGTTCATCAAGAATTGCAAGAAGCCCCTATTGCGTGCCTTCAGCATTTTATGCAGAGGGAGCATGGACCCAGGGGTCATCCCACAACACACTAAAGACAACAGACATAGCCCCATTCCATAAAGGTGGCAGTAAAGCAACTGCAAAGAACTACAGACCGATAGCACTAACATCCCATATCATAAAAATCTTTGAGAGGGTTCTAAGTAGCAAGATAGCCAACCACCTAGATACCCATCAATTACAC
>NC_091298.1:41032377-41075449 GCF_038502225.1 Cherax quadricarinatus
ATATATATATATATATATATATATATATATATATATATATATATATATATATATATATATATATATATATATATATATATATATATATATATATATATGTCGTGCCGAATATGTAAAACTGGTCAATTAGCAAGAACTCATTTAAAATTAAGTCCTTTCTGAAATTTTCTCTTATACGTTTAAAGATATATTTTTTTCATTAATGTTAATGTAAAAATTTTTAATTTTGCACCAAAAGAATCTTAGAAAACTTACCTAACCTTATTATAACAAGAGCAATTTATTTTAGCCTAACCCAACTAAATATATTTTAAATACGTTTACAATAATTTAGTACTAAACAAACACAATCAAATATATTTTTTTCGTTAGGTTCAGAATGATTTTGGCGAAATTATTGCATACACAAATTTTCACTTGTCCTATATGGCAAGATGAGCGTTGCTATTTAAGCCAAGATCGCAAGTTCTGCCTATTCGGCACGACATATATATATATATATATATATATATATATATATATATATATATATATATATATATATATATATATATATATATATATATATATATATATATATATATATATATATATATATATATATATATATATATATATATTTATATATATATATATATATATATATATATATATATATATATATATATATATATATATATATATATATATATATATATATATATATATATATATATATATATATATATATATATATATATATGTCGTGCCGAATATGTAAAACTGGTCAATTAGCAAGAACTCATTTAAAATTAAGTCCTTTCTAAAATTTTCTCTTATACGTTTAAAGATATATTTTTTTCATTAATGTTAATGTAAAAATTTTTAATTTTGCACCAAAAGAATCTTAGAAAACTTACCTAACCTTATTATAACAAGAACAATTTATTTTAGCCTAACCCAACTAAATATATTTTAGATTTGTTTACAATAATTTAATACTAAACAAACACAGTGAAATATATTTTTTTCGTTAGGTTCAGAATGATTTTGGCGAAATTATTGCATACACAAATTTTCACTTGTCCTATATGGCAAGATGAGCGTTGCTATTTAAGCCAAGATCGCAAGTTCTGCCTATTCGGCACGACATATATATATATATATATATATATATATATATATATATATATATATATATATATATATATATATATATATATATATATATGTAGAAGAAGAAGACAGGAGTGACCAAGCTTCAGGTGTGTAGTGGGAGTAGAAGAAGAGGAAGACAGGAGTGACCAAGCTTCAGGTGTGTGGTGGGAGTAGAAGAAGAAGACAGGAGTGACCAAGCTTCAGGTGTGTAGTGGGAGTAGAAGAAGAGGAAGACAGGAGTGACCAAGCTTCAGGTGTGTGGTGGGAGTAGAAGAGGAGGAAGACAGGAGTGACCAAGCTTCAGGTGTGTAGTGGGAGTAGAAGAAGAGGAAGACAGGAGTGACCAAGCTTCAGGTGTGTAGTAGGAGTAGAAGAAGAGGAAGACAGGAGTGACCAAGCTTCAGGTGTGTAGTGGGAGTAGAAGAAGAGGAAGACAGGAGTGACCAAGCTTCAGATGTGTAGTGGGAGTAGAAGAAGAAGACAGGAGTGACCAAGCTTCAGGTGTGTGGTGGGAGTAGAAGAAGAGGAAGACAGGAGTGACCAAGCTTCAGGTGTGTGGTGGGAGTAGAAGAAGAGGAAGACAGGAGTGACCAAGATTCAGGTGTGTGGTGGGAGTAGAAGAAGAGGAAGACAGGAGTGAACAAGCTTCAGGTGTGTGGTGGGAGTAGAAGAAGAGGAAGACAGGAGTGACCAAGCTTCAGGTGTGTGGTGGGAGTAGAAGAAGAGGAAGACAGGAGTGACCAAGATTCAGGTGTGTGGTGGAAGTAGAAGAAGAGGAAGACAGGAGTGACCAAGCTTCAGGTGTGTGGTGGGAGTAGAAGAAGAGGAAGACAGGAGTGACCAAGCTTCAGGTGTGTGGTGGGAGTAGAAGAAGAGGAAGACAGGAGTGACCAAGCTTCAGGTGAGTGGTGGAAGTAGAAGAAGAGGAAGACAGGAGTGACCAAGCCTCAGGTGTGTGGTGGGAGTAGAAGAATAGGAAGACAGGAGTGACCAAGCTTCAGATGTGTGGTGGGAGTAGAAGAAGAGGAAGACAGGAGTGACCAAGCTTCAGGTGTGTGGTGGAAGTAGAAGATGAGGAAGACAGGAGCGAACAAGCTTCAGGTGTGTGGTGGAAGTAGAAGAAGAGGAAGACAGGAGTGACCAAGCTTCAGGTGTGTGGTGGGAGTAGAAGAAGAGGAAGACAGGAGGGATCAAGCTTCAGGTGTGTGGTGGGAGTAGAAGAAGAGGAAGACAGGAGTGACCAAGCTTCAGGTGAGTGGTGGAAGTAGAAGAAGAGGAAGACAGGAGTGACCAAGCCTCAGGTGTGTGGTGGGAGTAGAAGAATAGGAAGACAGGAGTGACCAAGCTTCAGGTGTGTGGTGGAAGTAGAAGAAGAGGAAGACAGGAGTGACCAAGCTTCAGGTGTGTGGTGGGAGTCGAAGAAGAGGAAGACATGAGTGACCAAGCTTCAGGTGTGTAGTGGGAGTAGAAGAAGAGGAAGACAGGAGTGACCAAGCTTCAGATGTGTAGTGGGAGTAGAAGAAGTGGAAGACAGGAGTGACCAAGCTTCAGGTGTGTGGTGGAAGTAGAAGAAGAGGAAGACAGGAGTGACCAAGCTTCAGGTGTGTGGTGGAAGTAGAAGACGAAGAAGACAGGAGTAACCAAGCTTCAGGTGTGTGGTGGAAGTAGAAGAGGAAGACAGGAGTGACCAAGCTTCAGGTGTGTGGTGGGAGTAGAAGAAGAGGAAGACAGGAGTGACCAAGCTTCAGGTGTGTGGTGGGAGTAGAAGAAGAGGAAGACAGGAGTGACCAAGCTTCAGGTGTGTGGTGAAAGTAGAAGAAGAGGAAGACAGGAGTGACCAAGCTTCAGGTGTGTGGTGGGAGTAGAAGAAGAGGAAGACAGGAGTGACCAAGCTTCAGGTGTGTGGTGAAAGTAGAAGAAGAGGAAGAAAGAAGTGACCAAGCTTCAGGTGTGTGGTGGGAGTAGAAGAAGAGGAAGACAGGAGTGATCAAGCTTCAGGTGTGTGGTGGGAGTAGAAGAAGAAGAAAGAAGTTACCAAGTTTCAGGTGTGTGGTGGAAGTAGAAGAGGAAGAAAGGAGTGACCAAGCTTCAGGTGTGTGGTGGAAGTAGAAGAAGAGGAAGACAGGAGTGACCAAGCTTTAGGTGTGTGGTGGGAGTAGAAGAATAGTAAGACAGGAGGGACCAAGCTTCAGGTGTGTGGTGGGAGTAGAAGAAGAGGAAGACAGGAGTGACCAAGCTTCAGGTGAGTGGTGGAAGTAGAAGAAGAGGAAGACAGGAGTGACCAAGCTTCAGGTGTGTGGTGGAAGTAGAAGAAGAGGAAGACAGGAGTGACCAAGCTTCAGGTGTGTGGTGGAAGTAGAAGAAGAGGAAGACAGGAGTGACCAAGCTTCAGGTGTGTGGTGGGAGTAGAAGAATAGTAAGACAGGAGTGACCAAGCTTCAGGTGTGTGGTGGGAGTAGAAGAAGACGAAAACATGAGTGAGCAAGCTTCAGGTGTGTGGTGGGAGTCGAAGAAGAGGAAGACATGAGTGACCAAGCTTCAGGTGTGTAGTGGGAGTAGAAGAAGAGGAAGACAGGAGTGACCAAGCTTCAGATGTGTAGTGGGAGTAGAAGAAGAGGAAGACAGGAGTGACCAAGCTTCAGGTGTGTGGTGGAAGTAGAAGACGAAGAAGACAGGAGTAACCAAGCTTCAGGTGTGTGGTGGAAGTAGAAGAAGAGGAAGACAGGAGTGACCAAGCTTCAGGTGTGTGGTGGGAGTAGAAGAAGAGGAAGACAGGAGTGACCAAGCTTCAGGTGTGTGGTGGGAGTAGAAGAAGAGGAAGACAGGAGTGACCAAGCTTCAGGTGTGTGGTGGAAGGAGAAGAAGAGGAAGACAGGAGCGACCAAGCTTCACGTGTGTGGTGGAAGTAGACGAAGAAGAAGGAAGGAGTGACCAAGCTTCAGGTGTGTGGTGGATGTAGAAGAAGAAAAAGAAAGGAGTGACCAAGCTTCAGGTGTGTAGTGAGAGTAGAATAAGAAGAAAGAAGTGACCAAGTTTCAGGTGTGTGGTGGGAGTAGAAGAAGAAGAAAGAAGTTACCAAGCTTCAGGTGTGTGGTGAGAGTAGAAGAAGAAGAAAGAAGTGACCAAGTTTCAGGTGTGTGGTGGAAGTAGAAGATGAAGAAAGGAGTGACCAAGCTTCAGGTGTGTGATAGAAGAAGAAGAAGGAGAAGAAGAAGAAGAAAGGAGTGACCAAGTTCAGGTGTGTGATAGAAGAAGAAGAAGAAGAAAGGAGTGACCAAGTTTCAGGTGTGTGGTGGGAGTAGAAGAAGAAAGAAGTGACCAAGTTTCAGGTGTGTGGTGAGAGTAGACGCAGAAGAAAGGAGTGACCAAGTTTCAGGTGTGTGGTGGGAGTAGAAGAAGAAGAAAGAAGTGACCAATTTTCAGGTGTGTGGTGGAAATAGAAGAAGAAAAAGAAAGAAGTGACCAAGTGTCAGGTGTGTGGTGGAAATAGAAGAAGAAGAAGAAAGAAGTGATCAAGCTTCAGGTGTGTGGTGGAAACAGAAGAAGAAAGAAGTGACCAAGTTTCAGGTGTGTGGTGGAAACAGAAGAAGAAGAAGAAAGGAGTGACCAAGTTTCAGGTGTGTGGTGGAAATAGAAGAAGAAGAAAGAAGTCACCAAGTTTCAGGTGTGTGGTGGAAATAGAAGAAGAAGAAGAAAGAAGTGACCAAGCTTCAGGTGTGTGGTGGAAGTAGAAGAAGAAAAAAGATGTTACCAAGCTTCAGGTGTGTGGTGGAAGTTGAAGAGGAAAGGAGTGACCAAGTTTCAGGTGTGTGGTGGAAGAAGAAGAAGAAGAAAGAAGTGACCAAGCTTCAGGTGTGTGGTGGAAGTAGAAGAAGAAGAAAGAAGTGACCAAGCTTCAGGTGTGTGGTGGAAGTAGAAGAAGAAGAAAGATGTGACCAAGCTTCAGGTGTGTGGTGGAAGTTGAAGAGGAAAGAAGTGACCAAGTTTCAGGTGTGTGGTGGAAATAGAAAAAGAAGAAGAAAGGAGTGACCAAGTTTCAGGTGTGTGGAGGAAATAGAAGAAGAAGAAGAAGAAAGAAGTGAGCAAGTTTCAGGTGTGTGGAGGAAATAGAAGAAGAAGAAGAAAGAAGTGACCAAGCTTCAGGTGTGTGGTGGAAGTAGAAGAAGAAGAAAGATGTGACCAAGCTTCAGGTGTGTGGTGGAAGTTGAAGAGGAAAGGAGTGACCAAGTTTCAGGTGTGTGGTGGAAGTAGAAGAAGAAGAAAGAAGTGACCAAGCTTCAGGTGTGTGGTGGAAGTAGAAGAAGAAGGAAGAAGTGACCAAGCTTCAGGTGTGTGGTGGAAGTAGAAGAAGAAGAAAGATGTGACCAAGCTTCAGGTGTGTTGTGGAAGTTGAAGAGGAAAGGAGTGACCAAGTTTCAGGTGTGTGGTGGAAGTAGAAGAAGAAGAAAGAAGTGACCAATCTTCAGGTGTGTGGTGGGAGTAGAAGAAGAAGAAGAAAGAAGTGACCAAGCTTCAGGTGTGTGGTGGAAGTAGAAGAAGAAGAAAGAAGTGACCAAGCTTCAGGTGTGTGGTGGGAGTAGAAGAAGAAAAAGAAAGAAGTGACCAAGCTTCAGGTGTGTGGTGGGAGTAGAAGAAGAAGAAGAAAGAAGTGACCAAGCTTCAGGTGTGTGGTGGGAGTAGAATACGAAGAAGAAGAAAGAAGTGACCAAGCTTCAGGTGTGTAGTGAGAGTAGAAGAAGAAGAAAGAAGTGACCAAACTTCAGGTGTGTGGTGGAAGTAGAAGAAGAAGAAGAAGAAAGAAGTCACCAAACTTCATGTGTGTGGTGGAAGTAGAAGAAGAAGAAGAAGAAGAAGAAAGAAGTGGCAAATGCCACTAACATTAAACTGAAGATTTTTAAATATTGTCGACCATTGTTGTTGGGAGGATGGTGGGGATGACTAAGGAGAGGGAAGGAGACAATCCACTATTTTTGATACAAATATTTAACAACGTTGAGTTACAGCATACATGATCCATAGTTCTCACCACAGTTACAAAAATTCCCTCTCCCGCTGATGAGGAATTTTATGAATATTACGTTTAGGTTCATTTAATTATTTTTTTCAATGTTTTATGTCTCACGCTTGGATGTAGTTTTTTCTTGGAACTATTAACCCTTAAACTGTCCAAACGTAGATCTACGTTATTTTTATATGCTTTCAAATGGGGAAAATCAAGGTCGGAAAACTACGCACATGAACAAAGATCTACGTTTGGACAGTTTAGGGTTAAACATACCAGTAAGATATTAAATAATCAATGGCTGTATCATGTTACCAGTTGAATGAAGCAGTTTGATAATTCTGCACGAGACTATACCCGTCCCTCTCCCCCACACACTAACATCACCCTAATCATAGATTTCACACTGTGTATGAATCCAATTGTGCGGGATGAAAATTTTCCGGGAAATACAGTTAGCTCTAATTCCCAGTGTGTATCTATTATACAGGATAGAGTAGCAGAACGTTGCAGATATATCCAATTTTGCTAGTTGAAAAAGTTCTTACACGAACACATTTACACAAACATTTGCACACATATATTTACACACACATTTATACACACATTTACACACACACAAACACCTGCGAACATACAAATACAAACACACACACACACACTCTCTCTAAGGAAGTATTCCTTCAGTCATAGAGTAGTCAGGCAGTGGAATAGCCTATAAAGTGACGTAGTGGAGGCGGGAACCATACATAGTTTTAAGACAAGGTATGATAAAGCTCATGGAGCAGGGAGAGAGAGGACCTAGTAGCAATCAGTGAAGAGGCTGGGCCAGGAGCTATGAATCGACCCCTGCAACCAGAAATAGGTGAGTACACACAAACACACACATATACACACACACACACACACACACACACACACACACACACACACACACACACACACATCCTGATCCTTGAAATTTGACCGCGTCCCCTCACCCCCCACACACCTTTCCCTCCCCCAAAGACCTTCCCCTCCCCGCTCTTGCCTTCACTCCCTCCTATCTTTTCCTTCCCTCGCGTTTCTCTCTCTCATAGCCTTTTTCCCTACTCTCTCTCTCTCTCTCTCTCTCTCTCTCTCTCTCTCTCTCTCTCTCTCTCTCTCTCTCTCTCTCTCTCTCTCTCTCTCTCTCTCTCTCTCCCCCTCTCTCTCTCTCTCTCTCTCCCTCTCTCTCTCCCTCTCTCTCCTCTCTCTCTTCCTCTCTCTCTCCTCTCTCTCTCCCGCTCTCTCTCCCTCCCTCTCTCTCTCCCTCTCTCTCTCCCTCTCTCTCTTCCTCTCTCTCTTCCTCTCTCTCTTTCTCTCTCTTCCTCTCTCTCTTCCTCTCTCTCTTCCTCTCTCTCTTCCTCTCTCTCTTCCTCTCTCTCTTCCTCTCACTCTTCCTCTCTCTCTTCCTCTCTCTCTTCCTCTCTCTCTTCCTCTCTTCCTCTCTCTCTTCCTCTCTCTCTCCCTCTCTCTCTCTCCCTCTCTCTATCACTCCCATAACCCTATCTCTCACCCTCCTCTCTCTATATAGGCTTCTCTCTCCATCTCTCCATTTCTCTCTCTCATAGCCTTTTCCCTCACCCTCCGGTGGCCCTAGAAGACGGAAAACCAGAGATCTGGTGGACGAACCAGGGAGGAAAGACTGGGAGTTAGAGCTCCAAAAAAGGGAGGAAGAGTGGGGAAGGAAGATAGTAGAGCTTGGTAAGAAAATGGAGGAGCGGATAGCTGAAGAGTGCAGGAAGTGGGAAGTACAGGTCTTAGCAGCAGAAGCTAGGATACAGTGCTTAGAAGAGAAACTGCAAAGCCTGAAACAGATTAGAGAGACAAATGACAATTCAGATGTGACATCAGGAAATTCAATGTCAGGCGCAGACAAGGGGACGGTAAGCAACAACGGAGACATGCCGTACACGAAGGCCCTATCAGACCCACGTGGGGCCAGGGAAAAGACGAGGAGCACACTAAGATCAAATGACAGGTCCGAAGACAATGAAGGTATGCTATATGCAGAGATTCTAACAGCCAACTGCAGTAGCAAGGGACAGCTGGTCATGAAAGACAGTTCACTGAGAATAGAAGTTTCAGATATGACAGGGACTGAAGGCAAGAACATGTCAATGGAAGGAAATAAAATGCCTCAGAGGAAGCAGATGGAGACTCAGTGGGAGGAGGAAAGGGCGAGGTCAGTTTTTGTGTACGGGCTCCAAGAAGCCAAGGGGGACAACTTTGAAGAAATAAAACAGGAGGAGAAAAAAATGATTGAAGGCATCATGAAAACAATAGGTGAGGGCGATATGACCCAGGTGACAAATTTTCAGAGAATTGGGTGGTTTGCGAGTGGAAGGATACGGCCTGTCAAAGTAACTTTCAAGGAAGAATCAGTTCGAACCAGGATTCTGCAAGAGAAAGCAAGACTGAGGGACAAACAGGGGTACCAGAGAGTATACCTCGACCGCGACAGAACACAAGAAGAAAGGACTACACTGAAAGAGAGGGTACAGAGACGCAAGGAGGAACGAGAGGCAATGACGAAGATGAGCAGGACCCAGACACAGGAGGAAGGGCAAACACACCCCACAGAATCTCCCACCAAAAGACTCCAACCGCGACATTCCCAACGCAACTGAGCAACCTATACTACAACCCACTCACTGTTCCCTCTGCCACCAACCCCCATATCACAAACCTCACCCCAACAGCTGTCCCTTATGGGCATTCTGACCCCACCCCCATCATCACAAACCCCACCTACACCACAGCCCCATATAGGCCCCCACCAAGGCTCTCGCTCCCCCAACCCCAATATTCTTGCATGACCACAATGATAGAAAAGAAACTGAAAGTTTGGTACACAAACGCGGATGGAATAACGAATAAACATGAGGAGTGGAACGAAAGAATCAGTGAAAAATCCCCAGACATCATAGCAGTCACAGAAACAAAACTCGCTGAGACAATAACAGACACAATCTTCCCAATGGGATATCAGATCCTGAGGAAAGATAGAAGGAGTAGAGGGGGAGGAGGGGTTGCACTGCTCATAAAACACCGATGGGGATTTGAGGAAATGGAAGGCATGGACATGATTGGAGAAAGAGACTACATTGTAGGTACAATTCAGTCCGGAGAACATAAAGTAGTCATTGGAGTGATGTATAACCCACCACAGAACTGCAGGAGGCCAAGAGAGGAGTACGAAGAAAACAACAGGGTGATGGTGGACACACTGGCTGAGGTGGCAAGAAGAGCTCACTCGAGCAGAGCAAAGTTACTGGTAATGGGCGATTTCAACCACAGGGAGATCGACTGGGAAAACCTGGAGCCACATGGGGGTCCCGAAACATGGAGAGCCAAGATGATGGATGTGGTACTTGAAAACCTCATGCATCAACATGTCAGGGACACAACCAGAGAGAGAGGGGAGGATGAGCCAGCAAGACTGGATCTTGTGTTCACCCTGAGCAGTTCAGACATTGAGGACATCACTTACGAGAGGCCCCTTGGAGCTAGCGATCACGTGGTTCTGAGTTTTGATTATATAGTAGAGTTACAAGTGGAGAAGGTAACAGGAACTGAAGGGGACAGGCCAAACTATAAAAGGGGGGACTACACAGGTATGAGAAACTTCCTGCAGGAGGTTCAGTGGGACAGAGAAATGGTAGGAAAATCAGTAAACGAGATGATGGAATATGTGGCAACAAAGTGCAAGGAGGCAGAGGAAAGTTTTGTTCCCAAGGGAAACAGAAATAATAGGAAGACCAAAACGAGTCCTTGGTTTACCCGAAGGTGTAGGGAGGCAAAAACTAAGTGCAACAGAGAATGGAAAAGGTACAGGAGGCATAGGACCCAGGAAAACAAGGAGATTAGTAGAAGAGCCAGAAACGAGTATGCACAGATAAGGAGGGAGGCCCAGCGACAGTATGAAAACGACATAGCATCGAAAGTCAAATCTGACCCGAAACTGCTGTATAGCCACATTAGGAGGAAGACAACAGTCAAGGACCAGGTGATAAGGCTGAGGAAAGAAGGTGGAGAACTCACAAGAAACGATCAAGAGGTATGTGAGGAGCTCAACACGAGATTTAAGGAAGTATTTACAGTAGAGACAGGAAGGACTCTGGGGGGACAGACCAGATGGGGACACCAGCAAGGAATACACCAACAAGTGTTGGACGACATACATACAGATGAGGAGGAGGTGAAGAAACTGCTAAGGGACATCGATACCTCAAAGGCAATGGGACCGGACAACATCTCCCCGTGGGTCCTTAGAGAGGGAGCAGATATGTTGTGCGTGCCACTTACCACAATCTTCAACACGTCCCTGGAAACTGGGCAACTACCTGAGGTATGGAAGACGGCAAATGTAGTTCCCATTTTTAAAAAAGGAGACAGAAAAGAGGCACTAAACTATAGACCTGTGTCATTGACGTGTATAGTATGCAAAATTATGGAGAAGATTATCAGGAGGAGAGTGGTGGAGCACCTGGAACGGAACAAGAGTATAAATGCCAACCAGCACGGATTCATGGAAGGCAAATCCTGTGTCACAAACCTTCTGGAGTTTTATGATAAAATAACAGAAGTAAGACACGAGAGAGAGGGGTGGGTTGATTGCATCTTCTTGGACTGCAAGAAGGCCTTTGACACAGTTCCTCACAAGAGATTAGTGCAGAAGCTAGAGCATCAGGCGCATATAACAGGAAGGGCACTGCAATGGATCAGAGAATACCTGACAGGGAGGCAACAACGAGTCATGGTACGTAATGATGTATCACAGTGGGCACCTGTGACGAGCGGGGTCCCACAGGGGTCGGTCCTAGGACCAGTGCTATTTTTGGTATATGTGAACGACATGATGGAAGGGTTAGACTCAGAAGTGTCCCTGTTTGCAGATGATGTGAAGTTAATGAGGAGAATTAAATCTGATGAGGACCAGGCAGGACTTCAAAGAGACCTGGACAGACTGGACACCTGGTCCAGCAAATGGCTTCTCGAATTTAATCCTGCCAAATGCAAAGTCATGAAGATAGGGGAAGGGCACAGAAGACCACAGACAGAGTATAGGCTAGGTGGCCAAAGACTGCAAACCTCACTCAAGGAGAAAGATCTTGGGGTGAGTATAACACCGAGCATGTCTCCGGAAGCACACATCAATCAGATAACTGCTGCAGCATATGGGCGCCTGGCAAACCTGAGAACAGCATTCCGATACCTTAGTAAGGAATCGTTCAAGACACTGTACACCGTGTATGTCAGGCCCATACTGGAGTATGCAGCACCTGTTTGGAACCCGCACTTGATAAAGCACGTCAAGAAACTAGAGAAAGTACAAAGGTTTGCGACAAGGTTAGTTCCAGAGCTAAGGGGAATGTCCTATGAAGAAAGATTAAGGGAAATCGGCCTGACGACACTGGAGGACAGGAGGGTCAGGGGAGACATGATAACGACATATAAAATACTGCGTGGAATAGACAAGGTGGACAAAGACAGGATGTTCCAGGGAGGGGACACAGAAACAAGAGGCCACAATTGGAAGTTGAAGACACAAATGAGTCAGAGAGATATTAGGAAGTATTTCTTCAGTCATAGAGTTGTAAGGCAGTGGAATAGCCTAGAAAATGACGTAGTGGAGGCAGGAACCATACACAGTTTTAAGACGAGGTTTGATAAAGCTCATGGAGCGGGGAGAGAGAGGGCCCAGTAGCAACCGGTGAAGAGGCGGGGCCAGGAGCTAAGACTCGACCCCTGCAACCACAAATAGGTGAGTACAAATAGGTGAGTACACACACACACACACACACACAAACATCACTCAACCTCAACACAAACCTCACTCAAGGAAAAAGATCTTGGGGTGAGTATAACACCAGGCACATCTCCTGAAGCGCACATCAACCAAATAACTGCTGCAGCATATGGGCGCCTGGCAAACCTCAGAACAGCATTCCGACATCTTAATAAGGAATCGTTCAGGACCCTGTACACCGTGTACGTCAGGCCCATATTGGAGTATGCAGCACCAATTTGGAACCCACACCTGGTCAAGCACGTCAAGGAATTAGAGAAAGTGCAAAGGTTTGCAACAAGACTAGTCCCAGAGCTAAGAGGTATGTCCTACGAAGAAAGGTTAAGGGAAATCTGCCTGACGACAATGGAGGACAGGAGGGTTAGGGGAGACGTGATAACGACATACAAAATACTGCGAGGAATTGACAAGGTTGACAAAGACAGGATGTTCCAGAGATGGGACACAGAAACAAGGGGTCACAGTTGGAAGTTGAAGACTCAGATGAATCACAGGGATGTTAGGAAGTATTTCTTCAGTCACAGAGTAGTCAGGAAGTGGAATAGCCTGGGAAGTGATGTAGTGGAGGCAGGAACCATACATAGCTTTAAGCAGAGGTATGATAAAGCTCATGGAGCAGGAGAGAGAGGACCTAGTAGCGATCAGTGAAGAGGCGGGGCCAGGAGCTGTGACTCGACCCCTGCAACCACAACTAGGTGAGTACAACTAGGTGAGTACACACACGAAGTGAAGTGGCTGCTAAGCGAGCTAGATACCTCAAAGGCGATGGGACCCGATAACATCTCTCCATGGGTCCTGAGAGAGGGAGCAGAGGCGCTATGTGACCACTAACAACAATCTTCAACACATCTATCGAAACAGGGCGACTACCTGAGGTATGAAAGACAGCAAATGTGCGGATCAGGAAATATCTGTCGCGAAGACATCAGAGGGTCATGGTGAGAGATGAAGTGTCAGAGTGGGGTTCTACAGGGGTCAGTCCTAGGACCGGTGATGTTTCTTGGATATGTGAAAGACATGACGGAAGGAATAGATCTGAAGATGATGAGAAAAATTCAATCGGAAGACGACCAAGAAGAACTACAAAGAGATCTGGACAGGCTGCAGGCCCGGTCCAGAAACCGGCTTCTGGAGTTCAACCCCACAAGTGCAAAGTCATGAAGATTGAGGAAGGGCAAAGAAGGCCGCAGACGGAGTACACTATAGGGGGCCAGAGACCAGAAACCTCACTCTAGGAAAAGGGTCTTGGGTGAGTGTAACACCAAGCACATCAACCAAATAGCTGCTGCAGCATACGGGCGCATAGCAAACCTAAGACTAGCATTCCGAAAATCTCAATAAGGTATCTTTGAGGACTCTGTACACTGTGTACGTTTGGCTTATATTGGAGTATGCAGCACCAGTTTGGAATCCACACTTAGCAAGCACATAAGAATTTGAGAAAGTGCAAATGTTTGCAACAAGACTAGTCCCAGAGCTACAGGGTATGTCCTGCGAGGAGAGGTTAAGGGAAATCGATCTGACGACACTGGAGGACAGAAGAGTAAGGGGGAGGGATATGATAATGACATATAAAATACTGAGAAGAATCGACAAGGTGGACAGAGGCAGGATGTTCCAGAGATGGGACACAGCAACAAGTTGGAAGTTGAAGACTCAGATGAATCACAGAGATGTTAAAAAGTATTTCTTCAGCCATAGAGTTGTCAGGAAGTGTAATAATCTGGGAAGTAATGTAGTGGAGGAAGGTATGATTAAGCTCACAGAGCAGGAAGAGTGACCTAGTAGCGACCAGTTAAGAGGCGGGGCCAGGAGCTGTGAATCGACACCTGTAACCACAACTAGGTGATTGCACACACGTTGACTGTGGGTGGACTTAAGCCCTAGCATTGAAGGCAGACTTTTCACGCATGTTCTTCAATGTTATTTAACTTTATCTAGGACTGTAATAATTTATAGTTACTTTCTGTTTATGCAAAATTTCTTAAAAATTCATCCTGTACTTAAAATCATACACATCAATCTGCTCTGCTGAATTTATATAAAAATTATTTGGCATGTTTATTATCACTACGAATAATGACAAATTATCATTTCAGGTTTTCTTTAATAACTATGATATGAAAGTTTTTGATAAATTAACTTTAATATTAAATATTTATTTTTCATATCTTCATAATTTTTTTTATAATACTTATAAACATATTTTTCCTGTAGGAATGAAAATACACGTAATTGGTCTGCAAGTCGCAAAAATGCATGCAGGTTCTCTATTTATATTGAATAATTATATTTTAAAAACAAAAATTAAAGTTTTATCTTCTGAAGTGACTAGATTCGCCGAAGTTCACTAGTGTCAGCAATTTTGTCGATACATTTAGTTGGGTCAGAACTCCTGAGAATCCTACTAACGTCTTCAAATTCGTAGGTTCCTGACTAGTCAACAGAGAGTTGGGTTAGGGGAGCGTTGCTTGATTAACTAGGGTGCAATCAAGGTTGGTTTCGGCTTTGACATTAATAAATTTGTTAAAATAAGTGAAGATTTTAGGTTGGTTCTGATGGTTGAACTAGGAATTTCTTTATAATATTGGTTAGTCTGAAAACATAGAAGATTTGGATCTATCAAGGGTCACAGTGGCTTCACCCACTACCTCCATTATCTCCCTGAAATATGCCTGGTTTAACTACTTCATCAACAACTACTAGATCCGCCCAATATCATTGAGAAGTGTCTTCTAGACGAGAAATAGTTAAAAACGTTGACTGTAGTGGAGTGACGATGTATTCACAATGGAAAGCAACTTTAGCAAAGCAGAAATCTGGGAACATTAATAATGGAGAGAGAAAAATTGTTTTATACGACTTTGATTTGAAAAAGAGGAAATTGTTGAATTTATTTAAAAAATGACTGAATAAATCACAGCTACAAGGCCTCCACTGACATAACTCATAAATCACAGCTACAAGGCAACATAACTCATAAATCACAGCTACAAGGCAACACAACTCATAAATCACAGCTACAAGGCAACATAACTCATAAATCACAGCTACAAGGCAACATAACTCATAAATCACAGCTACAAGGCGACATAACTCATAAATCACAGCTACAAGGCAACATAACTCATAAATCACAGCTACAAGGCAACATAACTCATAAATCACAGCTACAAGGCAACATAACTCATAAATCACAGCTACAAGGCGACATAACTCATAAATCACAGCTACAAGGCGACATAACTCATAAATCACAGCTACAAGGCAACATAACTCATAAATCACAGCTACAAGGCGACATAACTCATAAATCACAGCTACAAGGCGACATAACTCATAAATCACAGCTACAAGGCAACATAACTCATAAATCACAGCTACAAGGCAACATAACTCATAAATCACAGCTACAAGGCAACATAACTCATAAATCACAGCTACAAGGCGACATAACTCATAAATCACAGCTACAAGGCGACATAACTCATAAATCACAGCTACAAGGCAACATAACTCATAAATCACAGCTACAAGGCAACATAACTCATAAATCACAGCTACAAGGCGACATAACTCATAAATCACAGCTACAAGGCAACATAACTCATAAATCACAGCTACAAGGCAACATAACTCATAAATCACAGCTACAAGGCAACATAACTCATAAATCACAGCTACAAGGCAACATAACTCATAAATCACAGCTACAAGGCGACATAACTCATAAATCACAGCTACAAGGCAACATAACTCATAAATCACAGCTACAAGGCAACATAACTCATAAATCACAGCTGCAAGGCAACATAACTCATAAATCACAGCTACAAGGCAACATAACTCATAAATCACAGCTACAAGGCAACATAACTCATAAATCACAGCTACAAGGCAACATAACTCATAAATCACAGCTACAAGGCAACATAACTCATAAATCACAGCTACAAGGCAACATAACTCATAAATCACAGCTACAAGGCAACATAACTCATAAATCACAGCTACAAGGCAACATAACTCATAAATCACAGCTACAAGGCAACATAACTCATAAATCACAGCTACAAGGCAACATAACTCATAAATCACAGCTGCAAGGCAACACAACTCATAAATCACAACATAACTCATAAATCACAGCTACAAGGCAACATAACTCATAAATCACAGCTACAAGGCAACATAACTCATAAATCACAGCTACAAGGCAACATAACTCATAAATCACAGCTACAAGGCAACATAACTCATAAATCACAGCTACAAGGCAACATAACTCATAAATCACAGCTACAAGGCAACATAACTCATAAATCACAGCTACAAGGCAACATAACTCATAAATCACAGCTACAAGGCAACATAACTCATAAATCACAGCTACAAGGCAACATAACTCATAAATCACAGCTACAAGGCAACATAACTCATAAATCACAGCTACAAGGCAACATAACTCATAAATCACAGCTACAAGGCAACATAACTCATAAATCACAGCTACAAGGCAACATAACTCATAAATCACAGCTACAAGGCAACATAACTCATAAATCACAGCTACAAGGTGACATAACTCATAAATCACAGCTACAAGGCAACATAACTCATAAATCACAGCTACAAGGCAACATAACTCATAAATCACAGCTACAAGGCAACATAACTCATAAATCACAGCTACAAGGCAACATAACTCATAAATCACAGCTACAAGGCAACATAACTCATAAATCACAGCTACAAGGCAACATAACTCATAAATCACAGCTACAAGGCAACATAACTCATAAATCACAGCTACAAGGCAACATAACTCATAAATCACAGCTACAAGGCAACATAACTCATAAATCACAGCTGCAAGGCAACATAACTCATAAATCACAGCTGCAAGGCAACATAACTCATAAATCACAGCTACAAGGCAACATAACTCATAAATCACAGCTACAAGGCAACATAACTCATAAATCACAGCTACAAGGCAACATAACTCATAAATCAAATCCCATTTATGTTTTTGATATTGTCTGTATAATAAATTTAAAAAATAGTTATTGGGTGTTTTATTAACAATTGCAAATTTGCAACATTCAAATTTATACTCCCCATGTTGGGCAAGAGCGAAAATTTTCGCCTTTCGGAGATTAGCAATTGCTCGAAAACTAACCATCGGAATTCCATTTATATGGGCTCATTCAACTTATATTGAGATACTTTATCCACTATAGGGAGTTCAGTTCGAATTTCTAATTTTATGGCCACTTGCCCGATAAAGGGTTTTAAGTCGTTAAGAAATAAGGTGGGAATATGCTTGGCTGACAGTGGTAAGAGAGGCGCATCCCACATATCCTTGGTTGGGTAGAAGAACATATGCTCAACTAATCTGACATTTTACTGTAGCAACGTTTCGCTGGTCCATGATGAAGGTTGTAGTAGCAGTTGTAGTAGTAGTAAGAGCAGTAGGAGTAGTAACAGTAGTAGTAGTAGTAGCAGCAGATATAGTAGTAGAAGCAGCAGTAGTAGTATTATAGTAGTAGTAGCAGTAGTTGTATATTAGCAGTAGCTGTAGTAGTAGTATTAGTAGTAGGAGTAATATTAACAGTAGTAATTATAAAAATAGTAATATTAGTTGTGATATAAGTAGGAATACTAGAAGTAGCAGTAGTAGTAATAGTAGTAGCAATAATAGTAGTAACAGTAGTAGGACTAGAAGTATTAATAGTAGTGCATGAATAAACAGCCATTATTCTGTTTAATTCTGTTTAAAATGGCGATTAGAGATGATTCAAAGCATTTTGTGATTATACTTTCTCAACTCTCATTGTTAATGTATATACCTTCTGTATCTCTGTGTTGCTTGTAACGTCTCGACAATAAAATGTCACATTAGTTGTACATGCTTTCTTTTACGTAACATAATCTTCCAGCATTACTAAACGATTCCCTTGCATGAAGAAAAAAGATAACATCAACAGACATTCACCTCTCTAGTCCTTGTTTTTTCGATATTTCATCAGTTAACCCAGGAAAATGGGATTTAAATGGCCTCATAAAAAAGAACTTAAAAGTGTTGACAAGAATTACGTTCACCTGAGGCTCAGTTATAAGAAAAAGTCGAATTTTCAGCATCTGAGTGTGTGTACTCGTATATATGTGGATACAGAGGTCCATGCACAGCTTCTGACCCCACCTTTTCACTAGTCGCTATTAGGTCACTCTTCCAGCTCCATAATCCTTATCATGCATCTTGTTAAAGCTATGTATGGATCTTGTTTCCACTACTTCACTCTCCAGAGTGTTTCCCTTCCTGACAACTCTAAGGCTAAAATAGGAATGTTTCCTAACACCCCCATGATTCATCTGAGTTTTTAACTTCCAGATATGTCTCTTTGTTCCTGTGTCCCATCTCTGAAATATTCTAGTCCTGTTCACTATGTCAGTTTCTTTCCCGTTATAATCATATCTCTCCTATGCTCTAGTGTTACCAGCTTGAGTCCCCTTAAACTCTCCTCATGAGACATATTCCTTAGCCCCGAGACTAGTCTTATTGCAAACTTTTGCACTTTCTCCACCGGACGTGGCCCGGTGGCCTGGTGGCTAAAGCTTTCGCTTCACACACGGAGGGCCCGGGTTCGATTCCCGGCGGGTGGAAACATTTCGACACGTTTCCTTACACCTGTTGTCCCGTTCACCTAGCAGCAAATAGGTACCTGGGTGTTAGTCGACTGGTGTGGGTCGCATCCCGGGGGACAAGATTGAGGCCCCCAATGGAACTAAGTTAGACAGTCCTCGATGATGCACTGACTTTATTGGGTTATCCTGGGTGGCTAACCCTCAGGGGTAAAAAATCCGAACGAAATTTTATCTCATCCAATTTCTCGCCCTGTTTGACAAGGTATGGATTCCATACTGGTGCTGCATACTCCAGTATGGGCCTGTGTGTGTATTCACCTAATTGTTGTTGCAGGGGACGATTCATAGCTCCTGGCCCCTGCCCTATGAGGTTTATCATATCTCTTCTCAAAGCTGTGTATGAATCCTACCTCCACTACATCACTCTCCAGACTATTCCACTTCCTGATATATCTGTAACTGAAGGAATACTTCCTAACATCACTATGAGTCATGTGAGTCTTCAAATGTCCCTATCTACCTTGTCAATTCTTTGTCGTTATACATATTCCCCTTGTCGCTCCTGTCCTCCAGTATCGTAAGGTCGAGTTCTCTTAATCTCTCATAGGACATGCCCCTTAGCTTCGGGACTAGTCTCGTTGCAAACCTTTGTATTTTCCCTAGTCTCCTGACATGCTTGGCCAGGTGAGGGTTCCAAAAATGGAGCTGCAAAACTGCAAACTGCACCTTGTCATAGAACTCTAGTAGGTTTGTGACAAAGGATTTCCCGTCTCTGAATCCATACTGGTTGTTGTTTATAAGCTCATTCCTTTTTAGGTGGTCCACCTCTCTTCTCCTGATAATCATCTCCATGACTCTGCACACAGCACATGTCATTGACATTGGTCTGTAGTTTAATGGTACATGTCTGTCCCATTTTTGAATACTTGGGACTACATTTGCTGTCTTCCATACCTCAGGTAGTCGCCCTGTTACAAGAGAAGTGTTAAAGATTGTTGTTAGTGGTACACATAGCGCCTCTGCTCCCTCTCTCAGGACCCATGGAGAGATGTTATCCAGCCCCATCGACTTTGAGATATCTATTTTGCATAGCAGCATCTTTACTTCCTCCTCAGTTGTATGTATCATTTCCAGCACTTGATGGTGTACCCCACCTCTCCATCTTTCTGGAGTCCTTTCTCTCTCCACTGTGGATACTTCTTTGACTCTCATGTTGAGCTCCTCACATATTTTATGCTCGTTTCTTGTAAACTCCTCTCCTTCCTTCCTCAGCCTTATTACCCGGTCTTTGATCATTGTTTTTTTCCTGATGTGACTGTATAAAAGCTTCAGGTTAGACTTGGCTTTCGCTACTATGTAATTTTCGTATTAACACTGAGCCTCCCTCCTCATCTGTACATATTTATTTCTTCCTCTTCGACTACTCTCCTTGTTCTCCTGGGTCCTTTGTCTTCAATTCTTCTTCTATTCTCTATTGCACTTAGTTTTTTGCCTCTCTACACCTTTGGGTAAACCAAGGGCTCGTCCTGGCCTTCTCATTAAGACTGTTGCCATTGGGTACAAACCTCTCCTCCACTTCCTTACATATGGTTGTCACATATTCAATCGTCTCGTTTACTTTTTCCCTGTCAGTTCTCTGTCCCGCTAGACCACATGCAGGAAATTCCTCATGCTTGTGTAGTCCCCTCTCTTGTAGTTTGACTTCCTTCTTCCTTCCCTTCCTGTCTCCCTCTCCACTTGTAACTCCTCTGTTATGTATTCAAAGCTTAGAATCACATCATCACTAGTTCCAAGGGGCTTTTCATATGTGATGTCCTCAATATTTGCACTGCTCAACGCGGATACTAGATCCAGTCTTGCTAGTTCATCCTCTCCCTCTCTTTGGTAGAATCCCTAACGTGTTGATGCATGAGGTTTTCCAGTATCTCCTCCAACTTCTTAACCCTCCACGTTTCTGGGTCCCCATGTGGCTCTGGTTTTTCCCAGTCAATTTCTTTGTGACTGAAGTCACCCACAACCTGGAGCTTTGTCCTGCCCAGATTGGACCTTCTGACTACTTCAGCAAGTGTATCAACCATCGCTCTGTTGTTCTTTTCGTATTCTTGTCTTTGCCTCCTGCTATTCTGTGGTGATTTATACATCACTGTAATCACCACCTTGGGACCTCCAGTCTGAATTGTGCCTGTTATGTAGTGCCTTTCTTCTCCTCTGTCCCCTCTATCCAGCTCCTCAAAATTCCATTGGTTTTTGATGGGCAATGCCATTCTCTACCCTGCCTCCCCCTTCTGTGTTCCCTTGGTCTTTCCTAAGGATCTGATATCCAGTTGGAAAGATGTCATTTATCATTCCTGAGTGCTTGTTTTCTGTGAGGGCTTTGATGTCTGGTGATGCCTCTGTGATTCTTTCGTGCCACTCTTTCCACTTATTCGTTATACCAACAGTGTTGGTGTACCATACCTTCAGTGGTGGGTGGGTTTTTCCTACAGATCCTGTCCCTCACCGTTTCTGTCTTTAAAATCAGTTTTGCTAGCCAATTTCTCTCCTTCCGTTACTCCCCTATTCTCTGAAAATTTTTGAGGTCAGAAATGTTCTCCTCTCCTGTTTGTTTGACATTTTCAATCTCTTATTTATCTTTCTGCAGTCTTTCATCATACAGTTTCCCCTCATTCTCCTGAAGCCTGTGGATGAAGATTGACCTCTCCCGCTCCTGCTCCCATTACTTTTCCCTCCACATCTCTGGGTCCAGTTTATTCATATCCATTGCCTTAGTAATTCCTGTTCCTACTGCTGGGCTGGTTATGCCTCTGCATGGGGCCTGTTTCCTCTGCTTGTGCACCCCTCAAATACGTGTGCTACTCCCTCACATACTGCTCTCCCTGTGCCCAACAGCATGCCCTCTTTGCTCTTCGACCTTTCCTCAGGACCTATTAATGCCTCAGTGTAAGTTTTATCTCCTTTCTTTCCTTTGGGCCTATTGTTTAATATTGGGGTACATACCACAGATGTAATGGCCCTCTGGTTGATGACCCTATATCTTGCTTCAGCATTTTTTATTTCGTTTTCTAAGGCCAGTATCTTGGCTTCTACAACTTTAACTTGCAACTCCCACTTCTTCTTCTCTGCCTCCATACTCTTCTTCATTATTGCAGTAAGCTCGTCTGGTTTTCTTTCCCACATTTGGTCCATCTTTTGTTATTGCTCTTCCATCCACTCCTTCCCAGGTCCATCTGTCTCTTGCCCCCTGAGTCTCTGACTTTCTCTCTTAATCCTCATTTACTATTTATATGTGTGAGCTTAAATACAAGTATGTGTGTATGTGTACTCACCTAGTTGTGGTTGCAGGAGTCGAGTCACAGCTCCTGGCCCCGCCTCATCACTGGCCACCACTGGGCCACTCATCCTCCTCCATGAGCTTTATCATACCTCTTCTTAAAGCTATGTATGGATCCTGCCTGCACTACATCACTTCCCAGACTATTCCACATTCTGAGAACTCTGTAACTGAAAAAATACTTCCTAACATCCCTGTGATTCATCTGAGTTTTCAACTTCCAACTATGGCCCCTTGCTGTGTCCCATCTCTGGAACATCCTCTCTCTGTCCACTTTGACGATTCCTCTCAGTAGTTTATAAGTTGCTATCAAATCCCCCCCCCTATCTCTCTTGTCTTCCAGTTCTGTCAGGTCGATCTCCCCTAACCTCTCTTCATAGGACATACCTGTTAGCTCCGGGACTAGTCTTGTTGCTAACCTTTGCACTTTCTCTAGCTTCCTTACATGCTTGGCTAGTTGTGGGTTCCAAAATGATGCTGCATACTCCAACATGGGCCTAATGTACACAGGGTACAGGGTCCTGAACGAGTCCTTATTATGTACTCACCTTTTTGTGGTTGCAGGGGTCGAGTCACAGCTCCTGGCCCCACCTCTTCACTGGTTGCTACTGGGTCCTCTCTCTCCCTGCCCCATGAGCTTTATCATACCTCGTCTTAAAACTTTGTAATTTTCCTGCCTCCAATACATCACTTGCCAGACTATTCAACTTCCTGACAACTCTATGACTGAAGAAATACTTCCTAACATCCCTTTGACTCATCTGAGTCTTCAACTTCCAATTGTGACCCCTTGTTTCTGTGTCCCATCTCTGGAACATCCTGTCTCTGTCCACCTTGTCAATTCCTCGCAGTATTTTGTATGTCGTTATCATGTCTCCCCTGACCCTCCTGTCCTCCAGTGTCGTCAGGCCGATTTCCCTTAATCTTTCTTCGTAGGACATTCCCCTTAGCTCTGGAACTAGTCTTGTTGCAAACCTTTGCACTTTCTCTAATTTCTTGACGTGCTTGACCAGGTGTGGGTTCCAAACTGGTGCTGCATACTCCAGTATGGGCCTGACGTACACGGTGTACAGAGTCTTGAATGATTCCTTACTGAGGTATCGGAACGCTATTCTCAGGTTTGCCAGGCGCCCATATGCTGCAGCAGTTATCTGGTTGATGTGTGCCTCAAGAGATGTGCTCGGTATTATACTCATCCCTAGATCTTTCTCCTTGAGTGAGGTTTGTAGTCTTTGGCCAACTAGCCTATACTCTGTCTGCGGTCTTCTTTGCCCTTCCCCGATCTTCATGACTTTGCATATGGTGGGGTTAAATTCGAGGAGCCAGTTGCTGGACCACACTCCAGCCTGTCCAGGTCTCTTTGGTGTGTGTGTGTGTGTGTGTGTGGGTGTGTGTGTGGGTGTACTCACCTAATTCACCTAATTGTGGTTGCACGGGTCGAGACTCAGGTCCTGGCCCCGCCTCTTCACTGATTGCTACTAGGTCCTCTCTCTCTCTGCTTCCTGAGCTTTATCATACCTCTTCTTAAAACTATGTATGGTTCCTGCCTCCACTACTTCACTTGCTAGGCTATTCCACTTCCTGACAACTCTATGACTGAAGAAATACTTCCTAACGTCCCTGTGACTCGTCTGAGTCTTCAGCTTCCAGTTGTGACCCCTTGTCCCTGTGTCCCCTCTCTGGAACATCCTATCTCTGTCCACCTTGTCTATTCCCCGCAGTATCTTGTATGTCGTTATCATGTCTCCCCTGACCCTTCTGTCCTCCAGTGTCGTCAGTCCGATTTCCCTTAACCTTTCCTCGTACGACATTCCCCTGAGCTCTGGGACTAGCCTTGTTGCAAACCTTTGTACTTTCTCTAACTTCTTGACGTGCTTGACCAGGTGTGGGTTCCAGACTGGTGCTGCATACTCCAGTATGGGCCTAACATACACAGTGTACAGTGTCTTGAACGATTCCTTATTAAGGTATCGGAACGCTATTCTCAGGTTTGCCAGGCGCCCGTATGCTGCAGCAGTTATTTGGTTGATGTGTGCCTCCGGTGATGTGCTCGGTGTTATGGTCACCCCAAGGTCTTTCTCCCTGAGTGAGGTCTGTAGTCTTTGTCCACCTAGCCTATACTCTGTCTGCGGTCTTCTTTGCCCCTCCCCAATCTTCATGACTTTGCATTTGGCTGGATTGAATTCGAGAAGCCAGTTGCTGGACCACATGTCCAGCCTGTCCAGGTCTCTTTGCAGTCCTGCCTCATCCTCATCCGATTTAATTCTTCTCATCAACTTCACATCATCTGCGAACAGGGACACTTCAGAGTCTATTCCTTCCATCATGTCGTTCACATATATCAAAAATAGCACTGGTCCTAGAACTGACCCCTGTGGGACCCCGCTCGTCACAGGCGCCCACTGTGATACCTCTTCACGTACCATGACTCGTTGCTGCCTCCCTGTCAGGTATTCCCTGATCCATTGCAGTGCCCTCCCTGTTACATGCGCCTGATCCTCCAGCTTCTGCACTAATCTCTTGTGGGGAACTGTGTCAAAGGCCTTCCTGCAGTCTAGGAAAATGCAATCAACCCACCCCTCTCTCTCGTGTCTTACTTCTGTTACCTTGTCATAAAACTCCAGGTGGTTTGTGACACAGGATTTTCCTTCCATGAACCCATGCTGGTTTTCATTTATAATCTTGTTCCTTTCCAGGTGTTCCACCACTCTCCTCCTGATAAAAGAACATAAGAACATAAGAACATAAGAACGAAGGAACACTGCAGAAGGCCTACTGGCCCATGCGAGGCAGGTCCAAGTCCCTACCGGCTTAAGCCAATGCACCCAACCTAGTCAGGTCAGGTCACATTGACTTAAGGGAGGAACACGGCAACCGACCTGTTAGCACAAGCTATCAGGTCTAACTCACACCCACCCACATCTACTCATGTATTTATCCAACCTATTTTTAAAGCTACACAACGTTCTGGCCTCTATAACGGTACTTGGGAGTTTGTTCCACTCATCCACAACTCTATTACCAAACCAGTACTTTCCTATATCCCTCCTGAATCTGAATTTTTCCAACTTAAAACCATTGCTGCGAGTCCTGTCTAGGCTAGATATTTTCAGCACACTATTTACATCCCCTTTATTTATTCCTGTCTTCCACTTATAAACCTCAATCATATCCCCCCTAATTCTACGTCTTTCTAGAGAGTGCAGTTTCAGGGCCCTTAGTCTATCCTCATAGGGAAGGTTTCTGATACATGGGATCATCTTTGTCATCCTCCTTTGTACATTTTCCAGAGAATTTATATCCATTCTGTAATACGGTGACCAAAACTGTGCAGCATAATCTAAATGAGGCCTAACCAAGGATGTATAGAGTTGAAGAACAACCTGAGGACTCCTATTATTTATGCTTCTTGATATGAAGCCAAGGATTCTATTAGCTTTATTGCGAACACTTATGCACTGTTGTCTTGGTTTCAGATTACTGCTAACCAGAACTCCTAAATCTTTTTCGCAATCCGTAATATTAAGATCTACATTATTTAGTTTATATGTGGCATGGTTATTGTCCTGTCCAACATTTAGAACTTTGCATTTGTCTATATTAAACTGCATCTGCCACTTCTCCGACCACTGCATCAGTCTATTCAAATCTTCCTGGAGTGCTCGAATGTCCTCGTCAGAATGAATTCGACGGCCTATTTTGGTGTCATCGGCAAACTTGCCGATGTCGCTCTTTATGCCCTCATCTATGTCGTTTATGTAGATTGTGAACAGCAGGGGGCCCAACACTGACCCCTGTGGAACACCGCTCGTGACGCTTCCCCACTCTGATTTCTCCCCATTTATGCAAACTCTCTGCTGCCTATTTGTCAACCATGCCTCTATCCAGGAAAAAATTTCTCCTCCTATTCCATGTGCTTTAATTTTCCTCAATAGTCTCTGATGTGGGACCCTGTCAAAAGCCTTACTGAAGTCCATATACACAATATCATATTCATTACCATGATCTACCTCCTCAAATACCTTAGTGAAAAAAGTTAATAAATTCGTAAGGCAGGAACGCCCCTTTGTAAAACCATGCTGAGATTCGTTGATTAATTTATGCTTTTCAAGGTGGCTACGAACTGCCTCGGCAATTATTGATTCCATAAATTTTCCCACTATGGAGGTTAGGCTTATTGGTCTATAGTTCGAAGCTAAGGACCTGTCACCTGTTTTGAAAATAGGTATCACATTTGCCATTTTCCACTTATCTGGCACCATGCCAGTTTGTAGTGATATGTTGAAAAGATTAGCCAAAGGTGTGCTAAGCTCCTCTTTACATTCCTTTAGAACCCTTGCATACAGTTCATCAGGGCCTGGGGATTTGTTAGGTTTTAATTTATCTATTTGCCTAAGGACCATGTCACTTGTGACCCTAATAGTGCACAGTTTATTATCGTCCTGTTCTACATAATTTATCATTACTGGAATATCGCTGGTATCCTCCTGTGTAAAAACTGAGAGGAAGTATGTGTTAAAAATTCTACACATTTCCTTATCACTGTCAGTGAGCTGACCCGAGGAACTTTTGAGTGGGCCTATCTTGTCCCTGATCTTACTTCTGTATACCTGAAAGAATCCTTTTGGGTTAGTCTTCGATTCTCTTGCAACTTTAACCTCATAATCTCTTTTTGCTTTTCTAATTCCCTTTTTTATTTCTCTCTTTAACTGAATATATCGATTTCTTAATTGCCCCTCTCCTCTTTTGATTTGCCTATATATGCCTCTCTTTTGACCAATCAGATATTTTAATCTATTGTTCATCCATTTAGGATCATTTTTGTTTGATCTGATTTCCCTATTTGGAACATAATTTGACTGAGCAGCTAGAACTATGCCCTGGAAAGCATCATATCGGCAACCATCACCACCTACCTGACCCCTAGTCAGGTCATTCCAGTTCAGCCCACCTAAGTAATTTTTCAGTCCTATGAAATCAGCCAAGCGAAAGTCAGGGACGGAGACTTGATTGCCATTATTAGGGGAATTCCATGATATGTTAAAACTGAGTGATTTGTGATCACTCTCCCCAAGCTCATCATTAACCTCAAGATTATTAATTAGTGTTTCCCTACTGGCAAGAACCAAGTCAAGGAGGTTATTTCCCCTAGTTGGCTCTGTCACAAACTGTTTTAAAAAACAATCCTGGATCGTATCAAGAAAGTCACCCGACTCTAAATTTCCTGTCAAATTGCTCCAGTCAATCTGTCTATAGTTGAAATCTCCCATTAGCACAACATTTTCGTATGTAGATGCCTTACGAATTTCGTCCCATAGAAGTTTACTGCACTCCCTATCAAGATTTGGGGCCCTGTAAATCACACCCAAAATTAGTTTTTCTCGGCCCTCGAGAAGCTGTAACCAAACAGATTCAGTGGCTGACGCTTCTAATTTAATATCTTGTCTAACACAACAATTTAAATTGTCTCTGACATACATCGCTACTCCACCACCTTTCCTGTTGACCCTGTCAGTGTGGAATAATTTATAGCCTTGTATGTGACATTCAGAGGGCATCTCTCTATCTTTCAGATTGAGCCAGGTCTCTGTTATAGCAATAATATCTATGTTTCCTGCACTTGCAATTAATCTTAGCTCATCTATCTTATTTCTAACACTCCTGCTATTAGTATAGTAAACCTTAAGGGAGCTAGTCCCTTGCTGCCCTCTGCTGTCCCCCTTTGTTTGCTGACCTGTTCTATTGTCTTTATTTATAACTTCATGCTGAATGCCTTTTATACATTTACTGTTTCCAACCCTAGTGTTGCAACCTGCTTGTTTCCCACACACACCCATACCTCTATCTTCCATCAGTTTAAAATCATAGGCATTTCACCAATGGCCTTCTCAATCGAGTCTGCAAGTGCTACCACCCCTGCCCCAGAGAGATGAACCCCATCCCTTGCATACATATCATGTTTGCCATAAAAGTTGTTCCAGTTGTCAATGAATGGGATTGCAAGTTCCTTGCAGTATCTGTCTAGCCAGCAATTTACACCAATTGCCCTAGACAACCATTCATTTCCTACTCCCCTTCTAGGCAAGATGCTACATATGATTGGGATCCCTCCCTTAGACTTAATGAAATCTATAGCTGACCTGTACTTATCTAGCAGCTCTTCTCTCCTACCCTTCCCAATATCATTTCCACCAGCACTGAGACAGATAATGGGCTTGTTCCCATTACCTGACATGATATTATCCAGTCTGTTGACAATGTCCCCAACACCAGCTCCAGGGAAGCACACTCTATCTCTCATCTTCTTATTCCTATTACAAAAAGCACGGTCAACATATCTTACCTGAGAGTCACCAACCACAAGAATGCGCTTACCTTCATTAGCAGGGGCAGTAGTACCCTTACCTTCACTGGCCACTGAAGTACATTCATCCTGGAGAACAGAGAAGCGATTTCCTACCTTCAGATCTTCACTCTTAACTTTCCTTACTCTGATGCGCCTCCCATTACTGTGAACAACTCGCCACTTGTAGCAGGTGCTGGGCTGCACCTCACTGCTGGTAGCCGTTGCTACCTCCCCACCTACAGCCTCCTCACAGTGAGAGACAGACTGCACCTCACTGCTAGAAGCCTCATTCCCCACATCTCCAACCACCTCACACTCTCTCCCAGGCCCATTGAGGTGGACCTTCAGCCTCCTAATCTCCTCCTGGAGAAGCAAGACCTCCTCCTTCAACTCTCCAACCTCAGTTTTTAAAACACTGCAGAAGCAAGCCATGCTTTGTAACCGTCCACGCTAATCCCCAAAGCAGCTCAGGGTCTGTGACCTCACGTGACGACTGACCACTGAACACTGACGACTGACCACTGACCTAGTTGTACTCACCTAGTTGAGGTTGCAGGGGTCGAGTCCAAGCTCCTGGCCCCGCCTCTTCACTGGTCGCTACTAGGTCACTCTCCCTGAACCATGAGCTTTATCGTACCTCTGCTTAAAGCTATGTATGGATCCTGCCTCCACTACATCGCTTCCCAAACTATTCCACTTCCTGACTACTCTGTGGCTGAAGAAATACTTCCTAACATCCCTTTGATTCATCTGTGTCTTCAGCTTCCAACTGTGTCCCCTTGTTGCTGTGTCCAGTCTCTGGAACATCCTGTCTTTGTCCACCTTGTCAATTCCTCTCAGTATTTTGTAAGTCGTTATCATGTCCCCCCTATCTCTCCTGTCCTCCAGTGTCGTCAGGTTGATTTCCCTTAACCTCTCCTCATAGGACATACCTCTTAGCTCTGGGACTAGTCTTGTTGCAAACCTTTGCACTTTCTCTAGTTTCTTTACATGCTTGGCTAGGTGTGGGTTCCAAACTGGTGCCGCATACTCCAATATGGGCCTAACGTACACGGTGTACAGGGTCCTGAACGATTCCTTATTAAGATGTCGGAATGCTGTTCTGAGGTTTGCCAGGCGCCCATATGCTGCAGCAGTTATTTGGTTGATGTGCGCTTCAGGAGATGTGCCTGGTGTTATACTCACCCCAAGATCTTTTTCCTTGAGTGATGTTTGTAGTCTCTGGCCCCCTAGACTGTACTCCGTCTGCGGTCTTCTTTGCCCTTCCCCAATCCTCATGACTTTGCACTTGGTGGGATTGAACTCCAGGAGCCAGTTGCTGGACCAGGTCTGCAGCCTGTCCAGATCCCTTTGTAGTTCTGCCTGGTCTTCGATCGAATGAACTCTTCTCATCAACTTCACGTCATCTGCAAACAGGGACACCTCGGAGTTTATTCCTTCCGTCATGTCGTTCACAAATACCAGAAACAGCACTGGTCCTAGGACTGACCCCTGTGGGACCCCGCTGGTCACAGGTGCCCACTCTGACACCTCGCCACGTACCATTACTCGCTGCTGTCTTCCTGACAAGTATTCCCTGATCCATTGCAGTGCCTTCCCTGTTATCCCTGCTTGGTCCTCCAGTTTTTGCACTAATCTCTTGTGTGGTACTGTGTCAAACGCCTTCTTGCAGTCCAAGAAAATGCAATCCACCCACCCCTCTCTCTCTTGTCTTACTGCTGTCACCATGTCATAGAACTCCAGTAGGTTTGTGACACAGGATTTCCCGTCTCTGAAACCATGTTGGCTGCTGGTGATGAGATCATTCCTTTCTAGATGTTCCACCATTCTTCTCCTGACAATCTTTTCCATGATTTTGCATGCTATACATGTCAGTGACACTGGTCTGTAGTTTAGTGCTTCATGTCTGTCTCCTTTTTTAAAGATTGGGACCACATTTGCTGTCTTCCATGCCTCAGGCAATCTCCCTGTTTCGATAGATGTATTGAATATTGTTGTTAGGGGTACACATAGCGCCTCTGCTCCCTCTCTCAGGACCCATGGAGAGATGTTATCTGGCCCCATTGCCTTTGAGGTATCTAGCTCACTCAGAAGCCTCTTCACTTCTTCCTCGGTTGTGTGTACTGTGTCCAGCACATGGTGGTGTACCCCACCTCTCCGTCTTTCTGGAGCCCCTTCTGTCTCCTCTGTGAACACTTCTTTGAATCTCTTGTTGAGTTCCTCACATACTTCACGGTCATTTCTTGTTGTCTCTCCTCCTTCCTTCCTTAGCCTGATTACCTGGTCCTTGACGGTTGTTTTCTTCCTGATGTGGCTGTATAACAGCTTCGGGTCAGATTTGGCTTTTGCTGCTATGTCGTTTTCATATTGACGTTGGGCCTCCCTTCTTATCTGTGCATATTCGTTTCTGGCTCTACGACTGCTCTCCTTATTCTCCTGGGTCCTTTGCCTTCTATATTTCTTCCATTCCCTAGCACACTTGGTTTTTGCCTCCTTGCATCTTTGGGTGAACCATGGGCTCATCCTGGCTTTTTCATTATTCCTGTTACCCTTGGGTACAAACCTCTCCTCAGCCTCCTTGCACATTGTTGCTACATATTCCATCATCTCATTAACTGGCTTCCCTGCCAGTTCTCTGTCCCACTGAACCTCATTCAGGAAGTTCCTCATTCCTGTGTAGTCCCCTTTCCTGTAGTTTGGTTTCATTTGTCCTGGCCTTCCTGCTTCCCCCTCCACTTGTAGCTCTACTGTGTATTCGAAGCTCAAAACCACATGATCGCTGGCCCCAAGGGGTCTTTCATATGTGATGTCCTCAATATCTGCACTACTCAAGGTGAATACTAAGTCCAGTCTTGCTGGTTCATCCTCTCCTCTCTCTCTTGTAGTGTCCCTTACGTGTTGGTACATGAAGTTTTCCAGTACCACCTCCATCATCTTAGCCCTCCATGTATCTTGGCCCCCATGTGGCTCCAAGTTCTCCCATTCGATCTCCTTGTGGTTAAAGTCGCCCATGATCAGGAGCTTTGCCCTGCATGCATGAGCTCTTCTGGCCACTGCAGCCAGTGTGTCAACCATCGCTCTATTGCTCTCGTCATACTCTTGCCTTGGCCTCCTGCTGTTCTGTGGTGGGTTATACATCACTGCAATTATCACCTTGGGACCTCCAGAGTGAAGCGTTCCCGCTATGTAATCACTTTCTTCTCCGCTGTCTCCTCTCTCCAGCTCATCAAAATTCCATCGGTGTTTGATCAGCAATGCCACTCCTCCCCCCCCCTGTTCCTTCTGTCTTTCCTCAGGATCTGGTATCCCGTTGGAAAGATGGCATCTGTTATCATACCTGTAAGCTTGGTTTCTGTGATTGCTATGATGTCTGGTGATGCCTCTTTGACTCTTTCGTGCCACTCCTCCCACTTGTTTGTTATTCCATCAGCGTTTGTGTACCATACCTTCAGTTTCCTTTCCAACACTGTGGTTTGGGGGGCCTGTGGGGGTGGGAGACCTGGTAGCATACTGTGGGATTCTATGGTTGGGGGTTGGGTGGAAGCTGTGGGTATGGATTGTATTGTGTGTTGGGATGGTGTGATAGGTTGTGGGGTTCTGAGGATAGTTGTGTGTGTGCTTGCCCTTGCTGCTCTGTTCTGCTCTGACTGACCTCTGCTGGTTCCATCCTTGTCTCCTTTCCTAGCTCCTTTCGCTTTTTTGTCCTCTCCCTCAGCTGCTGTCTCTCTGTTTGTGTTCTGTCTCTGTCTAGGAACACCTTCTTGTACTCTTCCGAGCTTTTCAACCGTGGTTTCTCTTGGAGGATCCTGTTCCGCACTGTTTCTGTCCTGAGAATCAGCTTGATCGGTCGGTTTCTCCCCTTCAAGTACCCCCCTATTCTCTGAAAATTTACAATCTCGTCCATGTCTTCTCCCCCTATTTCCGTGATGATTTTCTCAATCTCCTTTCTTTCTTCCTGCCGTCTTTCAGTGTGTGTCCTTTCCTCTCTCTCCCGAAGCCCATGGATAAACACTGATTTTGCCCTTTCCTCCTCCCATTGCCTCTCCCTCTGTGACTCTGGTTCCTGTCTGTATGTGGTCATTTTCTCCCTTGATTTTTCCAGTGGCTCTTGGTAGCATGGTTGTGCCTCAGCATTCGACCTATCTCCCTCTCCATCTGCACCCATCTGCTCTTCCCTTCCACTCCCTGGCCCTTCTTTGCAGGCTGATATGACCTTAGCATAATTCATATCTCCTTCCTTCCTGTTCAGCCTCTCAGCTTCGTATGGTGTGTCTTCTCTGGTCACTACCCCTGAGACTTGCTTCAGCCTGTTTACCTCAAATTCTAGGACCTTTACCCTGGCTACTGCAGTTTCGACTTGTGCCTCCCAATTCTTCGTCTCCTTCTCCAACCTCTTTTCCCATTTCACAGAGAGCTCTTTCTCCATTTTTTCAGAAAGCTCTCCTAATTTTCTCTCCCATTCTTGCTCTATCCTTTTCCACTGCTCCTCCATCCATTCCTCCCTACCAGTACCATTGTCATCTGATCCCTGATTCCTGCGAGTCCCAACCATTTTTTTTTTTTTTATTTTTTTTTTTTTTTTTTTTTTTTTTTTTTTTTTTTTTTTTTTTTTTTTTTTTAAAGAAAGAGAAAGAGAAAAAGAAAAAGGGGGAGAGAGTGAGAGAGAGGGAGAAAGAGAGAGAAGGGGAGTCTAGAAGGAGGGGAAAAGAAGGGAAAAAGGGGGAGAAAGTGAGAGAGAGGGAAAAGGTAAGAGAGAGGGGGGAGTGACAAGGGAGAGAGAGAGAGAGAGAAGAGAAGAGAGAGAGAGAGAAAGAGAGGAAGAGAGAGAGGGAGAGAGAGAGAGAGAGGGAGAGAGAGGAGAGAGAGAGGGGAGAGAGAGGGAGAGAGAGAGAGAGAGAGAGAGAGAGAGAGAGAGAGGAGAGAGAGAGAGAGAGAGGAGAGAGATAGAGAGAGAGAGAGAGAGAGAGAGAGAGAGAGAGAGAGAGAGAGAGAGAGAGAGAGAGAGAGAGAGAGAGAGAGAGAGAGAGAGAGAGAGAGAGAGAGGAGAGGAGAGGGAGAGAGGGGGGGGGGGAAAGGAAGGGTTAGAGGGTCACTTCACAGGAAGGTGTGAAAAATGTGTGTGTGTGTGTGTGTGTGTGTGTGTGTGTGTGTGTGTGTGTGTGTGTACTCACCTATTTGTACTCACCTATTTGTGGTTGCAGGGGTCGAGTCCTAGCTCCTGGCCCCGCCTCTTCACCGGTTGCTACTAGGCCCTCTCTCTCCCCGCTCCATGAGCTTTATCAAACCTCGTCTTAAAACTGTGTATGGTTCCTGCCTCCACTACGTCATTTTCTAGGCTATTCCACTGCCTTACAACTCTATGACTGAAGAAATACTTCCTACTATCTCTCTGACTCATTTGTGTCTTCAACTTCCAATTGTGGCCTCTTGTTTCTGTGTCCCCTCCCTGGAACATCCTGTCTTTGTCCACCTTGTCTATTCCACGCAGTATTTTATATGTCGTTATCATGTCTCCCCTGACCCTCCTGTCCTCCAGTGTCGTCAGGCCGATTTCCCTTAATCTTTCTTCATAGGACATTCCCCTTAGCTCTGGAACTAACCTTGTCGCAAACCTTTGTACTTTCTCTAGTTTCTTGACGTGCTTTATCAAGTGCGGGTTCCAAACAGGTGCTGCATACTCCAGTATGGGCCTGACATACACGGTGTACAGTGTCTTGAATGATTCCTTACTAAGGTATCGGAATGCTGTTCTCAGGTTTGCCAGGCGCCCATATGCTGCAGCAGTTATCTGATTGATGTGTGCTTCCGGAGACATGCTCGGTGTTATACTCACCCCAAGATCTTTCTCCTTGAGTGAGGTTTGCAGTCTTTGGCCACCTAGCCTATACTCTGTCTGTGGTCTTCTGTGCCCTTCCCCTATCTTCATGACTTTGCATTTGGCAGGATTAAATTCGAGAAGCCATTTGCTGGACCAGGTGTCCAGTCTGTCCAGGTCTCTTTGAAGTCCTGCCTGGTCCTCATCAGATTTAATTCTCCTCATTAACTTCACATCATCTGCAAACAGGGACACTTCTGAGTCTAACCCTTCCGTCATGTCGTTCACATATACCAAAAATAGCACTGGTCCTAGGACCGACCCCTGTGGGACCCCGCTCGTCACAGGTGCCCACTGTGATACATCATTACGTACCATGACTCGTTGTTGCCTCCCTGTCAGGTATTCTCTGATCCATTGCAGTGCCCTTCCTGTTATATGCGCCTGATGCTCTAGCTTCTGCACTAATCTCTTGTGAGGAACTGTGTCAAAGGCCTTCTTGCAGTCCAAGAAGATGCAATCAACCCACCCCTCTCTCTCTTGTCTTACTTCTGTTATTTTATCATAAAACTCCAGAAGGTTTGTGACACAGGATTTGCCTTCCGTGAATCCGTGCTGGTTGGCATTTATACTCCTGTTCCGTTCCAGGTGCTCCACCACTCTCCTCCTGATAATCTTCTCCATAATTTTGCATACTATACACGTCAATGACACAGGTCTATAGTTTAGTGCCTCTTTTCTGTCTCCTTTTTTAAAAATGGGAACTACATTTGCCGTCTTCCATACCTCAGGTAGTTGCCCAGTTTCCAGGGATGTGTTGAAGATTGTGGTAAGTGGCACGCACAACATATCTGCTCCCTCTCTAAGGACCCACGGGGAGATGTTGTCCGGTCCCATTGCCTTTGAGGTATCGATGTCCCTTAGCAGTTTCTTCACCTCCTCCTCATCTGTATGTATGTCGTCCAACACTTGTTGGTGTATTCCTTGCTGGTGTCCCCATCTGGTCTGTCCCCCCAGAGTCCTTCCTGTCTCTACTGTAAATACTTCCTTAAATCTCGTGTTGAGCTCCTCACATACCTCTTGATCGTTTCTTGTGAGTTCTCCACCTTCTTTCCTCAGCCTTATCACCTGGTCCTTGACTGTTGTCTTCCTCCTAATGTGGCTATACAGCAGTTTCGGGTCAGATTTGACTTTCGATGCTATGTCGTTTTCATACTGTCGCTGGGCCTCCCTCCTTATCTGTGCATACTCGTTTCTGGCTCTTCTACTAATCTCCTTGTTTTCCTGGGTCCTATGCCTCCTGTACCTTTTCCATTCTCTGTTGCACTTAGTTTTTGCCTCCCTACACCTTCGGGTAAACCAAGGACTCGTTTTGGTCTTCCTATTATTTCTGTTTCCCTTGGGAACAAAACTTTCCTCTGCCTCCTTGCACTTTGTTGCCACATATTCCATCATCTCGTTTACTGATTTTCCTACCATTTCTCTGTCCCACTGAACCTCCTGCAGGAAGTTTCTCATACCTGTGTAGTCCCCCCTTTTATAGTTTGGCCTGTCCCCTTCAGTTCCTGTTACCTTCTCCACTTGTAACTCTACTATATAGTCAAAACTCAGAACCACATGATCGCTAGCTCCAAGGGGCCTCTCGTAAGTGATGTCCTCAATGTCTGAACTGCTCAGGGTGAACACAAGATCCAGTCTTGCTGGCTCATCCTCCCCTCTCTCTCTGGTTGTGTCCCTGACATGTTGATGCATGAGGTTTTCAAGTACCACATCCATCATCTTGGCTCTCCATGTTTCGGGACCCCCATGTGGCTCCAGGTTTTCCCAGTCGATCTCCCTGTGGTTGAAATCGCCCATTACCAGTAACTTTGCTCTGCTCGAGTGAGCTCTTCTTGCCACCTCAGCCAGTGTGTCCACCATCACCCTGTTGTTTTCTTCGTACTCCTCTCTTGGCCTCCTGCAGTTCTGTGGTGGGTTATACATCACTCCAATGACTACTTTATGTTCTCCGGACTGAATTGTACCTACAATGTAGTCTCTTTCTCCAATCATGTCCATGCCTTCCATTTCCTCAAATCCCCATTGGTGTTTTATGAGCAGTGCAACCCCTCCTCCCCCTCTACTCCTTCTATCTTTCCTCAGGATCTGATATCCTGTTGGGAAGATTGTGTCTGTTATTGTCTCAGCGAGTTTTGTTTCTGTGACTGCTATGATGTCTGGGGATTTTTCACTGATTCTTTCATTCCACTCCTCATGTTTATTCGTTATTCCATCCGCGTTTGTGTACCAAACCTTTAGTTTCTTTTCTATCATTGTGGTCATGCAAGTATATTGGGGTTGGGGGAGCGAGAGCCTTGGTGGGGGCCTATATGGGGCTGTGGTGTAGGTGGGGTTTGTGTTGATGGGGGTGGGGTCAGAATGCCCATAAGGGACAGCTGTTGGGGTGAGGTTTGTGATATGGGGGTTGGTGGCAGAGGGAACAGTGAGTGGGTTGTAGTATAGGTTGCTCAGTTGCGTTGGGAATGTCGCGGGTGGAGTCTTTTGGTGGGAGATTCTGTGGGGTGTGTTTGCCCTTCCTCCTGTGTCTGGGTCCTGCTCATTTTCATTGCTTCTCGTTCCTCCTTGCGTCTCTGTACCCTCTCTTTCAGTGTAGTCCTTTCTTCTTGTGTTCTGTCGCGGTCGAGGTATACTCTCTGGTACCCCTCTTTGTCCCTCAGTCTTGCTTTCTCTTGCAGAATCCTGGTTCGAACTGATTCTTCCTTGAAAGTTACTCTGACAGGCCGTATCCTTCCACTCGCAAACCACCCAATTCTCTGAAAATTTGTCACCTGGGTCATATTGCCCTCCCCTATTGTTTTCATGATGCCTTCAATCATTTTTTTCTCCTCCTGTTTTATTTCTTCAAAGTTGGCCCCCTTGGCTTCTTGGAGCCCGTACACAAAAACTGACCTCGCCCTTTCCTCCTCCCACTGAGTCTCCATCTGCTTCCTCTGAGGCATTTTATTTCCTTCCATTGACATGTTCTTGCCTTCAGTCCCTGTCATATCTGAAACTTCTATTCTCAGTGAACTGTCTTTCCTGACCAGCTGTCCCTTGCTACTGCAGTTGGCTGTTAGAATCTCTGCATATAACAAACCTTCATTGTCTTCGGACCTGTCGTTTGATCTTAGTGTGCTCATCGTCTTTTCCCTGGCCCCACGTGGGTCTGATAGGGCCTTCGTGTACGGCATGTCTCCGTTGTTGCTTACCATCCCCTTGTCTGCGCCTGACTTTGAATTTCCTGATGTCACATCTGAATTGTCATTTGTCTCTCTAATCTGTTTCAGGCTTTGCAGTTTCTCTTCTAAGCACTGTATCCTAGCTTCTGCTGCTAAGACCTGTACTTCCCACTTCCTGCACTCTTCAGCTATCCGCTCCTCCATTTTCTTACCAAGCTCTACTATCTTCCTTCCCCACTCTTCCTCCCTTTTTTGGAGCTCTAACTCCCAGTCTTTCCTCCCTGGTTCGTCTACCAGATCTCTGGTTTTCCGTCCTCTAAGGCCACCCATTTTTTTTTTTTTTTTTTTTTTTTTTTTTTTTTTTTTTTTTTTTTTTTTTTTATTACCACAGACAGAAGGCTAGAGGAGGGAGGGGGTGTGGGGGGGGTGAGAAAGGGGGGGAGAGAGAAAGGGTAGAAAGAGGGAGAGAGAGGAGAGAGAAAGGGTAGAAAGAGGGAGAGAGAGGAGAGAGTGTGGGGGTGAGGGATAAGACCAAGGGGGAGAGAGAGAAATGTGAGGGGGGAGAGAAAGGGTAGAGAGAGGGAGAAAGAGAGGGAGAGGGAGAGGGAGAGAGGGAAGAGAGAGAGAGGGAGAAAGGAGGGCGAGGGAAGAGAGGCTATGAAAGTGTGTGTGTGTGTGTGTGTGTGTGTGTGTGTGTGTGTGTGTGTGTGTGTGTGTGTGTGTGTGTGTGTGTGTGTGTGTGTGTGTGTGTGTGTGTGTGTGTGTGTGTGTGTGTGTGTGTGTGTGTGTGTGTGTGTGTGTGTGTGTGTGTGTGTGTGTGTGTGTGTGTGTGTGTGTGTGTGTGTGTGTGTGTGTGTGTGTGTGTGTGTGTGTGTGTGTGTGTGTGTGTGTGTGTGTGTGTGTGTGTGTGTGTGTGTGTGTGTGTGTGTGTGTGTGTGTGTGTGTGTGTGTGTGTGTGTGTGTGTGTGTGTGTGTGTGTGTGTGTGTGTGTGTGTGTGTGTGTGTGTGTGTGTGTGTGTGTGTGTGTGTGTGTGTGTGTGGTGTGTGTGTGTGTGTGTGTGTGTGTGTGTGTGTGTGTGTTTACTCCTTTCTACCTACTCCTTCAGTATCCTTTCTTCTTTGTTTACTGTTTAAGTTTATCTTTTAAGGCATTCTTCCTACAACTTCATTTTATCTACTACTACAGTCTACGTACTATATAGTTTATGGCAGCACACTGACTAAAGATTCCGAGGTTACCAGTGTACATAAAAAGCATGAACTCTTCCGCTTTACTCTGAAATTATAATACATTATCGTCATCGCTGGCATATCATAGACATTGAGGAAAGTTAATTTGGCTGTGGATTACTAGTTCACGAGATATCAAAATTGCCCAAAATTCTATACATTATTCACATTATTTAACTACACGTATTTGCACTGTGCAAATTGTAGACACGAGATACAACATGCACAGTTGTAAAGTAATAATTATTTTAATTTTAATATGTACTTAGAACACTGTTGGCCAGAGTGCGTGACAGCCACATCTAAAGTTCCAACTCAGTAATTGGATATTTTAACATATTAGTTTTACAGGCTAAGAGGTGTTACCCTGCCTCACTCTGGGATACCAGCTCTGTCTAAGGTATACACCATACTCTGGGATACAAGCTCTGTCTAAGGTATATACCACCCTCTGGGATACCAGCTCTGTCTAAGGTATATACCATACTCTGGGATACCAGCTCTGTCTAAGGTATATACCATACTCTGGGATACAAGCTCTGTCTAAGGTATATACCACCCTCTGGGATACCAGCTCTGTCTAAGGTATATACCATACTTTGGGATACCAGCTCTAAGGTATATACCATACTCTGGGATACCAGCTGTGTCTAAGGTATATACCATACTCTGGGATACCAGCTCTGTCTAAGGTATATACCATACTCTGGGATACAAGCTCTGTCTAAGGTATATACCATACTCTGGGACACCAGCTCTGTCTAAGGTATATACCATACTCTGGGATACCAGCTCTGTCTAAGGTATATACCATACTCTGGGATACCAGCTCTGTCTAAGGTATATACCACCCTCTGGTATACCAGCTCTGTCTAAGGTATATACTACCCTCTGGGATACCAGCTCTGTCTAAGGTATATACCACCCTCTGGGATACCAGGTCTGTCTAAGGTATATACCACCCTCTGGGATACCAACTCTATCTAAGGTATATACCACCCTCTGGGATACCAGCTCTACCTAAGGTATATACTACCCTCTGGGATACCAGCTCTGTCTAAGGTATATACTACCCTCTGGGATACCAGCTCTGTCTAAGGTATATACCATACTCTGGGATACCAGCTCTGTCTAAGGTATATACCACCTTCTGGGATACCAGCTCTGTCTAAGGTATATAATACCCTCTGTGATACCAGCTCTGCCAAAAGTATATACCACCCTCTGGGATACAAGCTCTGTCAAAGGTATATACCACACTGTGGGATACCAGCTCTGTCTAAGGTATATACCACCCTCTGGGATACCAGCTCTATCTAAGGCATATAACATACTCTGGGATACCAGCTCTGTCTAAGGTATATACCACCCTCTGGGATACCAGCTCTGTCTAAGGTATATACCACCCTCTGGGATACAAGCTCTGTCTAAGGTATATACCATACTCTGGGATACCAGCTCTGTCTAAGGTATATACCATACCCTGGGATAACAGCTCTGTGTAAGGTATATACCATACTCTGGGATACCAGCTCTGTCTAAGGTATATACCACACTCTGGGATACCAGCTCTGTCTAAGGTATATACCATACTCTGGGATACCAGCTCTGTCTAAGGTATATACCATACCCTGGGATACCAGCTCTGTGTAAGGTATATACCACCCTCTGGGATACAAGCTCTATGTAAGGTATATACCACCCACTGTGATACCAGCTCTGTCTGATGTATATAGCACCCTCTGGGATACCAGCTCTGTCTAAGGTATATACCATCCTCTGGGAAACCAGCTCTGTCTAAGGTATATACCTCCTTCTGGGATACCAGCTCTTCTCTAAAGTATATACCACACTGTGGGATACCAGCTCTGTCTAAGGAATATACCATCCTGTGGGATACCAGCTGTATCTGAGGTATATACCACCCTCTGGGATACCAGCTCTTCTCTAAAGTATATATCACCGACTGATATACCAGCTTTAAGGTATATACCACCCTCTGATATACCAGCTCAAAGGTATATACCACTCTTTGGGATACCAGCTATAAGGTACATACCACCATCTGAGATACCAGCTCTAAGGTATATACCACCCTCTGGGATACCAGCTCTAAGGTATTACCTGGACCTGGAGAGAGTTCCGGGGGTCAACGCCCCCGCGGCCCGGTCTGATACCAGGCCTCCTGGTGGATCAGAGCCTGATCAACCAGGCTGTTGCTGCTGGCTGCACGCAAACCAACATACGAGCCACAGCCCGGCTGATCCGGAACTGACTTTAGGTGCTTGTCCAGTGCCAGCTTGAAGACTGCCAGGGGTCTGTTGGTAATCCCCCTTATGTGTGCTGGGAGGCAGTTGAACAGTCTCGGGCCCCTGACACTTATTGTATGGTCTCTTAACGTGCTAGTGACACCCCTGCTTTTCATTGGGGGGATGGTGCATCGTCTGCCAAGTCTTTTGCTTTCGTAATGAGTGATTTTCGTGTGCAAGTTCGGTACTAGTCCCTCTAGGATTTTCCAGGTGTATATAATCATGTATCTCTCCCTCCTGCGTTCCAGGGAATACAGGTTTAGGAACCTCAAGCGCTCCCAATAATTGAGGTGTTTTATCTCCGTTATGCGCGCCGTGAAAGTTCTCTGTACATTTTCTAGGTCGGCAATTTCACCTGCCTTGAAAGGTGCTGTTAGTGTGCAGCAATATTCCATCCTAGATAGAACAAGTGACCTGAAGAGTGTCATCATGGGCTTGGCCTCCCTAGTTTTGAAGGTTCTCATTATCCATCCTGTCATTTTTCTAGCAGATGCGATTGATACAATGTTATGGTCCTTGAAGGTGAGTTCCTCCGACATGATCACTCCCAGGTCTTTGACGTTGGTGTTTCGCTCTATTTTGTGGCCAGAATTTGTTTTGTACTCTGATGAAGATTTAACTTCCTCATGTTTACCATATCTGAGTAATTGAAATTTCTCATCGTTGAACTTCATATTGTTTTCTGCAGCCCACTGAAAGATTTGGTTGATGTCTGCCTGGAGCTTTGCAGTGTCTGCAATGGAAGACACTGTCATGCAGATTCGGGTGTCATCTGCAAAGGAAGACACGGTGCTGTGGCTGACATCCTTGTCTATGTCGGATATAAGGATGAGGAACAAGATGGGAGCGAGTACTGTGCCTTGTGGAACAGAGCTTTTCACCGTAGCTGCCTCGGACTTTACTCTGTTGACGACTACTCTCTGTGTTCTGTTAGTGAGGAAATTATAGATCCATCGACCGACTTTTCCTGTTATTCCTTTAGCACGCATTTTGTGCGCTATTACGCCATGGTCACACTTGTCGAAGGCTTTTGCAAAGTCTGTATATATTACATCTGCATTCTTTTTGTCTTCTAGTGCATTTAGGACCTTGTCGTAGTGGTCCAATAGTTGAGACAGACAGGAGCGACCTGTTCTAAACCCATGTTGCCCTGGGTTGTGTAACTGATGGGTTTCTAGATGCGTGGTGATCTTGCTTCTTAGGACCCTTTCAAAGATTTTTATGATATGGGATGTTAGTGCTATTGGTCTGTAGTTCTTTGCTGTTGCTTTACTGCCCCCTTTGTGGAGTGGGGCTATGTCTGTTGTTTTTAGTAACTGTGGGACGACCCCCGTGTCCATGCTCCCTCTCCATAGGATGGAAAAGGCTCGTGATAGGGGCTTCTTGCAGTTCTTGATGAACACAGAGTTCCATGAGTCTGGCCCTGGGGCAGAGTGCATGGGCATGTCATTTATCGCCTGTTCGAAGTCATTTGGCGTCAGGATAACATCGGATAGGCTTGTGTTAATCAAATTTTGTGGCTCTCTTTTAAAAAATTCATTTTGATCTTCGACTCTCAGTCTGGTTAGCGGCTTGCTAAAAACTGAGTCATATTGGGACTTGAGTAGCTCACTCATTTCCTTGCTGTCATCTGTGTAGGACCCATCTTGTTTAAGTAGGGGCCCAATACTGGACGTTGTTCTCGATTTTGATTTGGCATAGGAGAAGAAATACTTTGGGTTTCTTTCGATTTCATTTATGGCTTTTAGTTCTTCCCGCGATTTCTGACTCCTAAAGGATTCTTTTAGCTTAAGTTCGATGCTTGCTATTTCTCTGACCAGTGTCTCCCTACGCATTTCAGATATATTGACCTCTTTTAGCCGCTCTGTTATTCTTTTCCGTCGCCTGTAAAGGGAGCGCCTGTCTCTTTCTGTTTTACATCTACTCCTCCTTTTTCTTAGAGGAATAAGCCTTGTGCATACATCGAGTGCTACCGAGTTAATCTGTTCTAGGCATAAGTTGGGGTCTGTGTTGCTTAGTATATCTTCCCAGCTTATATCGGTTAGTATATGCCACCCTCTGGCACACCAGCCTATCTAAGGTAGTAGCACCAGCAACAAGGGCAAGGGTTGCAGAAGTAGCAACAACATCAGCCGCAGGAACCATTGTAGTGAACAATATCTGCCCAGTAAGGTCTGCAGCGTTGCTTGTGCCACATAACACA
>NC_091298.1:41075549-41108049 GCF_038502225.1 Cherax quadricarinatus
GGCATTTTAGTTGACTTTTTCCACACGCATGGCTTACGGAGGAAAGATTCTTATTCCACTTCCTGATGGATATGAATGGAAAAGTAATTAGGACAAGAACTAATAAGATAAAATCAAAGAAAGCTCAGATGAGTGTGTATACATAAAAATGTGTCATGAATGTGTAGTGTGACCTAAGTGTATGTGGAATTAGCAAGACGTACCTGAAATCTTGCATGTTTACGAGACAGACAAAAGACACCAGCAATCCTACCATCATGTAAAACAATTGCAGGCTTCCGTTTTATACTCACTTGGCAATACAGTAGTACCTCCCTGGGTGGTTGCTGACTACCAACCTACTACCATATACTATATACTATATATATATGTATATATATATATATATATATATATATATATATATATATATATATATATATATATATATATCTATATATATATGTATATATATATATATATATATATATATATATATATATATATATATATATATATATATATATATATATATATATATATATATATATATATACATATATATATATATATATATATATATATATATATATATATATGTATATATATATATATATATATATATATATATATATATATATATATATATATATATATATATATATATATATATATATATATATATATATATATATATATATATACATATGTATATATATATATATATAAATATATATATATATATATATATATATATATATATATATATATATATATATATATATATATATATATATATATATATATATATATATATATATATATATATATAATCGATAAGTGCCATTGACAACCAGTAACTATCACAACTGGCCAAATAATGAGTAATGGAATTATCATTTCACGGGACATTAAGCTATTTCATATTTAACCTATCACTCTCTCTTTCTCTCTTTCTCTCTTTCTCTCTCCCTTCATCACCGATTTTGACGTTCATTAATTTTGCGTGTGGAATCATAATGGTTGGCAGAGAGCAGACTGTAGCTACTGTCACTGGAAAGTCTTCGATTACTACGAGAAACACGAACATGGTGGAACTCTGAGAGGCACAATGACCCAGCCTGTCACACTAGGACATGTCAAACCCATTTCTAAATATACCAAAAGTTGGTCTGAATGACATTTAGTAACAATGTTTGAAATTTAATTAATCCTTCATGAATGACTACTGTATGTCAGGTTGACATGAAAGACGAGTTTTCCACTTCACCTCCACAGATTAATCATCTACAGTAACCCTCTCTCATAGAAGAAGTTAATCGGGTTATTAATGCTATTTCTTTGGATACCTTTAAAAATTGGTTAGACAAATATCTGAGTAAGAACTGATGAATAAGAAAATGTAACGTTCTTATGTAATATTAAAAACATCTTCATCCCTTAAATATTAGCATAATTTTCATTGTTCGCAATATACAGTGATGCGTTGGTGTCAGGTGTGTAGTGGAGTAGAAGAAGAAGACAGGAGTGACCAACCTTCAGGTGTGTAGTGGGAGTACAAGAAGAAAACAGGAGTGACCAAGCTTCAGGTGTGTAGTGGGAGTAGAAGAAGAAGACAGGAATGACCAAGCTTCAGGTGTGTAGTGGGAGTAGAAGAAGAAAACACGAGTGACCAAGCTTCAGGTGTGTAGTGGGAGTAGAAGAAGACAGGAATGACCAAGCTTCAGGTGTGTAGTGGGAGTAGAAGAAGAAGACAGGAATGACCAAGCTTCAGGTGTGTAGTGGGAGTAGAAGAAGAAGACAGGAATGACCAAGCTTCAGGTGTGTAGTGGGAGTAGAAGAAGAAAACAGGAGTGACCAAGCTTCAGGTGTGTAGTGGGAGTAGAAGAAGAAGACAGGAATGACCAAGCTTCAGGTGTGTAGTGGGAGTACAAGACGAAAACAGGAGTGACCAAGCTTCAGGTGTGAAGTGGGAGTAGAAGAAGAAGACAGGAATGACCAAGCTTCAGGTGTGCAGTGGGAGTAGAAGAAGAAAACAGGAGTGACCAAGCTTCAGGTGTGTAGTGGGAGTAGAAGAAGAAGACAGAAGTGACCAAGCTTCAGGTGTGTAGTGGGAGTACAAGAAGAAAACAGGAGTGACCAAGCTTCAGGTGTGTAGTGGGAGTAGAAGAAGAAGACAGGAATGACCAAGCTTCAGGTGTGTAGTGGGAGTACACGAAGAAAACAGGAGTGACCAAGCTTCAGGTGTGTAGTGGGAGTAGAAGAAGAAGACAGGAGTGACCAAGCTTCAGGTGTGTAGTGGGAGTAGAAGAAGAAGAAGACAGGAGTGACCAAGCTTCAGGTGTGTAGTGGGAGTAGAAGAAGAAGACAGGAATGACCAAGCTTCAGGTGTGTAGTGGGAGTAGAAGAAGAAGACAGGAATGACCAAGCTTCAGGTGTGTAGTGGGAGTACAAGAAGAAAAAAGGAGTGACCAAGCTTCAGGTGTGTAGTGGGAGTAGAAGAAGAAGAAGACAGGAGTGACCAAGCTTCAGGTGTGTAGTGGGAGTAGAAGAAGAAGACAGGATTGACCAAGCTTCAGGTGTGTAGTGGGAGTAGAAGAAGAAGACAGGAGTGACCAAGCTTCAGGTGTGTAGTGGGAGTAGAAGAAGAAGAGGACAGGAGTGACCAAGCTTCAGGTGTGTAGTGGGAGTAGAAGAAGAAGACAGGAGTGACCAAGCTTCAGGTGTGTAGTTGGAGTAGAAGAAGAAGAAGACAGGAGTGACCAAGCTTCAGGTGTGTAGTGGGAGTAGAAGAAGAAGACAGGAGTGACCAAGCTTCAGGTGTGTAGTGGGAGTAGAAGAAGAAGACAGGAGTGACCAAGCTTCAGGTGTGTAGTGGGAGTAGAAGAAGAAGAAGAAGACAGGAGTCACCAAGCTTCAGGTGTGTAGTGGGAGTAGAAGAAGAAGAAGACAGGAGTGACCAAGCATCAGGTGTGTAGTGGGAGTAGAAGAAGAAGACAGGAGTGACCAAGCTTCAGGTGTGTAGTGGGAGTAGAAGAAGAAGAAGACAGGAGTGACCAAGCTTCAGGTGTGTAGTGGGAGTAGAAGAAGAAGACAGGATTGACCAAGCTTCAGGTGTGTAGTGGGAGTAGAAGAAGAAGACAGGAGTGACCAAGCTTCAGGTGTGTAGTGGGAGTAGAAGAAGAAGACAGGAGTGACCAAGCTTCAGGTGTGTAGTGGGAGTAGAAGAAGACAGGAGTGACCAAGCTTCAGGTGTGTAGTGGGAGTAGAAGAAGAAGAAGACAGGAGTGACCAAGCTTCAGGTGTGTAGTGGGAGTAGAAGATGAAGACAGGAGTGACCAAGCTTCAGGTGTGTAGTGGGAGTAGAAGAAGAAGACAGGAGTGACCAAGCTTCAGGTGTGTAGTGGGAGTAGAAGAAGAAGACAGGAGTGACCAAGCTTCAGGTGTGTAGTGGGAGTAAAAGAAGAAAACAGGAGTGACCAAGCTTCAGGTGTGTAGTGGGAGTAGAAGAAGAAGACAGGAATGACCAAGCTTCAGGTGTGTAGTGGGAGTACACGAAGAAAACAGGAGTGACCAAGCTTCAGGTGTGTAGTGGGAGTAGAAGAAGAAGACAGGAGTGACCAAGCTTCAGGTGTGTAGTGGGAGTAGAAGAAGAAGAAGACAGGAGTGACCGAGCTTCAGGTGTGTAGTGGGAGTAGAAGAAGAAGACAGGAATGACCAAGCTTCAGGTGTGTAGTGGGAGTAGAAGAAGAAGACAGGAATGACCAAGCTTCAGGTGTGTAGTGGGAGTACAAGAAGAAAACAGGAGTGACCAAGCTTCAGGTGTGTAGTGGGAGTAGAAGAAGAAGAAGACAGGAGTGACCAAGCTTCAGGTGTGTAGTGGGAGTAGAAGAAGAAGACAGGATTGACCAAGCTTCAGGTGTGTAGTGGGAGTAGAAGAAGAAGACAGGAGTGACCAAGCTTCAGGTGTGTAGTGGGAGTAGAAGAAGAAGAAGACAGGAGTGACCAAGCTTCAGGTGTGTAGTGGGAGTAGAAGAAGAAGACAGGAGTGACCAAGCTTCAGGTGTGTAGTGGGAGTAGAAGAAGAAGAAGACAGGAGTGACCAAGCTTCAGGTGTGTAGTGGGAGTAGAAGAAGAAGACAGGAGTGACCAAGCTTCAGGTGTGTAGTGGGAGTAGAAGAAGAAGACAGGAGTGACCAAGCTTCAGGTGTGTAGTGGGAGTAGAAGAAGAAGAAGACAGGAGTGACCAAGCTTCAGGTGTGTAGAGGGAGTAGAAGAAGAAGACAGGAGTGACCAAGCTTCAGGTGTGTAGTGGGAGTAGAAGAAGAAGAAGACAGGAGTGACCAAGCTTCAGGTGTGTAGTGGGAGTAGAAGAAGAAGACAGGAGTGACCAAGCTTCAGGTGTGTAGTGGGAGTAGAAGAAGAAGAAGACAGGATTGACCAAGCTTCAGGTGTGTAGTGGGAGTAGAAGAAGAAGACAGGATTGACCAAGCTTCAGGTGTGTAGTGGAAGTAGAAGAAGAAGACAGGAGTGACCAAGCTTCAGGTGTGTAGTGGGAGTAGAAGAAGAAGAAGACAGGAGTGACCAAGCTTCAGGTGTGAAGTGGGAGTAGAAGAAGAAGACAGGAGTGACCAAGCTTCAGGTGTGTAGTGGGAGTAGAAGAAGAAGAAGACAGGAGTGACCAAGCTTCAGGTGTGTAGTGGGAGTAGAAGAAGAAGACAGGAGTGACCAAGCTTCAGGTGTGTAGTGGGAGTAGAAGAAGAAGACAGGAGTGACCAAGCTTCAGGTGTGTAGTGGAAGTAGAAGACGAGGAAGACAGGAGTGACCAAGCTTCAGGTGTGTAGTGGGAGTAGAAGAAGAAGACAGGAGTGACCAAGCTTCAGGTGTGTAGTGGGAGTAGAAGAAGATAGGAGTGACCAAGCTTCAGGTGTGTAGTGGAAGTAGAAGACGAGGAAGACAGGAGTGACCAAGCTTCAGGTGTGTAGTGGGAGTAGAAGAAGAAGACAGGAGTGACCAAGCTTCAGGTGTGTAGTGAGAGTACAAGAAGAAGACAGGAGTGACCAAGCTTCAGGTGTGTAGTGGAAGCAGAAGACGAGGGAGACAGGAGTGACCAAGCTTCACATGTGTGGTGGAAGTAGAAGACGAGGAAGACAGGAGTGACCAAGCTTCAGGTGTGTGGTGGAAGTAGAAGACGAGGAAGACAGGAGTGACCAAGCTTCAGGTGTGTGGTGGAAGTAGAAGAAGAGGAAGACAGGAGTGACGGAGCTTCAGGTGTGTGGTGGAAGTAGAAGACGAGGAAGACAGGAGTGACCAAGCTTCAGGTGTGTGGTGGAAGTAGAAGACGAGGAAGACAGGAGTGATTAAGCTTCAGGTGTGTGGTGGAAGTATTAAACGAGGAAGAGAGGAGTGACCAAGCTTCAGGTGTGTGGTTGAAGTAGAAGACGAGGAAGACAGGAGTGACCAAGCTTCAGGTGTGTGGTGGAAGTAGAAGAAGAGGAAGACAGGAGTGACCAAGCTTCAGGTGTGTGGTGGAAGTAGAAGAAGAGGAAGACAGGAGTGACCAAGCTTCAGGTGTGTGGTGGAAGTAGAAGAAGAAGAAGACAGGAGTGACCAAGCTTCAGGTGTGTGGTGGAAGTAGAAGAAGAGGAAGACAGGAGTGACCAAGCTTCAGGTGTGTGGTGGGAGTAGAAGAAGAGGAAGACAGGAGTGACCAAGCTTCAGGTGTGTGGTGGAAGTAGAAGAAGAGGAAGACAAAAGTGACCAAGCTTCAGGTGTGTGGTGGGAGTAGAAGACGAGGAAGACAGGAGTGACCAAGCTTCAGGTGTGTGGTGGGAACAGAAGAAGACGAAAACATGAGTGACCAAGCTTCAGGTGTGTGGTGGGAGTCGAAGAAGAGGAAGACATGAGTGACCAAGCTTCAGGTGTGTAGTGGGAGTAGAAGAAGAGGAAGACAGGAGTGACCAAGCTTCAGATGTGTAGTGGGAGTAGAAGAAGAGGAAGACAGGAGTGACCAAGCTTCAGGTGTGTGGTGGAAGTAGAAGAAGAGGAAGACAGGAGTGACCTAGCTTCAGGTGTGTGGTGGGAGTAGAAGAATAGGAAGACAGGAGTGACCAAGCTTCAGGTGTGTGGTGGAAGTAGAAGAAGAGGAAGACAGGAGTGACCAAGCTTCAGGTGTGTAGTGGGAGTAGAAGAAGAAGACAGGAGTGACCAAGCTTCAGGTGTGTAGTGGGAGTAGAAGAAGAAGAAGACAGGAGTGACCAAGCTTTAGGTGTGTAGTGGGAGTAGAAGAAGAAGACAGGAGTGACCAAGCTTCAGGTGTGTAGTGGGAGTAGAAGAAGAAGACAGGAGTGACCAAGCTTCAGGTGTGTAGTGGGAGTAGAAGAAGAAGAAGACAGGAGTGACCAAGCTTCAGGTGTGTAGTGGGAGTAGAAGAAGAAGACAGGAGTGACCAAGCTTCAGGTGTGTAGTGGGAGTAGAAGAAGAAGAAGACAGGAGTGACCAAGCTTCAGGTGTGTAGTGGGAGTAGAAGAAGAAGAAGACAGGAGTGACCAAGCTTCAGGTGTGTAGTGGGAGTAGAAGAAGAAGACAGGAGTGACCAAGCTTCAGGTGTGTAGTGGGAGTAGAAGAAGAAGACAGGAGTGACCAAGCTTCAGGTGTGTAGTGGGAGTAGAAGAAGAAGAAGACAGGAGTGACCAAGCTTCAGGTGTGTAGTGGGAGTAGAAGAAGAAGACAGGAGTGACCAAGCTTCAGGTGTGTAGTGGGAGTAGAAGAAGAAGAAGACAGGAGTGACCAAGCTTCAGGTGTGTAGTGGGAGTAGAAGAAGAAGAAGACAGGATTGACCAAGCTTCAGGTGTGTAGTGGGAGTAGAAGAAGAAGACAGGATTGACCAAGCTTCAGGTGTGTAGTGGAAGTAGAAGAAGAAGACAGGAGTGACCAAGCTTCAGGTGTGTAGTGGGAGTAGAAGAAGAAGAAGACAGGAGTGACCAAGCTTCAGGTGTGTAGTGGGAGTAGAAGAAGAAGACAGGAGTGACCAAGCTTCAGGTGTGTAGTGGGAGTAGAAGAAGAAGAAGACAGGAGTGACCAAGCTTCAGGTGTGTAGTGGGAGTAGAAGAAGAAGACAGGAGTGACCAAGCTTCAGGTGTGTAGTGGGAGTAGAAGAAGAAGACAGGAGTGACCAAGCTTCAGGTGTGTAGTGGAAGTAGAAGACGAGGAAGACAGGAGTGACCAAGCTTCAGGTGTGTAGTGGGAGTAGAAGAAGAAGACAGGAGTGACCAAGCTTCAGGTGTGTAGTGGGAGTAGAAGAAGATAGGAGTGACCAAGTTTCAGGTGTGTAGTGGAAGTAGAAGACGAGGAAGACAGGAGTGACCAAGCTTCAGGTGTGTAGTGCGAGTAGAAGAAGAAGACAGGAGTGACCAAGCTTCAGGTGTGTAGTGGGAGTACAAGAAGAAGACAGGAGTGACCAAGCTTCAGGTGTGTAGTGGAAGTAGAAGACGAGGGAGACAGGAGTGACCAAGCTTCACATGTGTGGTGGAAGTAGAAGACGAGGAAGACAGGAGTGACCAAGCTTCAGGTGTGTGGTGGAAGTAGAAGACGAGGAAGACAGGAGTGACCAAGCTTCAGGTGTGTGGTGGAAGTAGAAGACGAGGAAGACAGGAGTGACCAAGCTTCAGGTGTGTGGTGGAAGTAGAAGAAGAGGAAGACAGGAGTGACGGAGCTTCAGGTGTGTGATGGAAGTAGAAGACGAGGAAGACAGGAGTGACCAAGCTTCAGGTGTGTGGTGGAAGTAGAAGACGAGGAAGACAGGAGTGATTAAGCTTCAGGTGTGTGGTGGAAGTATTAGACGAGGAAGAGAGGAGTGACCAAGCTTCAGGTGTGTGGTGGAAGTAGAAGAAGAGGAAGACAGGAGTGACCAAGCTTCAGGTGTGTGGTGGAAGTAGAAGAAGAGGAAAACAGGAGTGACCAAGCTTCAGGTGTGTGGTGGAAGTAGAAGAAGAAGAAGACAGGAGTGACCAAGCTTCAGGTGTGTGGTGGAAGTAGAAGAAGAGGAAGACAGGAGTGACCAAGCTTCAGGTGTGTGGTGGGAGTAGAAGAAGAGGAAGACAGGAGTGACCAAGCTTCAGGTGTGTGGTGGAAGTAGAAGAAGAGGAAGACAAAAGTGACCAAGCTTCAGGTGTGTGGTGGGAGTAGAAGACGAGGAAGACAGGAGTGACCAAGCTTCAGGTGTGTGGTGGGAACAGAAGAAGACGAAAACATGAGTGACCAAGCTTCAGGTGTGTGGTGGGAGTCGAAGAAGAGGAAGACAGGAGTGACCTAGCTTCAGATGTGTAGTGGGAGTAGAAGAAGAGGAAGACAGGAGTGACCAAGCTTCAGGTGTGTGGTGGAAGTAGAAGAAGAGGAAGACAGGAGTGACCTAGCTTCAGGTGTGTGGTGGGAGTAGAAGAATAGGAAGACAGGAGTGACCAAGCTTCAGGTGTGTGGTGGAAGTAGAAGAAGAGGAAGACAGGAGTGACCAAGCTTCAGGTGTGTGGTGGGAGTAGAAGAAGAGGAAGACAGGAGTGACCAAGCTTCAGGTGTGTGGTGGAAGGAGAAGAAGAGGAAGAAAGGAGTAGCCAAGCTTCAGGTGTGTGGTGGAAGTAGAAGAAGAGGAAGACAGGAGTGACCAAGCTTCAGGTGTGTGGTGGGAGTAGAAGAAGAGGAAGACAGGAGTGACCAAGCTTCAGGTGAGTGGTGGGAGTAGAAGAAGAGGAAGACAGGAGTGACCAAGCTTCAGATGTGTGGTGGAAGTAGAAGAAGAGGAAGACGGGAGTGACCAAGCTTCAGGTGTGTGGTGGGAGTAGAAGAACAGGAAGACAGGAGTGAGCAAGCTTCAGGTGTGTGGTGGGCGTAGAAGAAGAGGAAGAAAGGAGTAACCAAGCTTCAGGTGTGTGGTGGAAGTAGAAGAAGAGGAAGAAAGGAGTAGCCAAGCTTCAGGTGTGTGGTGGAAGTAGAAGAAGAGGAAGACAGGAGTGACCAAGCTTCAGGTGTGTGGTGGGAGTAGAAGAAGAGGAAGACAGGAGTGACCAAGCTTCAGGTGTGTGGTGGAAGTAGAAGAAGAGGAAGACATGAGTGACCAAGCTTCAGGTGTGTGGTGGGAGTCGAAGAAGAGGAAGACAGGAGTGACCAAGCTTCAGGTGTGTGGTGGGAGTAGAAGAAGAGGAAGACAGGAGTGACCAAGCTTCAGGTGTGTGGTGGGAGTAGAAGAATAGGAAGACAGGAGTGACCAAGCTTCAGGTGTGTGGTGGAAGTAGAAGACGAGGAAGAGAGGAGTGACCAAGCTTCAGGTGTGTGGTGGGAGTAGAAGAAGAGGAAGACAGGAGTGATCAAGCTTCAGGTGTGTGGTGGAAGTAGAAGAAGAGGAAGAAAGGAGTGACCAAGCTTCAGGTGTGTGGTGGGAGTAGAAGAAGAGGAAGACAGGAGTGACCAAGCTTCAGGTGTGTGGTGGGAGTATAAGAAGCGGAAGACAGGAGTGACCAAGCTTCAGGTGTGTGGTGGGAGGAGAAGAAGAGGAAGACAGGAGTGACCAAGTTTCAGGTGTGTGGTGGAAGTAGAAGAAGAAGAAGAAAGAAGTGACCAAGCTTCAGGTGTGTGGTGAGAGTAGAAGAAGAAGAAAGAAGTGACCAAGTTTCAGGTGTGTGGTGGAAGTAGAAGAGGAAGAAAGGAGTGACCAAGCTTCAGGTGTGTGATAGAAGAAGAAGAAGGAGAAGAAGAAGAAGAAAGGAGTGACCAAGCTTCAGGTGTGTGATAGAAGAAGAAGAAGGAGAAGAAGAAGAAGAAAGGAGTGACCAAGCTTGAGGTGTGTGGTGAGAGTAGAAGAAGAAGAAAGAAGTGACCAAGTTTCAGGTGTGTGGTGGGAGTAGAAGAAGAAGAAAGAAGTTACCAAGCTTCAGGTGTGTGGTGAGAGTAGAAGAAGAAGAAAGAAGTGACCAAGTTTCAGGTGTGTGGTGGAAGTAGAAGAGGAAGAAAGGAGTGACCAAGCTTCAGGTGTGTGATAGAAGAAGAAGGAGAAGAAGAAGAAGAAATGAGTGACCAAGTTTCAGGTGTGTGGTGGGAGTAGAAGAAGAAGAAAGAAGTGACCAAGTTTCAGGTGTGTGGTGGAAGTAGAAGAGGAAGAAAGGAGTGACCAAGCTTCAGGTGTGTGATAGAAGAAGAAGAAGAAAGGAGTGACCAAGTTTCAGGTGTGTGGTGGGAGTAGAAGAAGAAGAAAGAAGTGACCAAGTTTCAGGTGTGTGGTGAGAGTAGACGCAGAAGAAAGGAGTGACCAAGTTTCAGGTGTGTGGTGGGAGTAGAAGAAGAAGAAGAAAGAAGTGACCAAGTTTCAGGTGTGTGGTGGAAATAGAAAAAGAAGAAGAAAGAAGTGATCAAGCTTCAGGTGTGTGGTGGAAACAGAAGAAGAAGAAGAAAGAAGTGACCAAGTTTCAGGTGTGTGGTGGAAATAGAAGAAGAAGAAGAAAGAAGTGACCAAGCTTCAGGTGACGTGTACTTAGCTCTGTGAAGACCTGTTTGTGTGCTCTCTGTGAATCTGAACCAGGATGCCCTCTCTTGAGCAACTTTACCAGCAGCTGAGAGAAGAACTCAGAGTTGCTAAACTGGAGATACGGCGATTAACGGAGGAGAACAAGAGGATTCGTAGTAATCCACCTGTTGTGAGTCCCCAGGTTAAGAGGGGAGCTTGGTCAGTGGCCGGGCAACATGGAACCAAGCTGAAGATTAAGAAAACGGTTGGAGAGGCAGAAACAACGAGAAACCAGAAGACTGCCGTGGAAACTTCCAACTCATTCTCGGTGCTACCTGACGAATGTGAGTGTTCTACTGGGAATGCCACAACGAGCACCAAGGAAGCATTGGCAGACGTGAGTGAGACATCCCTAGAAACCCCAACGAAGACCATCGAGAACGTCATGACGAATTCTACAAGTGGTGTAATGCTACCTGGCGAATGTGAGTCGACTACTCGGAGCATCACTACGGACGACGCCAAGGAAGGTAAAAACATTGTTGTTGTTGGGGATAGCCAGATTAGGTACATGGATAGGGCATTCTGTTTGAAGGATAGGAGTAGGAGGCAGAGAGTATGTTTTCCTGGGGCTGGGATGAAGGATATTGTTAGCCGTCTGGATGACATCATGAGAGGTAATGGGAGCAATCCTATTATCTGTCTCAGTGCTGGAGGCAACGATGTTGGCAGACGTAGGAGTGAGGACCTGATTAGCAGGTATAGGTCAGCAATAGAGATAATTAGGAAGAAGGGTGGGAAACCTGTCATATGTGGCATTTTGCCAAGGAGAGGAGTTGGAAATGAATGGTTGTCCAGAGCAATTGGTGTCAATTGCTGGCTGGACAAATACTGTAAGGAAAATGCGGTAACATTCATTGACAACTGGGACCTCTTCTATGGCAGAAATGACATGTATGCCAGGGATGGGGTTCACTTGTCTAGGTGTGGGGTGGGAGCACTGGCCAACGCAGTGGAGGGAGCTGTTAGGTCTTTAAACTAGGAATAGTTAGTGGTATGGGTTTTGGCGGGAAAACTGTGAAGTCGCAGGGTAGTAACATGAGTACTAGGAGAACTAGTAATAGGCAAAATGAGGAGGATATTGGAAAGCCAGTGGCACTAATTGACAATGACAGTAATAGGTTTAGTGGAATAACAGAAAGGAGCAGGAAGGGTAAAGAGATAGGAGGGTCATTAAATATTTATTACACAAATAGTCGCAGTGCTAGGAATAAGATGGACGAGTTGAGACTAGTTGCTAGTGCAGGTAACATAGATGTATTTGCCATTACTGAGACGTGGTTTAATTCAAAAAGTCGGGACATGCCTGCAGAATGTCACATTCAGGGTTTTAAATTGTTCCAAGTAGATAGAAGTATCGGGAAGGGGGGTGGGGTGGCATTGTATGTCCGAGATCGCTTGAACTGTTGCATAAAAACGGGTATTAAGTCTGAAGTAACACATACAGAGTCTGTTTGGATAGAATTTTCAGAGGGGCATGAAAAATTAATTTTAGGTGTGATATACCGTCCCCCAAATTTAGATAGGGACCAGGGGAGACTACTATGGGAGGAAATTGTTAGGGCCACAAGGCACGATAATGTAGTAATTCTAGGAGACTTTAACTTTAGTCATATTGATTGGAATTTCTTGACTGGGAATTTAGAATCATACGATTTCTTAGAAGTAGTTCAGGATTGTTTTTTGAAGCAGTTTGTGACAGAACCTACAAGGGGTAATAACCTGCTTGACTTAGTTCTGGCAAACAATGAATCCCTTGTTAATAATTTAGAAGTTTCAGAGGAACTGGGTGCTAGCGACCACAAATCAATTACATTTAGAATTGAATGGAAGTATGATAGTAGGGATAACTCAGTAACAGTCCCAGATTTTCGCTTAGCAGATTACGATGGGCTTAGAGAACACTTATCATCTGTTGACTGGGGTAACGAAGAGAGCTATCAATATGACAGTTTTCTGAACACAATACATGCTGCTCAAAGAACGTTTATCCCTTATAAGGAAATTAGATCAAATAGAAATGACCCAAAATGGATGAATAATAGGCTGAAATATCTACTAGGGCATAAGAAAGGAATTTATAGGCGTATCAAAAGAGGCGAGGGTCATCTTATGAATCAGTATATTGACATTAAGAGGGACATTAAAAAGGGGATAAGAAAAGCTAAAAGGGACTATGAAATTAAAGTTGCTAGGGATTCTAAAACTAACCCAAAAAGTTTTTTCCAGGTATATAGAACAAAAGTCAGAGATAAGATAGGTCCCCTTAAAAATAACTATGGGCATCTTACTGACAAAGAGAATGAAATGTGCTCGATTTTAAATAATTATTTTCTCTCGGTTTTTACACAGGAAGACACTAATAATATTCCGGTAATTAATTTTTATAGTGGATCAGAAGAAGATAAATTATGTAACATCACAGTCACTAGTGAAATGGTTGTGAAGCAGATAGACCGACTGAAGCAAAATAAGTCACCGGGTCCTGATGAGGTTTTTTCAAGGGTTCTAAAGGAATGCAAAATGGAAGTCTGTGAACCATTAACTAATATTTTTAATTTATCTCTTCAAACAGGTGTAGTGTCTGATATGTGGAAGATGGCTAATGTAATTCCTATTTTTAAAACAGGGGACAAGTCGTTACCGTCAAATTACCGCCCAATAAGCCTGACCTCAATTGTAGGCAAATTACTAGAGTCAATTATAGCTGAGATTATAAGAAGCCATCTCGATAAGCATAGCTTGATTAATGATACTCAGCATGGATTCACAAGAGGCCGGTCTTGTCTAACTAATTTATTAACTTTCTTCAGTAAAGCTTTTGAGGCTGTTGACCACGATAAAGAATTTGATATTATTTACTTAGATTTTAGTAAGGCATTTGATAGAGTTCCGCACCAAAGACTGTTGAAGAAAGTAGCAGCTCATGGCATTGGGGGAAGGGTGCTCTCGTGGATCGAATCATGGCTCACAGACAGGAAGCAAAGAGTGTCCATAAATGGGGTTAAATCCGAGTGGGGATCAGTAACAAGTGGCGTTCCACAGGGATCAGTCTTGGGCCCGTTGTTGTTTATAATATATATCAATGATCTTGATGAAGGAATTACTAGTGATATGAGCAAATTCGCCGATGACACGAAGATAGGTAGGATAATTGATTCAAACGTAGATGTTAGGGAACTTCAGGAGGATTTAGACAAACTCTACTCTTGGTCAGAAAAGTGGCAGATGCAGTTCAATGTAGATAAATGCAAGGTTCTGAAGCTCGGGAGTGTCCATAACCCTAGCACTTATAAGTTAAATAATGTAGAACTTAGCCATACAGATTGCGAAAAGGACTTGGGGGTTATGGTAAGCAGCAACCTTAAACCAAGACAGCAATGCCTAAGCGTACGTAATAAGGCAAATAGATTACTGGGATTTATATCAAGAAGTGTAAGCAACAGAAGTCCAGAGGTCATACTGCAGCTTTATACATCATTAGTAAGGCCTCACCTAGATTATGCAGCTCAATTCTGGTCTCCATATTACAGAATGGACATAAATTCGTTAGAAAACATTCAGCGTAGGATGACTAAATTAATACATAGCATTAGAAATCTTCCTTATGAAGAAAGATTGAAGACTCTTAAGTTACATTCACTTGTTAGACGAAGAATGAGGGGAGACCTGATCGAAGTGTATAAGTGGAAGATAGGTATTAATAAAGGGGATATTAACAAGGTCTTGAGGATATCTCTCCAAGAGAGAACCCGCAGTAATGGATTTAAATTAGATAAGTTTAGATTTAGAAAGGACATAGGAAAGTATTGGTTTGGAAATAGGGTAGTTGATGAGTGGAACAGTCTACCTAGTTGGGTTATTGAGGCTAGGACTTTGGGTAGTTTCAAATTTAGGTTGGATAAGTACATGAGTGGGAGGGGTTGGATTTGAGTGGGACTTGCACATCAGAGCTTATTTCTTGGGTAGCATTGAAAATTGGGTAGGTCAAATGTTTGTTAGTGGGATGAATTGTAAAGGACCTGCCTAGTATGGGCCAACAGGCCTGCTGCAGTGTTCCTCCTTTCTTATGTTCTTATGTTCTTATGTACAAACACACACATATACACACACACACACACACACACACACACACACACACGCGTCCCCTCACCCCCCCACACACCTTTCCCTCCCCCACAGACCTTCCCCTCCCTGCTCTTGCCTTCACTCCCTCCTATCTTTTCCTTCCCTAGCGTTTCTCTCTCTCATAGCCTTTTTCTCTACACACTCTCTCTCTCTCTCTCTCTCTCTCTCTCTCTCTCTCTCTCTCTCTCTCTCTCTCTCTCTCTCTCTCTCTCTCTCTCTCTCTCTCTCCCTCCCTCTCTCTCTCCCTCTCTCTCTCCCTCTCTCTCTCCCTCTCTCTCTCCCTCTCTCTCTTCCTCTCTCTCTTCCTCTCTCTCTCCCTCTCTCTCTCCCGCTCTCTCTCCCTCTCTCTCTCCCTCTCTCTCTCCCTCTCTCTCTTCCTCTCTCTCTTCCTCTCTCTCTTCCTCTCTCTCTTCCTCTCTCTCTTCCTCTCTCTCTTCCTCTCTCTCTTCCTCTCTCTCTTCCTCTCTCTCTTCCTCTCACTCTTCCTCTCTCTCTTCCTCTCTCTCTTCCTCTCTCTCTTCCTCTCTTCCTCTCTCTCTTCCTCTCTCTCTCCCTCTCTCTCTCTCCCTCTCTCTCTCACTCCCATAACCCTATCTCTCACCCTCCTCTCTCTCTATAGGCTTCTCTCTCCATCTCTCCATTTCTCTCTCTCATAGCCTTTTCCCTCACCCTCCTTTCTCCCTCTCTCTCTCTTTCTCTCTCTCTCCCTCTCCCTCTCTTTCTCCCTCTCTCTACCCTTTCTCTCCCCCCCTCACATTTCTCTCTCTCCCCCTTGGTCTTATCCTTCACCCACATACTCTCTCCTCTCTCTCCCTCTTTCTACCCTTTCTCTCTCCTCTCTCTCCCTCTTCTACCCTTTCCTCTCCCCTCCGCACCCTCTCCCTCCTCTAGCCTTCTGTCTGTGGTAAAAAAAAAAAAAAAAAAAAAAAAAAAAAATTGGGTGGCCTTAGAGGACGGAAAACCAGAGATCTGGTAGACGAACCAGGGAGGAAAGACTGGGAGTTAGAGCTTCAAAAAAGGGAGGAAGAGTGGGGAAGGAAGATAGTAGAGCTTGGTAAGAAAATGGAGGAGCGGATAGCTGAAGAGTGCAGGAAGTGGGAAGTACAGGTCTTAGCAGCAGAAGCTAGGATACAGTGCTTAGAAGAGAAACTGCAAAGCCTGAAACAGATTAGAGAGACAAATGACAATTCAGATGTGACATCAGGAAATTCAAAGTCAGGCGCAGACAAGGGGACGGTAAGCAACAACGGAGACATGCCGTACACGAAGGCCCTATCAGACCCACGTGGGGCCAGGGAAAAGACGATGAGCACACTAAGATCAAACGACAGGTCCGAAGACAATGAAGGTATGCTATATGCAGAGATTCTAACAGCCAACTGCAGTAGCAAGGGACAGCTGGTCAGGAAAGACAGTTCACTGAGAATAGAAGTTTCAGATATGACAGGGACTGAAGGCAAGAACATGTCAATGGAAGGAAATAAAATGCCTCAGAGGACGCAGATGGAGACTCAGTGGGAGGAGGAAAGGGCGAGGTCAGTTTTTGTGTACGGGCTCCAAGAAGCCAAGGGGGACAACTTTGAAGAAATAAAACAGGAGGAGAAAAAAATGATTGAAGGCATCATGAAAACAATAGGGGAGGGCGATATGACCCAGGTGACAAATTTTCAGAGAATTGGGTGGTTTGCGAGTGGAAGGATACGGCCTGTCAGAGTAACTTTCAAGGAAGAATCAGTTCGAACCAGGATTCTGCAAGAGAAAGCAAGACTGAGGGACAAAGAGGGGTACCAGAGAGTATACCTCGACCGCGACAGAACACAAGAAGAAAGGACTACACTGAAAGAGAGGGTACAGAGACGCAAGGAGGAACGAGAAGCAACGAAAATGAGCAGGACCCAGACACAGGAGAAAGGGCAAACACACCCCACAGAATCTCCCACCAAAAGATTCCAACCGCGACATTCCCAACGCAACTGAGCAACCTATACTACAACCCACTCACTGTTCCCTCTGCCACCAACCCCCATATCACAAACCTCACCCCAACAGCTGTCCCTTATGGGCATTCTGACCCCACCCCCATCAACACAAACCCCACCTACACCACAGCCCCATATAGGCCCCCACCAAGGCTCTCGCTCCCCCAACCCCAATATTCTTGCATGACCACAATGATAGAAAAGAAACTGAAGGTTTGGTACACAAACGCGGATGGAATAACGAATAAACATGAGGAGTGGAACGAAAGAATCAGTGAAAAATCCCCAGACATCATAGCAGTCACAGAAACAAAACTCGTTGAGACAATAACAGACACAGTCTTCCCAACAGGATATCAGATCCTGAGGAAAGATAGAAAGAGTAGAGGGGGAGGAGGGGTTGCACTGCTCATAAAACACCGATGGGGATTTGAGGAAATGGAAGGCATGGACATGATTGGAGAAAGAGACTACATTGTAGGTACAATTCAGTCCGGAGAACATAAAGTAGTCATTGGAGTGATGTATAACCCACCACAGAACTGCAGGAGGCCAAGAGAGGAGTACGAAGAAAACAACAGGGTGATGGTGGACACACTGGCTGAGGTGGCAAGAAGAGCTCACTCGAGCAGAGCAAAGTTACTGGTAATGGGCGATTTCAACCACAGGGAGATCGACTGGGAAAACCTGGAGCCACATGGGGGTCCCGAAACATGGAGAGCCAAGATGATGGATGTGGTACTTGAAAACCTCATGCATCAACATGTCAGGGACACAACCAGAGAGAGAGGGGAGGATGAGCCAGCAAGACTGGATCTTGTGTTCACCCTGAACAGTTCAGACATTGAGGACATCACTTACGAGAGGCCCCTTGGAGCTAGCGATCACGTGGTTCTGAGTTTTGACTATATAGTAGAGTTACAAGTGGAGAAGGTAACAGGAACTGAAGGGGTCAGGCCAAACTATAAAAGGGGGGACTACACAGGTATGAGAAACTTCCTGCAGGAGGTTCAGTGGGACAGAGAAATGGTAGGAAAATCAGTAAACGAGATGATGGAATATGTGGCAACAAAGTGCAAGGAGGCAGAGGAAAGTTTTGTTCCCAAGGGAAACAGAAATAATAGGAAGACCAAAACGAGTCCTTGGTTTACCCGAAGGTGTAGGGAGGCAAAAACTAAGTGCAACAGAGAATGGAAAAGGTACAGGAGGCATAGGACCCAGGAAAACAAGGAGATTAGGAGAAGAGCCAGAAACGAGTATGCACAGATAAGGAGGGAGGCCCAGCGACAGTATGAAAACGACATAGCATCGAAAGTCAAATCTGACCCGAAACTGCTGTATAGCCACATTAGGAGGAAGACAACAGTCAAGGACCAGGTGATAAGGCTGAGGAAAGAAGGTGGAGAACTCACAAGAAACGATCAAGAGGTATGTGAGGAGCTCAACACGAGATTTAAGGAAGTATTTACAGTAGAGACAGGAAGGACTCTGGGGGGACAGACCAGATGGGGACACCAGCAAGGAATACACCAACAAGTGTTGGACGACATACATACAGATGAGGAGGAGGTGAAGAAACTGCTAAGGGACATCGATACCTCAAAGGCAATGGGACCGGACAACATCTCCCCGTGGGTCCTTAGAGAGGGAGCAGTCATAGAGTTGTAACGCAGTGGAATAGCCTAGAAAATGACGTAGTGGAGGCAGGAACCATACACAGTTTTAAGACGAGGTTTGATAAAGCTCATGGAGCGGGGAGAGAGAGGGCCCAGTAGCAACCGGTGAAGAGGCGGGGCCAGGAGCTAAGACTCGACCCCTGCAACCACAAATAGGTGAGTACAAATAGGTGAGTACACACACACACACACACACTCCGGAGGCACACATCAACCAGATAACTGTTGCAGCATATGGGCGCCTGGCAAACTTGAGAATAGCATTCCGATACCTCAGTAAGGAATCGTTCAAGACACTGTACACCATGTACGCCAGGCCTATACTGAAGTACGCAGCACCAGTTTGGAACCCACACCTGGTCAAGCACGTCAAGAAATTAGAGAAAGTGCAAAGGTTTGCAACAAGACTAGTCCCAGAGGTAAGGGGATTGTCCTACGAAGAAAAGTTAAGGGAAATTGGCCTGACGACACTGGAGGACAGGAGGGTCAGGGGAGACATGATAACGACATATAAAATACTGCGCGGAATAGATAAGGTGGACGAAGACAGGATGTTCCAGAGATGGGACACAGAAACCAGGGGTCACAATTGGAACTTGAAGACTCAGATGAGCCAAAGGGAAGTTAGGAAATATTTCTTCAGTCACAGTGTTGTCAGAAAGTGGAATAGTCTGGAAAGTGAAGTAGTGGAGGCAGGAACCATGCATAGTTTTAAGATGAGGTATGATAAATCTCATGGAGCAGGGAGAGAGAGGATCTAGTAGCAGTCAATGAAGAGGCAGGGCCAAGAAATGAGTCTCGACCCCTGCAATCGCATATAGGTTATTATAAATAGGTGAGTACACACACACACACACAGAAGAAACTGAAGGTATAGTACACCAACGCTGATAGAATAATGAATAAGTGGGAGGGGTGGCACGAGAGACTCAAAGAAAGAGGCATCACCAGACATCATAGCTCTCACCGAAACTAAGCTCACAGGAACAATATCACGTGCCATCTTTCCAACAGGGCATCAGATCAGAGGGAACAGAACGGGTGGAGGAGTGGTACTGCTCATCAAAAACCAATGAGATTTTAACGAGCTGGAGAGAGGAGACATAAGAGGAACACTTCAGTCTGGAGGTCCCAAGGTGGTAACTGTAGTGATGTATAACTCACCACAGAACAACATGAGGTCTAGGCATGAATATGATGAGAGTGACAGAGCGATGGTTGACACACTGGCTGAAGTGGCTGGAAGGGCGCATGTGAGCAGGGCTAAGCTGCTGATTGAGGGTGACTTCAGTCAACAGCAGGAATTGACTGGGAGAACCTGGAGCCACATGGGGGCTAAGATGATGAAGGTGGTACTGGAAAACCTCATGTACCAACACGTAAAGGACACTATAAGAGAGAGGAGAGGACGAAACAGCAAGACTGTATCTAGTATTCTCCTTCACTAGTGCAGATATTGAGGACATCACATATGAAAGACCCCTCGGGGATAGTGACCACGTGGTTCTGAGCTTGGAATGCATAGTAGAGTTACAAGTGGAGAGGGAAGTAGGAAGGGCAGGACAAATGAAGCCAAACTAAAAGAGAGGAGAATACAAAGGCATGAAGAATTTCCTGCACAAAGTTCAGTAGGACAGAGCACTGGCAGGAAAGTCAGTAAATGAGGTATTGAGATATGTGACAATATGCATGGAAGCTGAGGAGAGGTTTGTACCCAAGGGTAACAGAAATAACGAGAAGGCCAGGATGAGCACTTGGTTCACCTAAAGGTGTAGAGAGGCCAAAACCAAGTGTGCTAGAGAATGGAAGAAGTATACAAGAAAGCGAACCCAGGAGAATAAGGAGAGCAGTCTTAAAGCCAGAAACGAATATGCACAGGTAAGAAGGGAAGTCAAACGACAATACAAAAATGACATAGCAGCAATAGCCAGATCTGACCCAAAACCACGTCAGGAGGAAAACAAGAGTCAAGGACCAGGTAATCAGGCTCAGAAAGAAAGGAGGGGAGATCACAAGAAACGACCGAGAAGTATGTGAGGAGCTCAACTTGAGATTCAAGGAAGTGTTCACAGAGGAGACAGATGGGACTCCAGAAAGACGGAGAGGTGGGGTACACCATCAACCTAGGAAGATGTGAAGAGGCTGCTAAGCAAGCTAGATACCTCAAAGGCGATGGAGCCGGATAACATCTCTCCCTGGGTCCTATGAGAGGGAGCAGAGACACTATGCATGCCACTAACAACAATTTATCGAAACAGGGCGACTACCTGAGGTATGGAATACAGCAAATGTAGTCCTAATTTTTAAAAAAAGGAGTCAAACACAAAATATTAAAGTACAGACCAGTGTCACTAACATGTATAGCATGCATGGAGATTATTAGGGGAAGAGTGGTGGGGAACCTAGAAAGAAACGAGCTTATCAACGACAACCAACATGGTTCCAGGGATGGGAAATCCTGTGTCACAAAACCTACTGGAGTTCTATAATAAGGTAATGGAAGTAAGACAAGGGACAGAGGGATGGGAAGACTGCGTTATCTCGGACTGTAAGAAGGCTTTTGACACAGTTCCACACAAGAGATTAGTGCATAAGCTGGAGGACCAGACAGGGATAACAAGGAAGGCTGTGCGGATCAGGAAATATCTGTCGCGAAGACATCAGAGGGTCATGGTGAGAGATGAAGTGTCAGAGTGGGGTTCTACAGGGGTCAGTCCTAGGACCGGTGATGTTTCTTGGATATGTGAAAGACATGACGGAAGGAATAGATCTGAAGATGATGAGAAAAATTCAATCGGAAGACGACCAAGAAGAACTACAAAGAGATCTGGACAGGCTGCAGGCCCGGTCCAGAAACCGGCTTCTGGAGTTCAACCCCACAAGTGCAAAGTCATGAAGATTGAGGAAGGGCAAAGAAGGCCGCAGACGGAGTACACTATAGGGGGCCAGAGACCAGAAACCTCACTCTAGGAAAAGGGTCTTGGGTGAGTGTAACACCAAGCACATCAACCAAATAGCTGCTGCAGCATACGGGCGCATAGCAAACCTAAGACTAGCATTCCGAAAATCTCAATAAGGTATCTTTGAGGACTCTGTACACTGTGTACGTTTGGCTTATATTGGAGTATGCAGCACCAGTTTGGAATCCACACTTAGCCAAGCACATAAGGAAATTTGAGAAAGTGCAAATGTTTGCAACAAGACTAGTCCCAGAGCTACAGGGTATGTCCTGCGAGGAGAGGTTAAGAGAAATCGATCTGACGACACTGGAGGACAGAAGAGTAAGGGGGAGGGATATGATAATGACATATAAAATACTGAGAAGAATCGACAAGGTGGACAGAGGCAGGATGTTCCAGAGATGGGACACAGCAACAAGTTGGAAGTTGAAGACTCAGATGAATCACAGAGATGTTAAAAAGTATTTCTTCAGCCATAGAGTTGTCAGGAAGTGTAATAATCTGGGAAGTAATGTAGTGGAGGAAGGTATGATTAAGCTCACAGAGCAGGAAGAGTGACCTAGTAGCGACCAGTTAAGAGGAGGGGCCAGGAGCTGTGAATCGACACCTGTAACCACAACTAGGTGATTACACACACGTTGACTGTGGGTGGACTTAAGCCCTAGCATTGAAGGCAGACTTTTCACGCATGTTCTTCAATGTTATTTAACTTTATCTAGGACTGTAATAATTTATAGTTACTTTCTGTTTATGTAAAATTTCTTAAAAATTCATCCTGTACTTAAAATCATACACATCAATCTGCTCTGCTGAATTTATATAAAAATTATTTGGCTTGTTTATTATCACTACGAATAATGACAAATTATCATTTCAGGTTTTCTTTAATAACTATGATATGAAAGTTTTTGATAAATTAACTTTAATATTAGATATTTATTTTTCATATCTTCATATTTTTTTTATAATACTTATAAACATATTTTTCCTGTAGGAATGAAAATACACGTAATTGGTCTGCAAGTCGCAAAAATGCATGCAGGTTCTCTATTTATATTGAATAATTATATTTTAAAAACAAAAATTAAAGTTTTATCTTCTGAAGTGACTATATTCGCCGAAGTTCACTAGTGTCAGCAATTTTGTCGATACATTTAGTTGGGTCAGAACTCCTGAGAATCCTACTAACGTCTTCAAATTCGCAGGTTCCTGACTAGTCAACAGAGAGTTGGGTTAGGGGAGCGTTGCTTGATTAACTAGGGTGCAGTCAAGGTTGGTTTCGGCTTTGACATTAATAAATTTGTTAAAATAAGTGAAGATTTTAGGTTGGTTCTGATGGCTGAACTAGGAATTTCTTTATAATATTGGTTAGTCTGAAAACATAGTAGAGTTGGATCTATCAAGGGTCACAGTGGCTTCACCCACTACCTCCATTATCTCCCTGAAATATGCCTGGTTTAACTACTTCATCAACAACTTGAGAAGTGTCTTCTAGACGAGAAATAGTTAAAAACGTTGACTGTAGTGGAGTGACGATGTATTCACAATGGAGAGTAACTTTAGCAAAGCAGAAATCTGGGAACATTAATAATGGAGAGAGAAAAATTGTTTTATACGACTCTGATTTGAAAAAGAGGAAATTGTTGAATTTATTTAAAAAATGACTGAAGGGCTAAAATTTGGATTATTATCAGGTTGCATTTAGTATTGAAATTAGTTTCTTGTTAGCAGTTAATACACTCAAGCTACACTACATTTGATGACTGAAATAGGCCGCAGCTCACCCTCCAAGAAGCTATTTCTAGGTCTATATAGGCCTCCACTGACCTTCAGATCGAACTTAATAAACAACCACTTATGCCGAAATCACAGCTGCAAGGTGACATAACTCATAAATCACAGCTGCCACGCGACATAACTAATAAATCACAGCTGGAAGGCGACGTAACTTATAAATTACAGCTGCCAGGCGACATAACTCATAAATCACAGCTGCCAGGCGACATAACTAATAAATCACAGCTGCCAGGCGACATAACTAATAAATCACAGCTGCAAGGCGACGTAACTTATAAATCACAGCTGCCAGGCGACTTAACTCATAAATCACAGCTGCCAGGCGACTTAACTCATAAATCACAGCTGCCAGGCGACTTAACTCATAAATCACAGCTGCCAGGCGACTTAACTCATAAAAATGCCAGGCGACTTAACTCATAAATCACAGCTGCCAGGCAACATAACTCATAAGTCACAGCTGCCAGGCGACTTAGCTCATAAATCACAGCTGCCAGGCGACATAACTCATAAATCACAGCTGCAAGGCGATGTAACTCATAAATCACAGCTGCAAGGCGACATAACATCAATCACAGCTGTAAGGTGACATAACTCATAAATCACAGCTGCAAGGTGCATTAACTCATAAATCACAACTGCAAGGTGACATAACTCATAAATCATAGCTGAAAGGTGACATAACTCATAAATCACAGCTGCAAGGTGACATAACTCATAAATCACAGCTGCAAGGTGACATAACTCATAAATCATAGCTGCAAGGTGACATAACTCATAAATCACAGCTGCAAGGTGACATAACTCATAAATCACAGCAGCGAGGTGACATAACTCATAAATCACAGCTGCAAGGTGACATAACTCATAAATTACAGCTGCAAGGTGACATAACTCATAAATCACAGCTGCAAAATGACATAATTCATAAATGACAGCTGCAAGGTGACATAACTCATAAATCATAGCTGCAAGGTGACATAACTCATAAATCACAGCTGCAAGATTACATAACTCATAAATCACAGCTGCAAGATTACATAACTCATAAATCACAGCTGCAAGGTGACATAACTCATAAATCACAGCTGCAAGATGACATAACTCATAAATCACAGCTGCAAGGTGAGCTGCAAGAAGATAACTCATAAATCACAGCTGCAAGATGACATAACTCATAAATCACAGCTGCAAGATTACATAACTCATAAATCACAGCTGCAAGGTGACATAACTCATAAATCACAGCTGCAAGATGACATAACTCATAAATCACAGCTGGAAGGTGACATAACTCATAAATCACAGCTGCAAGGTGACATAACTCATAAATCACAGCTGCAAGGTGACATAACTCATAAATCACAACTGTAATGTGACATAACTCATAAATCATAGCTGCAAGGTGATATAACTCATAAATCACAACTGCAAGGTGACATAACTCGTAAATCATAGCTGCAAGGTGTCATAACTCATAAATCACAGCTGCAAGATGACATAACTCATAAATCACAGCTGCAAGATGACATAACTCATAAATCACAGCTGCAAGGTGGCATAACTCATAAATCACAACTGCAAGATGATATAACTCATAAATCACAACTGCAAGATGACATAACTCATAAATCACAGCTGCAAGGTGACATAACATCAATCACAGCTGCAAGAAGACGTAACTCATAAATCACAGCTGCAAGGTGACATAACTCATAAATCACAGCTGCAAGGTGACATAACTCATAAATCACAGCTGCAAGGTTGCATAACTCATAAATCACAGCTGCAAAGTGACATAACTCATAAATCACAGCTGTAAGGTGACATAACTCATAACTCATAGCTGCAAGGTGACATAACTCATAAATCACAGCTGCAAGGTGACATAACTCATAAATCACAGCTGCAAGGTGACATAACTAATAAATCACAGCTGCAAGGAGATATAGCTCACAAATCGAGCTAAAATAGCCGATGCTGTTAATAGAAATCAAGAATCCTGGTTTCAATACGTTTCTGGTTGCTAGAAAATGACGGTTAATATATCCCTTTGTCGCGCAGCCTCGAAATTTTCTAGCTTAAACATGTGCCAGTTTGCTCGCCTTCAGACTGGTTGAGAGAACAAAACATAAATACTCGTGGCCTGGCGTCGCCCAGAGTGGGTTTTTTTCCATCCGGTGTCACTAATATACTAATATAACGTGACGGGCTGGAGTTTTGAGACTCTCTGACCGCGGGTTCAATCCCGGCCAGGGTATGGTTTGTTCACTAATATACTCTTGGATTTTACCCTCTACAATGTCGGTAAGTACTGATTGTTGTGTTTAGTGTGTACATGAGTAGTTTAGGCATATTTTGATATATACATAAAGTCCGTGTGAGTGTAGCATGCAGTTGAAAAAAGTGCAACAAAGGAAGCACGAATATTTTCGTTGCTGCCCGAGAAGTGACATAGTACAATTTCAGTAAAATAAATATTTATAAAAAATTTTTATTGCATATATGAATTCTGTAATGGTCTGGATCTATACAGAAGGATTTTATTGTCCTTCCAGATCAATGAGAAATTGTTTTATGGGGAGTCCTCCAGCACCAGCTCAAAATATGTCTGCATTTTGGAGGACAGTGACTCAGAACTGGAGGTAGATGAATCAGAATTGCTGGATAGTGGTGTTGAATACTTGCCACTGGATGCAGAGGTGTCAAGTGATGAGGAGGAAGAAAGGCCAGCCAAAAAGCAGAAATTAGTGAAGAAAAAGAAAGGTATTATGATCGAGGAGTACCCTGATGAGGAACCTATTTATGATGATATTGCTTTTCAAGGTGGCTCCAAGTTGACCTCCAAAATGGTCTTTTGCCGGAATATGAACATGAACCATCAATTAGCAATATAGAATGATTGGTCTTCCTCATGAATCTCAGGAATACGATACTTGAAAGTTTTATCCCTTTGCAATGTGTCCATGTTGCTATTTGTTTCATTTTTGTATTTTTCTAATACTTACAAAATGTTTTGATACAAATCCCATTTATGTTTTTGATATTGTCTGTATAATAAATTTAAAAAATAGTTATTGGGTGTTTTATTAACAATTGCAAATTTGCAACATTCAAATTTATACTCCCCATGTTGGGCAAGAGCGAAAATTTTCGCCTTTCGGAGATTAGCAATTGCTCGAAAACTAACCATCAGAATTCCATTTATATGGGCTCATTCAACTTATATTGAGTTACTCTATCCACTATAGGGAGTTCAGTTCGAATTTCTAATTTTATGGCCACTTGCCCGATAAAGGGTTTTAAGTCGTTAAGAAATAAGGTGGGAATATGCTTGGCTGACAGTGGTAAGAGAGGCGCATCCCACATATCCTTGGTTGGGTAGAAGAACATATGCTCAACTAATGTGACATTTTACTGTAGCAACGTTTCGCTGGTCCATGATGAAGGTTGTAGTAGCAGTTGTAGTAGTAGTAAGAGCAGTAGGAGTAGTAACAGTAGTAGTAGTAGTAGCAGCAGATATAGTAGTAGAAGCAGCAGTAGTAGTATTATAGTAGTAGTAGCAGTAGTTGTATATTAGCAGTAGCTGTAGTAGTAGTATTAGTAGTAGGAGTAATATTAACAGTAGTAATTATAAAAATAGTAATATTAGTTGTGATATAAGTAGGAATACTAGAAGTAGCAGTAGTAGTAATAGTAGTAGCAATAATAGTAGTAACAGTAGTAGGACTAGAAGTATTAATAGTAGTGCATGAATAAACAGCAATTATTCTGTTTAATTCTGTTTAAAATGGCGATTAGAGATGATTCAAAGCATTTTGTGATTATACTTTCTCAACTCTCATTGTTAATGTATATACCTTCTGTATCTCTGTGTTGCTTGTAACGTCTCGACAATAAAATGTCACATTAGTTGTACATGCTTTCTTTTACGTAACATAATCATCCAGCATTACTAAACGATTCCCTTGCATGAAGAAAAAAGATAACATCAACAGACATTCACCTCTCTAGTCCTTGTTTTTCGATATTTCATCAGTTAACCCAGGAAAATGGGATTTAAATGGCCTCATAAAAAATAACTTAAAAGTGTTGACAAGAATTACGTTCACCTGAGGCTCAGTTATAAGAAAAAGTCGAATTTTCAGCATCTGAGTGTGTGTACTCGTATATATGTGGATACAGAGGTCCATGCACAGCTTCTGACCCCACCTTTTCACTAGTCGCTATTAGGTCACTCTTCCAGCTCCATAATCCTTATCATGCATCTTGTTAAAGCTATGTATGGATCTTGTTTCCACTACTTCACTCTCCAGAGTGTTTCCCTTCCTGACAACTCTAAGGCTAAAAGAAGAATGTTTCCTAACACCCCTATGATTCATCTGAGTTTTTAACTTCCAGATATGTCTCTTTGTTCCTGTGTCCCATCTCTGAAATATTCTAGTCCTGTTCACTGTCAGTTTCTTTCCCGTTATAATCATATCTCTCCTATGCTCTAGTGTTACCAGCTTGAGTCCCCTTAAACTCTCCTCATAAGACATATTCCTTAGCCCCGAGACTAGTCTTATTGCAAACTTTTGCACTTTCTCCACCGGACGTGGCCCGGTGGCCTGGTGGCTAAAGCTTTCGCTTCACACACGGAGGGCCCGGGTTCGATTCCCGGCGGGTGGAAACATTTCGACGTTTCCTTACACCTGTTGTCCCGTTCACCTAGCAGCAAATAGGTACCTGGGAGTTAGTCGACTGGTGTGGGTCGCATCCCGGGGGACAAGATTGAGGCCCCCAATGGAACTAAGTTAGACAGTCCTCGATGATGCACTGACTTTATTGGGTTATCCTGGGTGGCTAACCCTCAGGGGTAAAAAATCCGAACGAAATTTTATCTCATCCAATTTCGCGCCCTGTTTGACAAGGTGTGGATTCCATACTGGTGCTGCATACTCCAGTATGGGCCTGTGTGTGTATTCACCTAATTGTTGTTGCAGGGGACGATTCATAGCTCCTGGCCCCTGCCCTATGAGGTTTATCATATCTCTTCTCAAAGCTGTGTATGAATCCTACCTCCACTACATCACTCTCCAGACTATTCCACTTCCTGATATATCTGTAACTGAAGGAATACTTCCTAACATCACTGTGAGTCATGTGAGTCTTCAAATGTCCCTATCTACCTTGTCAATTCTTTGTCGTTATACATATTCCCCTTGTCGCTCCTGTCCTCCAGTATCGTAAGGTCGAGTTCTCTTAATCTCTCATAGGACATGCCCCTTAGCTTCGGGACTAGTCTCGTTGCAAACCTTTGTATTTTCCCTAGTCTCCTGACATGCTTGGCCAGGTGAGGGTTCCAAAATGGAGCTGCAAAACTGCAAACTGCACCTTGTCATAGAACTCTAGTAGGTTTGTGACAAAGGATTTCCCGTCTCTGAATCCATACTGGTTGTTGTTTATAAGCTCATTCCTTTTTAGGTGGTCCACCTCTCTTCTCCTGATAATCATCTCCATGACTCTGCACACAGCACATGTCATTGACATTGGTCTGTAGTTTAATGGTACATGTCTGTCCCATTTTTGAATACTTGGGACTACATTTGCTGTCTTCCATACCTCAGGTAGTCGCCCTGTTACAAGAGAAGTGTTAAAGATTGTTGTTAGTGGTACACATAGCGCCTCTGCTCCCTCTCTCAGGACCCATGGAGAGATGTTATCCAGCCCCATCGACTTTGAGATATCTATTTTGCATAGCAGCATCTTTACTTCCTCCTCAGTTGTATGTATCATTTCCAGCACTTGATGGTGTACCCCACCTCTCCATCTTTCTGGAGTCCTTTCTCTCTCCACTGTGGATACTTCTTTGACTCTCATGTTGAGCTCCTCACATATTTTATGCTCGTTTCTTGTAAACTCCTCTCCTTCCTTCCTCAGCCTTATTACCCTGTCTTTGATCATTGTTTTTTTCCTGATGTGACTGTATAAAAGCTTCAGGTTAGACTTGGCTTTCGCTACTATGTAATTTTCGTATTAACACTGAGCCTCCCTCCTCATCTGTACATATTTATTTCTTCCTCTTCGACTACTCTCCTTGTTCTCCTGGGTCCTTTGTCTTCCATTCTTCTTCTATTCTCTATTGCACTTAGTTTTTTGCCTCTCTACACCTTTGGGTAAACCAAGGGCTCGTCCTGGCCTTCTCATTAAGACTGTTGCCATTGGGTACAAACCTCTCCTCCACTTCCTTACATATGGTTGTCACATATTCAATCGTCTCGTTTACTTTTTCCCTGTCAGTTCTCTGTCCCGCTAGACCACATGCAGGAAATTCCTCATGCTTGTGTAGTCCCCTCTCTTGTAGTTTGACTTCCTTCTTCCTTCCCTTCCTGTCTCCCTCTCCACTTGTAACTCCTCTGTTATGTATTCAAAGCTTAGAATCACATCATCACTAGTTCCAAGGGGCCTTTCATATGTGATGTCCTCAATATTTGCACTGCTCAACGCGGATACTAGATCCAGTCTTGCTAGTTCATCCTCTCCCTCTCTTTGGTAGAATCCCTAACATGTTGATGCATGAGGTTTTCCAGTATCTCCTCCAACTTCTTAACAATCCACGTTTCTGGGTCCCCATGTGGCTCTGGTTTTTCCCAGTCAATTTCTTTGTGACTGAAGTCACCCACAACCTGGAGCTTTGTCCTGCCCAGATTGGACCTTCTGACTACTTCAGCAAGTGTATCAACCATCGCTCTGTTGTTCTTTTCGTATTCTTGTCTTTGCCTCCTGCTATTCTGTGGTGAGTTATACATCACTGTAATCACCACCTTGGGACCTCCAGTCTGAATTGTGCCTGTTATGTAGTGCCTTTCTTCTCCTCTGTCCCCTCTATCCAGCTCCTCAAAATTCCATTGGTTTTTGATGGGCAATGCCATTCTCTACCCTGCCTCCCCCTTCTGTGTTCCCTTGGTCTTTCCTAAGGATCTGATATCCAGTTGGAAAGATGTCATTTATCATTCCTGAGTGCTTGTTTTCTGTGAGGGCTTTGATGTCTGGTGATGCCTCTGTGATTCTTTCGTGCCACTCTTTCCACTTATTCGTTATACCAACAGTGTTGGTGTACCATACCTTCAGTGGTGGGTGGGTTTTTCCTGCAGATCCTGTCCCTCACCGTTTCTGTCTTTAAAATCAGTTTTGCTAGCCAATTTCTCTCCTTCCGTTACTCCCCTATTCTCTGAAAATTTATGAGGTCAGAAATGTTCTCTCCTGTTTGTTTGACATTTTCAATCTCTTATTTATCTTTCTGCAGTCTTTCATCATACAGTTTCCCCTCATTCTCCTGAAGCCTGTGGATGAAGATTGACCTCTCCCGCTCCTGCTCCCATTACTTTTCCCTCCACATCTCTGGGTCCAGTTTATTCATATCCATTGCCTTAGTAATTCCTGTTCCTACTGCTGGGCTGGTTATGCCTCTGCATGGGGCCTGTTTCCTCTGCTTGTGCACCCCTCAAATACGTGTGCTACTCCCTCACATACTGCTCTCCCTGTGCCCAACAGCATGCCCTCTTTGCTCTTCGACCTTTCCTCATGACCTATTAATGCCTCAGTGTAAGTTTTATCTCCTTTCTTTCCTTTGGGCCTATTGTTTAATATTGGGGTACATACCACAGATGTAATGGCCCTCTGGTTGATGACCCTATATCTTGCTTCAGCATTTTTTATTTCGTTTTCTAAGGCCAGTATCTTGGCTTCTACAACTTTAACTTGCAACTCCCACTTCTTCTTCTCTGCCTCCATACTCTTCTTCATTATTGCAGTAAGCTCGTCTGGTTTTCTTTCCCACATTTGGTCCATCTTTTGTTATTGCTCTTCCATCCACTCCTTCCCAGGTCCATCTGTCTCTTGCCCCCTGAGTCTCTGACTTTCTCTCTTAATCCTCATTTACTATTTATATGTGTGAGCTTAAATACAAGTATGTGTGTATGTGTACTCACCTAGTTGTGGTTGCAGGAGTCGAGTCACAGCTCCTGGCCCCGCCTCATCACTGGCCACCACTGGGCCACTCATCCTCCTCCATGAGCTTTATCATACCTCTTCTTAAAGCTATGTATGGATCCTGCCTGCACTACATCACTTCCCAGACTATTCCACATTCTGAGAACTCTGTAACTGAAAAAATACTTCCTAACATCCCTGTGATTCATCTGAGTTTTCAACTTCCAACTATGGCCCCTTGCTGTGTCCCATCTCTGGAACATCCTCTCTCTGTCCACTTTGACGATTCCTCTCAGTAGTTTATAAGTTGCTATCAAATCCCCCCCCTATCTCTCTTGTCTTCCAGTTCTGTCAGGTCGATCTCCCCTAACCTCTCTTCATAGGACATACCTGTTAGCTCCGGGACTAGTCTTGTTGCTAACCTTTGCACTTTCTCTAGCTTCTTTACATGCTTGGCTAGTTGTGGGCTCCAAAATGATGCTGCATACTCCAACATGGGCCTAATGTACACAGGGTACAGGGTCCTGAACGAGTCCTTATTAAGATGTCAGAATACTGTTCTTAGGTTTGCTAGGCACCTAAGAAGTGTGTGTGTGTGAATGTGTGTGTGTGTGTGTGTGTGTGTGTGTGTGTGTGTGTGTGTGTGTGTATGTGTGTGTGTTTGTGTGTGTGTGTGTGTGTGTGTGTGTGTGTGTGTCTGTGTACTCATTCACCTATTTGTACTCACCTATTTGTGGTTCCAGGGGTCATGACATACCTCCTGGCACCGCCTCTTCACTGATCGCTACTATGTCCTCTCTCTCCCTGCTCCATGAGCTTTATCATACCTCGTCTCAAAACTATGTATGGTTCCCGCCTCCACTACATCATTTGCCAGAGTATTCCACTTCCTGACAACTCTATGACTGAAGAAATAACTATTAACATATCTTTGACTTATCTGAGTCTTCACCTTCCAATTGTGACCCCTTGTTTCTGTGTCCCATATCTGGAACATCCTGTTTCTGTGAACATTTCAATTCCTCGCAGTATTTAGTATGTCGTTATCATGTTTCCCGTAACCCACCTGACTTCCAGTGTCGTAAGTCCGATTTCCCTTATCCTTCCCTCGTAGGACATTCGCCTTAGCTCTGGAACTAGCCTTGTTGCAAATCTTTGCGCTTTCTCTAATTTCTTGACGTGCTTGACCAGATGTGTGCTCCAAACTGGCGCTGCGTACTGCAGTATGGGCCTAATGTACAAAGGGTAAAGAGTATTGAATGATTCATTAATGAGTTATCGGAAAGCTATTCTCAGGTTTGCCAGGCACCCAAATGCTGCAGCAGTTATCTGGTTGATGTGCGCCTCAGAATATGTGTTCAGTATTATACTCACCGCATGATCCTTTTCCTTGAGCGAGGTTTGCAGTCCTTGGCCACCTACCCTACACTCTGTCTACGGTTTCCTTTGCCCTTC
>NC_091298.1:41113049-41127479 GCF_038502225.1 Cherax quadricarinatus
CTGTGGGACCCCGCTGGTCACAGGTGCCCACTCTGACACCTCGCCACGTACCATTACTCGCTGCTGTCTCCCTGACAAGTATTCCCTGATCCATTGCAGTGCCTTCCCTGTTATCCCTGCTTGGTCCTCCAGTTTTTGCACTAATCTCTTGTTAAACGCCTTCTTGCAGCCGAAGAAAATGAAATCCCCCCACCCCTCTCTCTCTTGTCTTACTGCTGTCACCATGTCATAGAACTCCAGTAGGTTTGTGACACAGGATTTCCCGTCTCTGAAACCATGTTGGCTGCTGGTGATGAGATCATTCTTTTCTAGATGTTCCACCATTCTTCTCCTGACAATCTTTTCCGTGATTTTGCATGCTATACATGTCAGTGACACTGGTCTGTAGTTTAGTGCTTCATGTCTGTCTCCTTTTTTAAAGACTGGGACCACATTTGCTGTCTTCCATGCCTCAGGCAATCTCCCTGTTTCGATAGATGTATTGAATATTGTTGTTAGGGGTATACATAGCGCCTCTGCTCCCTCTCTCAGGACCCCTGGATAGATGTTATCTGGCCCCATTGCCTTTGAGGTATCTAGCTCACTCAGAAGCCTCTTCACTTCTTCCTCGGTTGTGTGTACTGTGCCCAGCACATGGTGGTGTACCCCACCTCTCCGTCTTTCTGGAGCCCCTTCTGTCTCCTCTGTGAACACTTCTTTGAATCTCTTGTTGAGTTCCTCACTTACTTCATGGTCATTTATTGTTGTCTCTCCTCCTTCCTTCCTTAGCCTGATTACCTGGTCCTTGACGGTTGTTTTCTTCCTGATGTGGCTGTATAACAGCTTCGGGTCAGATTTGGCTTTCGCTGCTATGTCGTTTTCATATTGACGTTGGGCCTCCCTTCTTATCTGTGCATATTCGTTCCTGGCTCTACGACTGCTCTCCTTATTCTCCTGGGTCCTTTGCCTTTTATATTTCTTCCATTCCCTAGCACACTTGGTTTTTGCCTCCTTGCATCTTTGGGTGAACCATGGGCTCATCCTGGCTTTTTCATTATTCCTGTTACCCTTGGGTACAAACCTCTCCTCAGCCTCCTTGCACATTGTTGCTACATATTCCATTATCTCATTAACTGGCTTCCCTGCCAGTTCTCTGTCCCACTGAACCTCATTCAGGAAGTTCCTCATTCCTGCGTAGTCCCCTTTCCTGTAGTTTGGTTTCATTTGTCCTGGCCTTCCTGCTTCCCCCTCCACTTGTAGCTCTACTGTGTATTCGAAGCTCAAAACCATATGATCGCTGGCCTCAAGGGGTCTTTCATATGTGATGTCCTCAATATCTGCACTACTCAAGGTGAATACTAAGTCCAGTCTTGCTGGTTCATCCTCTCCTCTCTCTCTTGTAGTGTCCCTTACGTGTTGGTACATGAAGTTTTCCAGTACCACTTCCATCATCTTTGCCATCCATGTATCTTGTCCCCTATGTGGCTCCAAGTTCTCCCATTCTATCTCCTTGTGGTTTAAGTCGCCCATGATCAGGAGCTTTGCCCTGCATTCATGAGCTCTTCTGGCCACTGCAGCCAGTGTGTCAACCATCGCTCTATTGCTCTCGTCATACTCTTGCCTTGGCCTCCTGCTGTTCTGTGGTGGGTTACACATCACTGCAATTATCACCTTGGGACTTCCAGAGTGAAGCGTTCACGCTATGCAATCACTTTCTTCTCCGCTGTCTCCTCTCTCCAGCTCATCAAAATTCCATCGGTGTTTGATCAGCAATGCCACTCCTCCACCCCCCCTGTTCCTTCTGTCTTTCCTCAGGATCTGGTATCCCGTTGGAAAGATGGCATCTGTTATCATACCTGTAAGCTTGGTTTCTGTGATCGCTATGATGTCTGGTGATGCCTCTTTGACTCTTTCGTGACACTCCTCCCACTTGTTTGTTATTCCATCAGCGTTTGTGTACCATACCTTCAGTTTCCTTTCCAACACTGTGGTTTGGGGGCCTGTGGGGGTGGGAGACCTGGTAGCATACTGTGGGATTCTATGGTTGGGGGTTGGGTGGAAGCTGTGGGTATGGATTGTATTGTGTGTTGGGATGGTGTGATAGGTTGTGGGGTTCTGAGGATAGTTGTGTGTGTTCTTTCCCTTGCTGCTCTGTTCTGCTCTGACTGACCTCTGCTGGTTCCATCCTTGTCTCCTTTCCTAGCTCCTTTCGCTTTTTTGTCCTCTCCCTCAGCTGCTGTCTCTCTGTGTTCTGTCTCTGTCTAGGAACACCTTCTTGTACTCTTCCAAGCTTTTCAACCGTGGCTACTATTGGAGGATCCTGTTCCACACTGTTTCTGTTCTGAGAATCAGCTTGATCGGTCGGTTTCTCCCCTTCAAGTACCCCCCTATTCTCTGAAAATTTACAATCTCGTCCATGTCTTCTCCCCCTATTTCTGTGATGATTTTCTCAATCTCCTTTCTTTCTTCCTGCCGTCTTTCAGTGTGTTTCCTTTCCTCTCTCTCCCGAAGCCCATGGATAAACACTGATTTTCCCCTTTCCTCCTCCCATTGCCTCTCCCTCTGTGACTCTGGTTCCTGTCTCTATGTGGTCATTTTCTCCCCTTGATTTTTCCAGTGGCTCTTGGTAGCATGGTTGTGCCTTAGCATTCGACCTATGTCTCTCTCCATCTGCACTCATCTGCTCTTCCCTTCCACTCCCTGGCCCTTCTTTGCAGGCTGATATGATCTTAGCATAATTCATATCTCCTTCCTTCCTGTTCAGCCTCTCAGCTTCGTATGTTCTGTCTTCTCTGGTCACTACCCCTGAGAGTTGCTTCAGCCTGTTTACCTCAAATTCTAGGACCTTTACCATGGCTACTGAAGTTTCGACTTGTGCCTCAAAATTCTTCGTCTCCTTCTCCAACCTCTTTTCCCATTTCACAGAGAGCTCTTTCTCCATTTTTTCAGAAAGCTCTCCTAATTTTCTCTCCCATTCTTGCTCTATCCTTTTCCACTGCTCCTCCATCCATTCCTCCCTACCAGTACCATTGTCATCTGATCCCTGATTCCTGCGAGTCCCAACCGTTTTTTTTTTTGAGTGAAAGAGAGAGAGAAACAGAAAAAGAAAAAAGGGGAGCGAGTGAGAGAGAGGGAGAGAGAGAAGGGGAGGTAGAAGGAGAGAGGAGAAAAGAAGGGAAAATGGGGAGAAAGTAATGTGTGTGTGTGTGTGTGTGTGTGTGTGTGTGTGTGTGTGTGTGTGTGTGTGTGTGTGTGTGTGTGTGTACTCACCTAGTTGTACTCACCTAGTTGAGGTTGCGGGGGTCGAGTCCGAGCTCCTGGCCCCGCCTCTTCACTGATCGCTACTAGGTCACTCTCCCTGAGCCGTGAGCTTTATCATACCTCTGCTTAAAGCTATGTATGGATCCTGCCTCCACTACATCGCTTCCCAAACTATTCCACTTACTGACTACTCTGTGGCTGAAGAAATACTTCCTAACATCCCTGTGATTCATCTGTGTCTTCAGCTTCCAACTGTGTCCCCTTGTTACTGTGTCCAATCTCTGGAACATCCTGTCTTTGTCCACCTTGTCAATTCCTCTCAGTATTTTGTATGTCGTTATCATGTCCCCCCTATCTCTCCTGTCCTCCAGTGTCGTCAGGTTGATTTCCCTTAACCTCTCCTCGTAGGACATACCTCTTAGCTCTGGGACTAGTCTTGTTGCAAACCTTTGCACTTTCTCTAGTTTCTTCACGTGCTTGGCTAGGTGTGGGTTCCAAACTGGTGCCGCATACTCCAATATGGGCCTAACGTACACGGTGTACAGGGTCCTGAATGATTCCTTATTAAGATGTCGGAATGCTGTTCTGAGGTTTGCTAGGCGCCCATATGCTGCAGCAGTTATTTGGTTGATGTGCGCTTCAGGAGATGTGCCTGGTGTTATACTCACCCCAAGATCTTTTTCCTTGAGTGAGGTTTGTAGTCTCTGACCCCCTAGACTGTACTCCGTCTGCGGCCTTCTTTGCCCTTCCCCAATCTTCATGACTTTGCACTTGGTGGGATTGAACTCCAGGAGCCAATTGCTGGACCAGGTCTGCAGCCTGTCCAGATCCCTTTGTAGTTCTGCCTGGTCTTCGATCGAGTGAATTCTTCTCATCAACTTCACGTCATCTGCAAACAGGGACACCTCAGAGTCTATTCCTTCCGTCATGTCGTTCACAAATACCAGAAACAGCACTGGTCCTAGGACTGACCCCTGCGGGACCCCGCTGGTCACAGGTGCCCACTCTGACACCTCGCCACGTACCATGACTCGCTGCTGTCTTCCTGACAAGTATTCCCTGATCCATTGTAGTGCCTTCCCTGTTATCCCTGCTTGGTCCTCCAGTTTTTGCACCAATCTCTTGTGTGGAACTGTGTCAAACGCCTTCTTGCAGTCCAAGAAAATGCAATCCACCCACCCCTCTCTCTCTTGTCTTACTGCTGTCACCATGTCATAGAACTCCAGTAGGTTTGTGACACAGGATTTCCCGTCCCTGAAACCATGTTGGCTGCTGTTGATGAGATCGTTCCTTTCTAGGTGTTCCACCACTCTTCTCCTGATAATCTTCTCCATGATTTTGCATACTATACATGTCAGTGACACTGGTCTGTAGTTTAATGCTTCATGTCTGTCTCCTTTTTTAAAGATTGGGACTACATTTGCTGTCTTCCATGCCTCAGGCAATCTCCCTGTTTCGATAGATGTATTGAATATTGTTGTTAGGGGTACACATAGCGCCTCTGCTCCCTCTCTCAATACCCATGGGGAGATGTTATCTGGCGTGTGTGTGTGTGTGTGTGTGTGTGTGTGTGTGTGTGTGTGTGTGTGTGTGTGTGTGTGTGTGTGTGTGTGTGTGTGTGTGTGTGTGTGTGTGTGTGTGTGTGTGTGTGTGTGTGTGTGTGTTATCATAGACATTGAGGAAAGTTAATTTGGCTGTGGATTACTAGTTCACGAGATATCAAAATTGCCCAAAATTGCCTACATTATTCACATTATTTAACTACGCGTATTTGCACTGTGTAAATTGTAGACACGAGATACAACATGCACAGTTGTAAAGAAATAATTATTTTAATTTTAATATGTACTTAGAACACTGTTGGCCAGAGTGCGTGACAGCCACATCTAAAGTTCCAACACAGTAATTGGATATTTTAACATATTAGTTTTACAGGCTAAGAGGTGTTACCCTGCCTCACTCTGGGATACCAGCTCTGTCTAAGGTATACACCATACTCTGGGATACAAGCTCTGTCTAAGGTATATACCACCCTCTGGGATACAAGCTCTGTCTAAGGTATATGCCATACTCTGGGATACAAGCTCTGTCTAAGGTATATACCACCCTATGGGATACCAGCTCTGTCTAAGATATATACCATACTCTGGGATACAAGCTCTGTCTAAGGCATATACCACCCTCTGGCATACCAGCTCTGTCTAACGTATATACCATACTCTGGGACACCAGCTCTAAGGTATATACCATACTCTGGGATACCAGCTGTGTCTAAGGTATATACCATACTCTGGGATACCACCTCTGTCTAAGGTATATACCATACTCTGGGATACAAGCTCTGTCTAAGGTATATACCATACTCTGGGATACCAGCTCTGTCTAAGGTATATACCATACTCTGGGATACCAGCTCTGTCTAAGTTATATACCATACTCTGGGATACCAGCTCTGTCTAAGGTATATATCATACTCTGGGATACCAGCTCTGTCTAAGGTATATACCATACTCTGATACCAGCTCTATCTAAGGTATATACTACCCTCTGGGATACCAGCTCTGTCTAAGGTATATACTACCCTCTGGGATACCAGCTCTGTCTAAGGTATATACCACCCTCTGGGATACGAGCTCTGTCTAAGGTATATACTACCCTCTGGGATACCAGCTCTGTCTAAGGTATATACACCCTCTGGGATACCAGGTCTGTCTAAGGTATATACCACCCTGTGCAATACCAGCTCTGTCTAAGGTATATACTACCCTCTGGGATACCAGCTCTGTCTAAGGTATATACCACCCTCTGGGATACCAGCTCTGTCTAAGGTATATACTACCCTCTGGGATACCAGCTCTGTCTAAGGTATATACCACCCTCTGGGATACCAGGTCTGTCTAATGTATATACCACCCTGTGGGATACCAGCTCTGTCTAAGGTATATACTACCCTCTGGGATACCAGCTCTGTCTAAGGTATATGCCACCCTCTGGGATACCATGTATATACCACCCTGTGGGATACCAGCTCTGTCTAAGGTATATACTACCCTCTGGGATACCAGCTCTGTCTAAGGTATATGCCACCCTCTGGGATACCAGCTCTGTCTAAGGTATATACTACCCTCTGGGATACCAGCTCTGTCTAAGGTATATACCCCCCTCTGGGATACCAGCTCTGTTTAAGATATATACCACCCTCTGGGATACCAGGTCTTTCTAAGGTATATACCACCCTCTGGGATACCAGCTCTGTCTAAGGTATATACTACCCTCTGAGATACCAGCTCTGTCTAAGGTATATACAACCCTCTGGGATACCAGGTCTGTCTAAGGTAAATACCACCATTTGGGATACCAGCTCTGTCTAAGGTATATGCCACACTCTGGGATACCAGCTCTGCCTAAGGTATATACCACACTCTGGGATACCAATTCTGTCTAAGGTATATACCATACTCTGGGATGCCAGCTCTGTTTAAGGTATATACCATACTCTGGGATACCAGCTCTGTCTAAGGTATGTACCATACTTTGGGATGCCAGCTCTGTCTAGGGTATATACCACCCTCTGGGATACCAGCTCTGCCTAAAGTATATACGAACCTCTGGGATACCGGCTCTGTCTAAGGTATGTACCACACTCTGGTATAGCAGCTCTGTCTAAGGTATATGCCGCCCTCTGGGATACCAGCTCTGTGTAAGGTATATACCACCCTTTGGGATACCAGCTCTGTCTAAGGTATATACCATACTCTGGGATACCAGCTCTTTCTAAGGTATATACCATACTCTGGGATACCAGCTCTGTCTAAGGTATATAACATACTCTGGGATACCAGCTCTGTGTAAGGTATATACCACCCTCTGGGATACCAGCTCTTTCTAAGGTATATACCATACTCTGAGATACCAGCTCTGTCTAAGGTATATACCACCCTATGGGATACCAGCTCTGTCTAAGGTACATACCACCCTCTGGGATTCCAGCTCTGTTTAAGGTATAAACCACCCTCTGGGATACCAGCTCTGTCTAAGGTATATACCACCCTGTGGGATACCAGCTCTGTCTAAGGTATATACCATACTCTGGGATACCAGCTCTGTCTAAGGTATATACCACCTTCTGGGATACCAGCTCTGTCTAAGGTATATACCACCCTCTGTGATACCAGCTCTGTCTGAGGTATATACCACCCTCTGGGATACAAGCTCTGTCAAAGGTATATACCACCCTGTGGGATACCAGCTCTGTCTAAGGTATATACCACCCTCTGGGATAACAGCTCTATCTAAGGCATATACCATACTCTGGGATACCAGCTCTGTGTAAGGTATATACCACCCTCTGGGATACCAGCTCTGTCTAAGGTATATACCACCCTCTGGGATATCAGGTCTGTGTAAGGTATATACCATACTCTGGGATACCAGCTCTGTCTAAAGTATATACCATACCCTGGGATACCAGCTCTGTGTAAGGTATATACCACCCTCTGGGATACCAGCTCTGTCTAAGGTATATACTACTCTCTGGGATACCAGCTCTTCTCTAAAGTATATACCACCCTGTGGGATACCAGCTCTGTCTAAGGTATATACTACTCTCTGGGATACCAGCTCTTCTCTAAAGTATATACCACCCTGTGGGATACCAGCACTGTCTAAGGTATATACCATCCTCTGGGATACCAGCTCTAAGGTATATGCCACCCTCTGGGATACCAGCTCTTCTCTAAAGTACATATCACCCTCTGATATATCAGCTATAAGGTACATTTCACCATCTGATATACCAGCTCAAAGGTATATACCACCATCTGAGATACCAGATCTAAGGTATATACCACCCTCTGGGATACCAGCTCTAAGGTATATGCCACCCTCTGGCACACCAGCCTATGTAAGGTAGTAGCACCAGCAACAAGGGCAAGGGATGCAGAAGTAGCAACAACATCAGCTGCAGTAACCATTGTAGTGAACAATATCTGCCCAGTAAGGTCTGCAGCGTTGCTTGTGCCACATAACACAGGTCCGTAATTACTGTTGGCAGCCATGGTAGCGCTGAGACGACTGTTAATACATAATCCTTATTACACTAAGTGTTAGGTGATTGTTGCTCTAACCAGACCAGGAATATTTGTGTCTGGTGGTTAACGCTCTCGCTTCACACGGTGAGGGTCTGGGTTCGATTCTCAGCCAGAGTAGAAACATTGGACGTGTTTCTTTCCCCCTGTTGTCTATGTTCCCCATCAGTAAAATGGGTACCTGGGTGTTAGTCGACTGGTGTGGGTCGCATCCTGGGACACTGACCTAAGGAGGCCTGGTCACAGACCGGGCCGCGGGGGCGTTGACCCCCGGAACTCTCTCCAGGTAAACTCTCCAGGTAAGGTAACACTGTCTACTGGATAAGTGTTCAAGGTAACACTGTCTACTGGATAAGTGTTCAAGGTAACACTGTCTACTGGATAAGTGTGCAAGGTAACACTGTCTACTGGATAAGTGTTCAAGGTAACACTGTCTACTGGATAACTGTGGAAGTTAACACTGTCAACTGGATAAGTGTGCAAGGTATCACTGTTAGGGAATCTGTGTGATGAGTTTAAGTTTATTCACGTATACAGAAATACAGTTACGTCGAATATCATACATAGCAGCACATGTGTAGAGAACCTGGGATAATACATAAAAGTTATTCATATCTACATATGTGTTAGCTAAACAAATAAAAAAAATATTCTTTTTCCTATCTGTTGCTACATTCATTAGAAAGTGTGGTAACACTGCTTAGTGGTTGTGAGAATGTGGCAACACTGTTTAGTGGTTGTGAGAGTGTGATAACACTGCTTAGTGGTTGTGAGAGTGTGGTAACACTGCTTAGTGGTTGTGAGAGTGTGGTAACACTGCTTAGTGGTTGTGAGAGTGTGGTAACACTGCTTAGTGGTTGTGAGAGTGTGGTAACACTGCTTAGTGGTTGTGAGAGTGTGGTAACACTGCTTAGTGGTTGTGAGAGTGTGGTAACACTGCTTAGTGGTTGTGAGAGTGTGGTAACACTGCTTAGTGGTTGTGAGAGTGTGGTAACACTGCTTAGTGGTTGTGAGAGTGTGGTAACACTGCTTAGTGGTTGTGAGAGTGTGGTAACACTGCTTAGTGGTTGTGAGAGCGTGGTAACACTGCTTAGTGGTTGTGAGAGTGTGGTAACACTGCTTAGTGGTTGTGAGAGTGTGGTAACACTGCTTAGTGGTTGTGAGAGTGTGGTAACACTGCTTAGTGGTTGTGAGAGTGTGGTAACACTGCTTAGTGGTTGTGAGAGTGTGGTAACACTGCTTAGTGGTTGTGAGAGTGTGGTAACACTGCTTAGTGGTTGTGAGAGTGTGGTAACAGTGACTGCTTATTGGTTGTGAGAGTGTGCTTACACTGCTTAGTGGTTGTGAGAGTGTGATAACACTGCTTAGTGGTTGTGAGAGTTTGGTAACACTACTTAGTGGTTGTGAGAGTGTGGTAACACTGCTTAGTGGTTGTGAGAGTGTGTTTACACTGCTTAGTGGTTGTGAGAGTTTGGTAACAATACTTAGTGGTTGTGAGAGTGTGGTAACACTGCTTAGTGGTTGTGAGAGTGTGGTAACACTGCTGCTTGGTTGTGAGAGTGGTTGTGAGAGTGTGGTAACACTGCTTAGTGGTTGTGAGAGTGTGGTAACACTGCTTAGTGGTTGTGAGAGTGTGGTAACATTGCTTAGTGTGAGAGTGGTAACACTGCTTAGTGGTTGTGAGAGTGTGGTAACACTGCTTAGTGGTTGTGAGAGTGTGGTAACACTGCTTAGTGAGTTGTGAGAGTGGTAACACTGATAACACTGCTTAATGTGTTGTAACACTGTTTAGTGTGTGAGAGTGTGGTAAAACTGCTTAGTGGTTGTGAGAGTGTGGTAACACTGCTTAGTGGTTGTGAGAGTGTGGTAACGCTGCTTAGTGGCTGTGTGAGTGTGGTAACACTGCTTAATGGTTATGAGAGTGTGGTAACACTGCTTAGTGATTGTGAGAGTTTGGTAACACTGCTTAGTGGCTGTGAGAGTGTGGTAACACTGCTTAATGGTTATGAGAGTGTGGTAACACTGCTTAGTGGTTGTTAGAGTGTGGTAACACTGCTTAGTGGTTGTGAGAGTGTGGTAACACTACTTAGTGGTTGTGAGAGTGTGGTAACACTGCTTAATGGTTATGAGAGTGTGGTAACACTGCTTAGTGGCTGTGAGAGTGCGGTAGCACTGCTTAGTGGTTGTGAGAGTGTGGTATCATTGCTTAGTGGGTGTGTGTGAGAGTGTGGTAACACTGCTTAGTGGTTGTGAGAGTGTGGTAACACTGCTTAGGGGTTGGGAGAGTGTGGTAACACTGCTTAGTGGTTGTGAGTCTGATAACACTGCTTAGTGCTTGTGAGAGTGTGGTAACACTGCTTAATGGGTGTGTGAGAGTGTGGTAACACTTCTTGGTGATTCTGAGAAAGAGTGTGGTAACAATGCTTAGTGGTTGTGAGAGTGTGGTAACACTGCTTAGTGGTTGTGAGAGTGTGGTAACACTGCTTAGAGGTTGTAAGAGTGTGGTAACACTGCTTACTGGTTGTGAGAGTGCGGTAACACTGTTTAGTGGTTGTGAGAGCATGGTAACACTGCTTAGTGACTGAGAGAGTGTGGTAACACTGCTTAGTGGTTGTGAGAATGTGGTAACACTGCTTAGTGATTGTGAGAGTGTGGTAACACTGCTTAGTGTTTGTGAGAGTGTGGTAACACTGCTTAGTGGTTGTGAGAGTATGGTAACACTGCTTAGTGGTGTGAGAGTTTGGTAACACTGCTTAGTGTTTGTGAGAGTGTGGTAACACTGCTTAATGGTTGTGCTTAATGGTTGTGAGAGAGTAGTAACACTGCTTAGTGGTTGTGAGAGTATGGTAACATTGCTTAATGCTTGTGAGTGTGTGGTAACACTGCTTAGTGCTTGTGAGAGTGTGGTAACATTGCTTAGTGGTTGTGTGTGAGAGGGGGTAACACTGCTTAGTGGTTGTGAGAGTGTGGTAACACTGCTTAATGTTTGTGAGAGTGTGTGAACACTGCTTAGTGCTTGTGAGTGTTGTAACACTGCTTATTTTTCGTGAGAGTGTGGGAACACTGCTTAGTGCTTGTGAGAGTGTGGTAACACTGTTTAATGGTTGTGAGAGTCTGATAACACAGCTTAGTGATTGTGAGAGTGTGGTAACACTGCTTAATAGTTATGAGAGTGTGGTAACACTGCTTAGTGGTTGGGAGAATGTGGTAACACTGCTTAGTGGTTGTGAGAGTGTTGTAACACTGCTTAGTGCTTGTGAGAGTGTGATAACACTGCTTAGTGGTTGTGTGTGAGAATGTGGTAACACTGCTTAGTGGTTGTGTTTGAGAATGTGGTAACACTGCTTAGTGGTTGTGAGAGTGTGGTAACACTGCTTAGTTGTTGTGAGTGTGGTAACACTGCTTAGTGGTCGTGAGAGTGTGGTAACACTGCGTAGTGGTTGTGAGACTGTGGTAACACTGCTTAGTGCTTGTGAGAGTGTGGTAACACTGCTTAGTGCTTGTGTGTGAGTGTGGTAACAGTGCTTATTGGTTGTGTGTGAGTGTGGTAACACTGCTTAGTGGTTGTGTGTGAGTGTGGTAACACTGCTTAATGGTTGTGTGTGAGTGTGGTAACACTTCTTTGTGATTCTGAGTAAGAGTCTGGTAACAGTTCTTAGTGGTTGTGTGTGTGGTAACACTGCTTTTTGGTTGTGTGGGTGCGGTAACACTGCTTAGTGGTTTTGTACTGGCATCATCATTGGGATGATGCTATTAAGGAGCTATGTAAGGTAACTCTGTCTGTGTACTCACCTAATTGTATCACCTAATTGTGGTTGCAGGGGTCGAGACTCAGATCCTGGCCTCATCTCTTCACTGATCACTACTAGGTCCTCTCTCTCTCTCTCTCTCTCTCTCTCTCTCTGCTTCCTGAGCTTCGTCATAGCTCGTCTTAAAGCTATGTATGGTTCCTGCCTCCACTACGTCACTTGCTGGGCTATTCCACTTCCTGACAACTCTATGACTGAAGAAAGACTTCCTAACATCCCAGTGACTCGTCTAAGTCTTCAGCTTCCAATTGTGACCCCTTGTTTCTGTGTCACCTCTCTGGAACATCTTGTCTCTGTCCACCTTATCTATTCTCCTCAGTATCTTGTATGTCGTTATCATGTCTCCCCTGACCCTTCTGTCCTCCAGTTTCGTCAGGCCGATTTCCCTCAACATTTCATCGTAAAACATTCCCCTGAGCTCTGGAACTAGCCTTGTTGCAAACTTTGTACTTTCTCTAACTTCTTGACGTGCTTGAACAGGTGTGGGTTCCAAACTGGTGCTGTATACTCCGGTATGGGCCTAACGTACACGTTGCACAGTGTCTTGAACGATTCCTTATTAAGGTATCGGAACGCTATTCTCAGGTTTGTCAGTCGCCCATAAGCTGCAGCAGTAATCTGGTTGATGTGTGCCTCCGTAGACCTGCTCCTGACCCTATTGTCACGCAGGAGTTCTCCACCTTCCGTCCCCCACAACTCCATCCTTTGTCATCCTCCCTTCTCCCCCTTCTCTCCGATATTCCCCCATCCGCCTGCCATTCCCTGGCTTTCTCTAAACCTTCAGTTTACTTACTCCTTTCTACCTACTCCTTCAGTCTCCTTTCTTCTTTGTTTACTGTTTAAGTTTATCTTTTAAGGCATTCTTCCTACAACTTCATTTTATCTACTACTACAGTCTACGTACTATATAGTTTATGGCAGCACACTGACTAAAGATTCCGAGGTTACCAGTGTACATAAAAAGCATGAACTCTTCCGCTTTACTCTGAAATTATAATACATTATCGTCATCGCTGGCATATCATAGACATTGAGGAAAGTTAATTTGGCTGTGGATTACTAGTACACGAGATATCAAAATTGCCCAAAATTGCCTACATTATTCACATTATTTAACTACACGTATTTGCACTGTGTAAATTGTAGACACGAGATACAACATGCACAGTTGTAAAGTAATAATTATTTTAATTTTAATATGTACTTAGAACACTGTTGGCCAGAGTGCGTGACAGCCACATCTAAAGTTCCAACACAGTAATTGGATATTTTAACATATTAGTTTTACAGGCTAAGAGGTGTTACCCTGCCTCACTCTGGGATACCAGCTCTGTCTAAGGTATACACCATACTCAGGGATACAAGCTCTGTCTAAGGTATATACCACCCTCTGGGATACCAGCTCTGTCTAAGGTATATGCCATACTCTGGGATACCAGCTCTGTCTAAGGTATATACCATACTCTGGGATACCAGCTCTGTCTAAGGTGTATACCATACTCTGGGATACCAGCTCTGTCTAAGGTATATACCATACTCTGGGATACCAGCTCTGTCTAAGGTATATACCATACTCTGGGATACCAGCTCTGTCTAAGGTATATACCATACTCTGGGATACCAGCTCTATCTAAGTTATATACCATACTCTGGGATACCAGCTCTGTCTAAGGTATATACCATACTCTGGTATACCAGGTCTGTCTAAGGTATCTACCACCCTCTGGGATACCAGCTCTGTCTAAGGTATATGCCACCCTCTGGGATACCAGCACTGTATAAGGTATATACCACCCTCTGGGATACCAGCTCTGTCTAAGGTATATACCACCCACTGGGATACCAGCTCTGTCTAAGGTATTTACTACACTCTGGGATACCAGGTCTGTCTAAGGTATATACCACCCTCTGGGATACCAGCTCTGTCTAAGGTATATGCCACCCTCTGGGATACCAGCTCTGTCTAAGGTATATACCACCCTCTGGGACACCAGCTCTGTCTAAGGTATATACCACCCTCTGGGATACCAGGTCTGTCTAAGGTATATACCACCCTCTGGGATACCAGGTCTGTCTAAGGTATATACCACCCTCTGGGATACCAGCTCTGTCTAAGGTATATACCACCCTCTGGGATACCAGCTCTGTATAAGGTATATACCACCGTGGGGGATACCAGGTCTGTCTAAGGTATATACCACCCTCTGGGATACCAGGTCTGTCTAAGGTATATACCACACTCTGGGATACCAGGTCTGTCTAAGGTATATACCACCCTCTGGGATACCAGCTCT